>NC_091946.1:15711008-16068617 GCF_041260155.1 Ptychodera flava | reverse complement strand
ATAGTTCCTTATGTGTTTGTGTTCTTTAATCGTTCTGAATATAAATTCATCATCATTATCATTGTCGTTACCATCATGAGCTGATAAAAAAACGTGTGGTTCCAGTTACCCGACCCCGTGAAACCACGAAATTTGGGTGAGATATTCATTACGTCATTTTTGTTTTATTCTGCAAACAAAGAAGATGGGGACGAGCTGTGAGCAACAACTTTTACCCGGTTTCATTCAGCATATGCGATCATACTGACGAACAATCTTTGAAGGCTTATTTTCATCAAAAGCGTATTTAAGAACAAACTGTCTGTGCGGAACATCATCCAGGCGTTTTTTCTTGTTGTAAATTACGGAATGATTGTGATCAGATAGTTCGATTTGATGTGATAACGCGCATTCATGTGAGTTGTAAATATGACAAAACAGTAACCAATCTGTAAATGGTGAAGGACTCATCCACCGCTACATTGTCATGCGAGACTGCAAGGTGAGAATAAATTTAAAGGACAGGGGTAATTGCAAAACACCCAAAACAATTCCTGTCCTATTTCCTATATCGGAACCACACACGTTTTTTTCATCTTCATCATCATAAACGTCATATACATCACTTTTACCATCACCGTCTGTGGAAAGCTCTTCTGATTAAGCGGACTTTTTAATTTAAGGTTAAACGCGCTTTCGGGACAGACATTTGGACTCTCAAAACTTTACAATTGAATTCTTTTCTGATCTATCACTTGTGGGCGCTCATTATGAAGCTCTCTGTGTTGTAAAAAGTTTCAGCTTCTTAGTTTTTTGAAAATCGATGGTGGCCATTTTGAATTTCAAATATCGGTAAATCTTGGGTAATTTGTTTCTCTGGTATCAATATCCGCAGGGTGACCCCGAGTTTTAATTCTGATTTTCAAAGAGAATGGTTGAAAATTCCATCAAGGAAAGTTTCAGCATAAGGTTAAGTCTTTCGCTTTCGAGGTGTATACTACCTTAAAAGACAAAAGGTTTGCCTGATATAATTATAAATCATTCATAATATCCTTCCACGCAAAATAAAATTCTTAAAACGGAAATTGAATGGACACTACTACGTGTATTTCTGTCTCTGTCGAGCAACCAAGACTTGCGAAACATCTTTTCTAAAATTTCAATATTTTTTAAACCTCTTTTTGATTATCTATTTAATCAAGTTTCTTCATATGTTTTACTTTACTACACTTTTTCTTTATTTTTCAGTTTCTAGTTTCATATTCTAGTTTCAGTTTGCTTGGCTTGGAAGATGATTCATTTTGCCATACATTGTTTTTCTTCACTTTTTCTTTCAAAGATTATTTCCATTGTGAATTTTCATCGATTACCTTTACCTGGTGAATAAAATAAGCATAGAATTGCCTTAAGCTTGAAAATCATCTACTTTTTTCGGAATAATTACTGCGTTTTTGACACGTCATCTGTTGCTGTCAATGTTGAAAGTTCGTTTCAAGGAATGAAATCATAATTTATGCGAGAAAATCAAAGATAAGCAAACACTGTAGGTCAAGAGGATCGCTGCCACCACTCTGCCATCAACAGCATTTTTCGTCGTCGTAATGTTCAAATATGAGACACAGAACCTTCATTTCATGAAAATACTAAGGAATAAAACCGCTGGTAATGTTAACAGAAAGCTGTTCTCTTTATCATTTTGTCGAAATGGAGACCTTGCGGTGAACACTTTGAACCATGTTAAAAGTTCACTGAGTGTTTCTAGTTTTTTAAAACAATTTTTTCAGCTGATAATTCAACGGAAATGTAGGACTTAATAAGTCTTAACACTATATAAAAATGATAATTGTATACATGCGCACAGATCTTCTGTGGTAGTGAAGAAAGACTAAACACATGGAAGACAATATCTCTCTCTCTCTCTCTCTCTCCTCTCTCTCTCTCTCTCTCTCTCTCTCTCTCTCCTCTCTCTTCATTAAAACATTGGCTCAGAATCACAATCAAGCAATTAAGATTATTGCTGATTTCATCGGCCGACCACTAACCGAGGACAACTGGATGCCGTGGTGCATGCAACGAGTTTCCAGGTGATGAAGGAGAGGAACGAAAGAGCAGTGAATCCGGAGTTCTTTTTCCAGAAGAAAAAAGAAATAAGAGATGCGGGAAAACACTAAATTTAGCGTGGCAAAGAAAAGGTAAGATTATACACTGTACGGTTTAGATGTACATCTTACTTGAATTAATGAAAGTAAACGTGCATATATATATATATATATATATATATATATATATATATATATATATATATATATATATATATATATATATATATATATATATATAAACACATAACGGAACAGAATGTGTAAGATTTGGTACATTAGGCATAAAATGTAAGCGCCGTGTGTGATCATTGCACAAAGGTAGCGATTTCCCTGAGTGTGTCAGCTAAAAAATACTGGTGGTCTAATTTAAAATCCACAGTTTACTATAAAGAGAGACAAAAACACATCAACCCTCCCCCTCTCTCTCTCTCTCTCTCTCTCTCTCTCCTCTCTCTCTCTCTCTCTCTCTCTCAGGTAAAGTCGGCGGTTGGAAGGACATATTTACCGTTGCACAGGCCGAAGCATTCGATAAGGTGTACAAGGAGGAATGAAAGGCTATGAAGATGTCATGTACCACTTTTAGCTTTACATTTAGCAACGGTGACATGATATTTCGAACTTTTAACACTAGAACAAAGGAGTCAAACGTACTGAGTAGCACATAACTGATAGTAGGGGTCATTTTGTACATTAAATCCAATTCACTCAGTAGTTTTATTGTTGGGCTAGTAAGATTGGTTTGAACATTTTAAGGAAACACAAATCACCTGCAGACAAGAAGGAAAGATTCTCTGTTGAAACGTTTCACCATTTCGCTCGTCCTTGACAACGACAATTGAACACACCGGTATCTATTTTACCTCGCGGTCAACTACACTATCATGATATTAACAAGACTTCCGTTGTGACTGTAAATTATAACACACCTCATTGCAGTTTGTGTTCAAATTCGTCAATTGATAGTCATGTGGGATGCGTTCATTTTGTGCTGATCAACGTCGACGTCACCAGGCATCATTTGTCGGAACTCTGGTTTCAAACAAGGATTCGAAACGGACCAAAACGATAATCAAAGGAGCATTGAACGTTTTGCAGAAGTATTGCGATGCTGTCGGAAAAAAACTTTTTCTTGCAGAACCATTCCAACATATTACATGCGACAAGTTTTGTGTATGGTACGTTCTTGTGCATGACTGCTGTTGAGGTGTGTTATAAAAATATATTGACTGGCCATGAGGGCAACAGCATACGTTACCCAGCCCCCCAAAAACGGACTGTTTTTGGAGTGAATCACAGTTCCTAAAAAAACATAGTCTTGTCAATGAAACTGTCCTTTTGATTTTCATGAAACTTCTCCGTGATAAATAGGTTATTATCTTCCTGTACAACAGCTTGGTTGGGTTGTATTACCACCAAAATGAGGATACGGGTCGCATCATACAAACTCTTCGACTCCGAGTCGTGTGATGCGGCATGCACCCTCACTCGATAACAATATGACCTAACGAAGTGGTGTTAAATATGGGATAACTTCATATTGTCATATTTTGGGGAGTAAATTTTAAAAAATGTGAGTATGATTTTGTATATTTACTTGTTCGGTATTCCAGTTTAGGCTGGTGCTGTGTCGAGAAATGACAGTATTAAATAATTGTATTCTAATAAGTCAGAGCTGCTGTCCACTGACTTTATGGTCTCCGTACCAAAAAAAAGATCGTTATATATCTTGACGATGAAAGAAACTGGTACTTCGTTATCGTTATTAAGATATTTGTCGGCAATCATTACAATGCAGTCAAGATAGAAGCAGAGTTTAGCTTATGTCAGGCACAGACAAAAGAAAGTGCACAGGTCATGCGCAGGCAGCGCTTAAACACAGGTTAAAATGTGACTGTACACCGTCCTTCGAAAGTGTGCTGTTGACTCAAACGTTAATATTTCACTATATGTAGCTGACGAAGCACAGGTGCTGTCCCCTTAAGTGTGACATTATGTCAAATTCCTTTTGTAATTAATGCTAAAATTCACAACATAACAGCTGATGACCCTTTAAACTGGGACATTTATATGCTAGTCGACATACCATTGTAGAAATCATCAACGCAAAATCAGCCATTATTCCGTAAAAAAGTGACATTCTGGCGCTACGGTCTTTATAGACTGGCCCCGTTGCTTTTCTCGGCAGCAGTTACTGGCCGTGGGCCATCGCATCTACCCTACGATCTACGCAACAGCCTACCACTTACGCGACAGTATGCTGAAGTTTGTTCCTTGTGTTTTGATGTATGGCCACAGACTAGAAGCAAGTGTACGGTCTTTCCACCGTGTCATCAAGAAGATCATTTGTCCATTGACTTTATCGGAAAATTTTGCTTTGCCTGATGGTTTTGATTTAAATCAAGTGTAATTAGATTAAAGATTTACCAGGGAGCTTGCATTTTGTTCTAATTTTAACAAAGCTCCACGGATAATCTTATTGGGTCGAAGAAAATGAGAATTCCTGAACTAATCACGAAGGTGAATTAATAGACCCATTAAGCCGTTTGATATGCCGTTGAAAAAAAAAAACCCTGAAAACTGCTTAGTCATTCTGGTTGTCCAGATTTTGTGCCGTAAGCTCCTGGTCTTATCGCTGAGAGACACATCAACTACTTCCATATCATTTTGTTGCAAGTGTTATGTAGGTCATTTCCCCCCACACTCATCATGACCTGAGTTCAATTAGTCTAGAACATTCTCAAGGTCACTGACCTTAATGACCTCACAACCTTGAATTCAATTAGTCATGTTTGGAATGTTCTGGAAAGTTAATTAGTTGTGTAAGAGAGATAATTTTAGAACAGTAATTAGCATGTCAATAAAAGTTCTAGATTGTTCTTATATGCCCTTATGTAAGCACATGGGTATAAAAGGGACGTGCACAGCTTCCACTCAGACTTTTGGGATCGTGTCTCTTGTGTGTTACTATAAGTGTTTCGAAACTCCAGGCAGCAAGTCATTCTCAATACTTTTCAAGACCTTCACTGCCAACGCTGGATTTACACTTTGGACTTTGTGCAACTTCAAGCCTGCAAGCCAAAGGACTGTTCATTCATCGGACAGACTGTTACAACTCTGAGACTGGAGCTTTGCCGTCCCAGCTGAGATAAGTAGTCTGTACACTTTTAAAGCTTGTACTCTATCCCTGACTTAGCAATTAGTTTTATTTTCGTAATAAATTTTGTTTAAACGGAAACTGCTGAGTTCACCCTTTTGTTCGTTTTCTCTGCACGTAACAAAATTGGGGGCTCGTCCGGGAGACGAATATTTTGAGCCGTTTGACGACATTTTGCCTGCCTTTTCAAAACTACTGTATACTGTGAACTCAGCGAAATTCAATCATGGCGGAATTCAAGCCAGACGAATTTATGGATGACCTTGATCAGGACACATTTAATTCCCTCAGAAAAGACAACCTCATAGCACTGGCAAATTTCCTTAAAGTAGATGTCAAAAGATCTATGCGCAAGCGAGAAATACAGTTCAAGATTGCAAAACATTTAGTTAATTCTGGCCATTTTGAGGAGTCTGCCTTAAAAGATTATGAGCCTGAGTCTTCCTTGGAACTCAAAAAATTAGAATTAGAAATACAGGCAGATTTGGAGCTTAAGAAATTGGAATTAGAAAAGGAAAAATTACAAATGGAAAAAGAGAGACAGGCATTAGAAAAAGAAAAAATACAAATGCAGTTAGAAATGGAAGAAAGACGGAAAGAAAAAGAAAGGCAGGAAAGATTAGAAAAGGAAGAAAGACAGAGAGAAAAAGAATTGCGATTAGAAGAACAGCGATTACAGGTAGAAATAAAACGTTTAGAGCTTGGACAGTCAGGAAAATTCTTCCCTTCAGACAACTTTGACATCACTAAGCATTTCAGGTTAGTTCCCCCTTTCCAAGAAAAGGATGTTGATAAATGTTTCCTTCATTTTGAGAAAATTGCTCAGAGTCTGAATTGGCCTAAGGAGTCCTGGTCTATGCGTTTGCAGAGTGCTTTGTTGGGTAAAGCCAGAGAAATTTACATTCAGTTGTCAGTAGAACAGGCTTCAAATTATGATTCTGTGAAGGAATTAATTCTCAAGGGCTATGAGTTGGTGCCTGAAGCTTACCGTCAGAAATTTAGGGATTGTGAGAAGGTGAAAAATCAAACTTATGTTGAATTTGCTCAAACAAAAGAGCAACTGTTTGATCGTTGGTGTTCTTCGGCAAAGGTCAGTGAGAATTATGACAAATTACGACAGCTTGTTTTGATTGAGGAATTTAAGAGGTGCATTCGGAGTGTCATCAAGACGTTTATCAATGAACAAAAGGCAGATACATTGGAGGTTGCTGCACGTTTGGCCGATGATTATTCATTGACCCACAAATCTTCATTTCTTAGCAAACCATCCCAGTCCTTTTCATGCAGAAACAATGCAGGTAAATTTAACTCCTCCTTTTCATCCAAGCATTTTTCAAAGGAGAGTAGGAAATCAAATGACAACAGTTCACAGAGTTCAAGTAACACTCCCACATCATCAGATCCCAAGTCTCAATCTCCTTCTGACAACAGTTTGGTACACTTTCTTGTAATTATTGTAAGAAAGACGGCCATTTAATGTCAGATTGTTTCAAATTGAAAAGAAAACGTGAAGGTCAAAGTGGTCAAAGTGGATCTAAACCCACTGGCTTTATTTCTTCATCATCTCAATTAGAGTCTGATAATGTGTGCAACACATTTTCCGAGGTTAAACCCCTCTTATCCCCAATTAATGAGGTCAAGGTCAATTCTTCTCAAGATAGCATTATGGGTATTTTTGAACCATTTATTCATGATGGTTTTTTATCACTTTCTAGTGATTTTTCTTCCGCTACCCCTGTCAAAATTTTAAGAGATACCGGAGTTTCCCAGTTCTTTTATTGGCAGATACCCTGCCGTTTTCTGAAAAGTCATTTTCAGGTTCTAAAGTTCTTATTAAGGGGGTAGATTGTAATGACTACATTCCTGTTCCTCTCCATAATGTCTATTTGTCTTCGGACTTTGTTTCTGGACCTGTGACTTTAGGTATTAGGCCTTTTTTGCCTTTTGAAGGGATTCACCTTCTTCTTGGAAACGACCTTGCCGGGGACAAGGTCATTACTAATCCACTTGTGACTGATAATCCTAGTTTAGATCAGAATCCAGAGCCAATAGAAGAGGAAATTCCCGGCCATTTTCCTTCATGTGCTATTACTCGAGCCATGTCAAAGAAAACTTCTGAGAATCAAAATACTGTCAAAAATAATGTCACAGATGATGACTTAAATGACACCTTTCTCAGTCAGGTGTTTGACACTGATCATTCCGTTATCCCTCGTGGATTTGAAACTTCCAGTAAAACTTCTGCTGACCAAAGTCAGACATTTTCTAGATCAAATCTCATTGCAGAACAACACAAAGACCCAGATATTTTGTCTTTGTTTGACAGGGTAGATGATGAAGGTGAAACTTCAGATAGCTCTGTTTCCTATTATACAAAATCTGGTATTCTCAAGCGTAAATGGAGACCTCCAGATGTCTTGGTTGATGACGATTGGGCTATAAAACATCAAATTGTGGTTCCAAAGTCCTATCGTGCTGAAATATTGCACCTGGCCCATGAAACCCCCTAAGCTGGTCATTTGGGAATAAGGAAAACTTATCATAAAATTCTCAGTCACTTTTATTGGCCTAATCGCAGGCAGGATGTAGCACATTTCTGTAAAACTTGTCACACATGTCAAATGGTAGGAAAGCCAAACAAGACCATTCCAAAGGCCCCTTTACAGCTAATTCCAGCATTTCAAGAACCATTTAGTAGGATTCTAATAGACTGTGTTGGGCCCCTGCCAAAAACAAGATCAGGAAATGAGTACATGTTGACAATTATGTGTACATCAACTCGGTTCCCAGAAGCCATACCACTGAGAAACATAAAGACAAAGACTATAGTGAGAGCTTTAGTCAAATTTTTCACTTTATTTGGCCTCCCTAAACGTGTCCAGTCCGATCAAGGCTCCAACTTTATGTCTGGTATTTTTCAACAAGTAATGGATCAGCTAGGCATTAAACAGTATAGGTCATCCGCCTATCATCCAGAAAGTCAGGGTGCTCTTGAGCGATTTCATCAAACTTTGAAAAACATGATTAGGACCTACTGTTTTGACACAGAGAAGCAGTGGGATGAAGGAATTCATTTTCTGCTCTTTGCTGTTAGAGAGTCAATTCAAGAGTCTCTTGGTTTTAGCCCATTTGAGCTTGTATTTGGACATACAGTCCGTGGCCCACTTAAGCTTGTTAAAGAGAAATTCCTATCAGACGATGATGATTGTCTGAATATTTTGCAATATGTGTCAGATTTTCGTACAAAACTCTCTAAAGCATGTGAATTAGCCAGAGAAAATCTTGAGTCATCTCAGCAGTAAATGAAAACCAAATATAATAAAAGCACCTCACAACGGAAGTTTGAACCAGGTCAAAAAGTCCTTGTTCTACTTCCGGTTCCTGGCAAACCACTCCATGCTCGTTACTTTGGGCCATACCTAATTGATAAAAAATTGAGCGACTTAAATTACATCATAATAACACCTGACAGGCGAAAACAGAAACAGCTATGTCACATAAATATGCTTAAGCCATATTTGGATAGGGATAATCCTACTAAAACAAAGCCTTCAGTGCAGTCACTTCAAACCATTATGAAGATAGTGATACTGAAATTGACTTCAGTGAAAATACTCTAAACTCAAAGCTGGGCTCGGTCAAGCTTCAGAACTCAGAAATCCTTGAGAAGCTGGAGTCTATAAAGTTGGCACACCTCCAGCCAGAACAACAACAACAGGTGAAAGAACTGCTCCACGAATATAAACACCTGTTTCAAGATGTTCCAACGAGGACAAACGTCATCTATCACGACGTTGATGTTGGGGACAGTAAGCCTATGGAACAACATCCATACAGACTGAATCCAACAAAAGCGAAATATCTCCAGGAAGAAGTCAAGTGCCTGCTGGACAATGACTTTATTGAACCTAATAAAAGTAACTGGAGTTCGCCGTGCATACTTGTTCCCAAATCAGATCACAGTTATCGTATGTGCACGGACTATAGGAAAGTCAACACTTTAACAAAGACAGACACTTTCCTAATCCCGAGGATTGATGATTGCATCGATCGAGTGGGAAAAGCCAAGTATGTGACAAAATTTGACCTACTGAAGGGATTTTGGCAAGTCCCTCTGACGGATCGTGCTCGTGAAATATCCGCCTTTGTTACACCAGACGGATTGTTCCAGTACAAGGTGATGCCATTCGGAATGAAGAACTCTCCGGCAACGTTCCAACTGATGATCAACAACGTCATATCCGGGCTAGACGGATGTGCAGCTTACGTTGACGACGTCGTCCTGTATAGTGACACCTCGGAGGAACACATCAAGCTCATGCGGAAGTTCTTTGAGAGACTGAGCAAAGCAATGTTGACTGTCAACCTTGCCAAATCTGAGTTTGGCTGGGCGAGGTTGACTTACCTCGCTCATACTGTAGAACAGGGTGAGGTAAAACCTGTTGATGCCAAAATCAGTGCCATTTCAAGTTTTCCCATACCAAACTGCAAACGACAACTGATGCGCTTTCTCGGTATGGCTGGTTACTACAGAAAATTCTGTCCAAATTTCTCCACAATTACTGAGCCTTTGACTAACTTACTTAAAGTTTGTTTGGTCAGAGCAATGCCAACAGGCATTTGATACACTTAAAGCCATACTGCAAAGTGCTCCAGTGTTGTCTGCACCAGATTTCACTTTGCCATTCAAATTAGCTGTGGATGCTAGTGATACGGCTACTGGTGCTGTGTTTTATTGCAAGAGGATAGTCATGGTGTAGATCATCCTGTTTGCTATTTTTCACGCAAATTTAACAAATCCCAGAGAAACTACTCTACAATTGAAAAAGAGAGTTTATCTTTGATATTAGCTTTACAGCATTTTGAAGTTTATGTTACTTCTTCAAATCAGCCAATAGTGGTTTATATTGATCACAACCCTCTTGTTTTTCTGCAGAAATTTAAAGGCAAAAATCAGAGATTGCTAAGATGGAGTTTAATGTTACAGGAGTTTAATCTTGATATTAGACATATCAAAGGAGAGACAATTTAATTGCAGACTGTCTCTCTCGTATTTAGAGTTTATTGTCGTTCACATTTTAAGATTACATTTGTAAAAGAAAATTTTTCTTTAAAAATTTTCATTTTAAAATTTTCTTTTTTTGAAGAGGGGGTGTGTTATGTAGGTCATTTCCCCCCCACACTCATCATGACCTGAGTTCAATTAGTCTAGAACATTCTCAAGGTCACTGACCTTAATGACATCACAACCTTGAATTCAATTAGTCATGTTTGGAATGTTCTGGAAAGTTAATTAGTTGTGTAAAAGAGATAATTTAGAACAGTAATTAGCATGTCAATAAAAGTTCTAGATTGTTCTTATATGCCCTTATGTAAGCACATGGGTATAAAAGGGACGTGCACAGCTTCCACTCAGACTTTTGGGATCGTGTCTCTTGTGTGTTACTATAAGTGTTTCGAAACTCCAGCAGCAAGTCATTCTCAAGACTTTTCAAGACCTTCACTGCCAACGCTGGATTTACACTGTGGACTTTGTGCAACTTCAAGCCTGCAAGTCGAAGGACTGTTCATTCATCCGACAGACTGTTACAACTCTGAGACTGGAGCTTTGCCGTCCCAGCTGAGATAAGTAGTCTGTACACTTTTAAAGTTTGTACTCTATCCCTGACTTAGCAATTAGTTTTATTTTCATAATAAATTTTGTTTAAACGGAAACTGCTGAGTTCACCCTTTTGTTCGTTTTCTCTGCTCGTAACACAAGTCTTAAACAACTGAGCAACCATGGACGTGACACCACCGTTCAAGAAGACCTACTACTACAGGCCTGGCTATCTTATTCCTGCCATTATGAGCCGCAACACCATAGATAATGCGTACAGAGACTTCGATGTTCGGGATAATGACATTTTCCTCATTACCTACGCCAAGTCAGGTAAGGCGACATTTCACTCAGTAATGTGTGCGGGTCATATGAACAGTATGGAATGATGAGGCGCTTCTTTGGTAGGAACATACATTTCTATGAGAAGATTCTCCTCCTGCTGTTTTGCCTCCACCCATCTCTCTGTCTCTGTTTCATTACTCCCATCGCAGTCCCTCCGCCAAGATTGCTCTCTTATCATGATTGATGGCCAGTTGGCCTAACTTAAAACCTGCCTTGAAAATATGCCGTTGCATACAAGTTCTCCTTTCTCAAAAGAAGAGAAATGACATTCTAGCTTAAGAAATTGACCTTAAATTACCATTCTAATTTGCCTTCGCGATATACGGTGATTTCTGTGATGACATTTTAAATATAATCAATATTTCCCAGTACTTTTTACGGCATTTTGCTAAAAACATTACATCTGGAATATTCATAGGGTTGCAAATAAAAAAAATCAGATTTGCACGACTTTCGTAGGAAACCAATTCAGAGCTTGCGCTGAGCTGTTATCTTAACTTTGACACAAAGTACATTCCATGTTTGGCGAAGCTGTCTAGGCCACTGTCGTCGACCTCCAAAAATGTTCAGAACACATTTTTGTCAAATTTTGGTTTTGATCAAGTTCATGACCTCGACAGGTACGGCCTGGACTAACGAGATACTAGCAGCAATCTCCACACTGATGACCTTCAACACTTAGAGTCGATCGAGTTTTACAAAAAAACTTGCAACATTAGAATTCAAACCAGCAGAGCACCCTGACCTTGTCGTAGAGGGCGTGCAATGCCCTAAATCCTTCATAGATGACTTTATTAATGACGGATAAATCTTAGTACCAGGTCACAGATGATGAACTTTGACGCTTAACATTTAGAGTTTCTATCTTTGATTGGATGACTACCTGTTTCTAAAAGAGGCACTTAAATATGCCATTTGAATCTTATTCAATTAGTTCATGTTTGGTCTATGCTTGTAGACTGACCCCAAGCAATCGTTACCATTACTGCATTTTACACTATATCTTCTTCGCTGACTGGACTCCCGAATGGACGAGAAACCGCCGTTTAAGAAGACGTACTACTACAGGCCTGGTTACCTGCTTCCAACAATCTGTGGCCGCAACACCATCGACACCGTGTACAAAATTTTGATATCAGAAACGACGATACTTTCGTGTTAAGCTACTACAAATCCGGTAAGCCAAACACATTCTGTACGTTGAAACGTTTGACGTGTTTCTGTTACTATTCACAGTACATGTTCTTGGAAAATGGTATGACTAGACTTAAGAGCAATGCAATCAGTTCAATGTCATATGAACACGTAATTCAGTAAGTTCCTCCACGACTTAGAAATTGGACCAGCTCATATAAATCTACCACCAGATATCAAATTAAGCGAATGATGATCTGTTCCCGGTTTGAAATGATGAAAACCATATCATCAACAATAATATTGAAGATACTCAAAGTGTTTCCTTCCGGGTTATTATTTATGATATATGTTCATAAGTGCACCGAGCACAGCTGAGTCTGGTCAGCACAAACTCTAATGGACGCAAGCACGAAAGTCGTTTGCATGCTCCAGCCTTCTTTTATCACGTCACGGTCAGGAAGGGCACTAAATTTGGGTCACACATGAGGACCTTCAACAATTCTGTTGGTGAAAATGAGTGCTTGTCAGCGGTTCCCTAGGGGAACGGACAACATTTTTATCATCAACATGAGGATAGCTATTGTTTTGCTAAGCGGGTGATTTGGGAAAGGGACAGAGTATGATTTGACAGTTTAAGTGGTAATGAGATAATGTAATGTTTTTGTAATATGGTTTTTCATTACAAAACTGCATTTGGAAAGTAGGGCAGTATGGAAAACAAGTTGGCCGTGTGGTCGATTTTTCAATGAGAACGGTGGACATTCGTTCATATTTTTCACTTTTATTGCCTTCGTATACCCGCTGGATAGTATATTTACGTGTAAAACAACTCTGGATACCGTGCACTCATGGCCAGCCCATGTGCATTTACTCTAGCCGAAATATTTTGCGTTGAAATGTTAATGAAAATAAATGAGCACGTATTGAGAAGACTATAAAAATACAATAATTGTTCTCAACAAAGTTCTACAGTCTGTGTTTTGATGCGAAAACGGGAAGAAAAGTCGCATTGTGCACTCGAACAAAACTGAGCTGAGTTTCCGTGGAACATGAACATTCTCCGGCACTTTTCAAAAATTATTGCTTCCCCTGTTGACGTCATCGATTTGTAGGATAGAAAACTTTGCAGGTTAAAACGCTCTTTCAAAACTAAATCAATCTAGTTCTTTATCAAACATCAAATTTTTAATGTCAGCCCTTTATGTGTGTGGCCGACACCCTACCAGAACCAAAAACAATTCACTTGCCATGAAAAGCGGGACTTTGTTAAGATGTTAAATCGTTTCTCGTTTTCACACGTTTAACAGGGGTTTGTTAACGTTTTTCAAGTGGCTTCCAAAGTATTGTGCGCCATTTGGGGCGCTTAACTGATCTGCTATATATCGGATAAATGTTATTCCAATGCTACCTCTAAGTGACCTTAACACTAACAATTAATCCTCTCCGTTTCCGACAGGTGCGGCCTGGGTAAATGATATGGTAAAGGCAAATATTCACGTGGATGACCTGGAATATTTAGAGTCCCTTTAATTCAAAGAAAAATTGGCTCTCTTGGAATTCGGACCAGTAGAAGGCCCTGATCTTCTTCAAGAGGGACTTTATTATCCAAATCGCTTATAGAGGACTTTATTGACGACGCGCCCTCACCGAGGGTTGTAGCAACACACATGCAGCCGGACTACGTGCCGAGTCAGTTCTTTCAGAAAGCACCTAAAGTATGCACATTTAACTGAGTCAAGGCAGTTGATATCAATTCTGAAATCATCAATAACCGAACTGAGACGGGGGGCAGCCTCACCAGGGTGGTGCACTTCTTTTATTTTAATAGCTTGGTCGGACATGTTGATTAAAAGTTTAACTGAGTTTCCCATCTGCTTTGAGAAATAGTAAAGTATGGAGCAAAACTGGTTTACATTTAGCGAATGATGTTTGTATCCAGTTCAAACGCATACTGATAAATATCAAATATTTTTCCATGGTAACTTGAACGCTTACTGACCTATGATTTTTTGAACCGATTATACTATAGCGCCGTAGACTGAAAATTGTTATACCAGTAAAAGTTTTTCTTCAACGTGTCATTTTGTTAATTTGATATCTCGAAGAGAAACGGTAGCTTCTACGGTTTGTCTACTTGTTTCACAATAACCAAATACTTTTTATGCAGACCATCTTTGTGAGCAGAAACCCCAAAGATGTATTAGTATCCCTTTATCATTGGCATAATACCGCTCCCTTCTTCAGTTCATGCACTTGGGCACAGCTGTATGAAGAATATATCAAAGGCAACAGTAAAAAACATTTTTATGTAACTTCAATGAGCTCCTGTAAAAATACTCATCATCATACACCTTTTTTTTGTTTATTTCAGATATCAAGCTTTCCATATCACAACTTTGTCACACTATTCCACCCACTTGCTGTATACACACCCCACGTGAACCAACCCGGAGAGAGAGAGAGAGAGAGAGAGAGAGAGAGAGAGAGAGAGAGAGAGAGAGAGAGAGAGAGAGACTCGTCAGTACGTACGCTCACACATGTCACACACACACACACACACAAAATAATATATATATATATATATATATATATATAATATATATATATATATATATATATATATATATAATTATATATAAGCTGTATGCTTCGCTCACAGTACGTGTTGCCGTTCGAGCACTCTGGTGAGTCCGTATTTCAATCCTCGACAATGGTAACCCTACTCTCTGTGCCCAAGTTCAGAGGTTGCCATAAAGCCATTATGGTGATAACCGTTTTAAAGCCTGTTTTAAAGCCTGAGACTTGATGAACCTGTAAATGATAAACTTTCATTATTTTGTTTTGCTGCAGCTGTTTGTGGTCTTTTTTGGGAGTTTTATAAAAAATGGTCCAAGTACAAAGACGAACCATGGATGCTGTGGTTGAAGTTTGGAGACATAAAAGCGGTTAGTGTCTATCCTGCAGTTCCTGATCAAATATGTTAGTCTTGTAATCAGTTCTGTTATATTTGTACAATTCATCATGACCATTATCATTGTCATTGCCATCAGGCCGAGATACCGTACTTTTTACCAGCCGATCCTAAACTTTTAGTAAGGAAAATATAAAGTAAAAAGACAACTAATCGTGAGAAACCACGAAAACTTCGGTTAGATATCTGTGGCGCAGTGTTCGAAATTATCGTCGGTCCGACGGTCCGAGGCTAACAGTTTTTTCGCCGGGCCGAAAGTTTTTAGCAACATTTCGGTCCTTATGACCGTCTGAAATTTGGAATAAATGATGAAAATTTCTACGTCAAGACCTGTAACAGATGCAGATGATGACTGACTCTGAATCATGTGATTCAGACTTGAATGTCATGCACCTATCAATGTTTTCCACCGTGGGAGTGCGGGGCAACAGGGATATTGATCGCACTTCGTGTCCTGGTAGTGGGGAATTCGATCTCTATTGTACGCCAGACCGGGGGGGTGACAATGTCGCAACATAGTAATTCTTTGTCTTGCGACTTTTTGCATTTTCGAAGAGTCTAATCCCTCCGATCGACGCGCATAGCACGGTGCAGCTGATTACATTCAGATCAGTATGAATTACGGCCGTGCATGCAGATTCTAGCAATGGAATTTTTGGTGCAACAATGCGATACAATATTATAATAATACTCGTCTTGTGAGCGTACCCTGGTAATGTTAGCATATCTGTGTCATATGACAACAGCACCCATTATCACTTCACTAGTTCCACACTTTAAGTGTTCGGAATTTACATGTACACAAATGTACATAATACAGCCCTCCATTTTATCGAACTGACTCCGTTTTTTTGCTTTGATTTTCCATTGAAGCGTTAAAAACATAAACGGTCATAGAAGACCTTCTACGAGAACAGTGCTGTTGTTGTTTTTTTACCTCTAGGGTTTTGAACTACGCCCGACGCACGACAGCCAATTGTGCTACCTGCAGTCGACAGTCAAGTTCCCGTTTCGCTGTGTTTGTTTTGTGGACCGCTAGAACATCTTGCTTGCTCGTTGTCTTTAACCAAAGTTCACAAGGCCGACTGTTGCCACGATATATCGACGTGATAATAAGTGTACATTTTATAAAATTGAGCTGCCTTATCATAACGGTTTTGACGAGTTGTACGATCTGTCGTCTATACTCTTTGAGGCCGACAGTATAGGGCTTCAAATTGTTTCGATGTATACCGTTTTACGACAGGCATGCAAAACTCACCGTCATCCTGGGCTGTAGGCCTAAATGTCGTAAAAAATACGTATAAGATTTTACGGTATCATTAACTGATCGTGTCGATGGTTTTCAGCAGTATCGAGTGTCTGTCAAACTTTTCAGAGTCATCTTAATAACGTTAAGCTTTCAAAGGGCGATGAGACCCAGCAATCGCTCAGGCAAAACTTTTCGATCAGAAAATATGCATTCATTATCGCGAGTGGAGACGTTTGTCATTCATGTTGTCTGCAATTTCTATAATCGAGAAAAAGTTACGATACTTGTCCTTTTAATTAAAAGTATAACTTCATCTGTTTCTTCATGAATGCAACAGAGGCCACATTTAAGCATATTTATTTTTTGAAAAATTTTGAAAGTAATCCATACGTCATATCAAAATACATACCAGGTATTTTCTCCCTTCTGTTTTACATTACAATAAAAAAGACATAGTGATCAATGTTTGCATAAAAAAATTATTCATACTTATGACTGTTTTCAAGGTATTCAGTTATTCACTCACTCTTCTACCACTCGCGTAGGCTAATTTCAGAAGTGACTTTCAGCTCGCCAACCATTTTCAAATCACAATATCACATGCCCTGGTGTAGTGTACAATTGCACACAGCAATGTACAGAATACCATTCCCCATATAGAAAGTCGTGAGAGACAAATTTTCTCGCTTTCATCAGCCACGTGTAGCCAGTGCATAAGCCTGTATTCGCCGGCCCCTGGGTGTTTGACATCATTTTATAGTCCGAGAGTGGGGGATTTGGCATGGCTAGAAAAAATGTTATGAGGAAGATGAGGGCTGTGATCTTTTTCAGATTCCAGATCATGTAGATGAATGATTGATGATCATCCACTTACACTATTCTGCAATCTATGTGAACAATAGCCCTTTTAAGTGAATATTTACTGACTCTACTATTAATAAAAGGACGTGAAAAATTAAATATTACAACATTCAAAAGCATAGTATCGGTGGAGAAGTTGACTTTAATGGTCGTTAACAACTACATTTATTGAGGACCGGCAGTTTTCTGTAAGGACCTGAAGCTTTGGCTTGGAGCAGGCCCTTATGACCTGAAGCTATTTTCTCTTAATTTCGCACACTTCTGTGGCGTCATATTTTTTGTTTCATTCTACAAACAAAGAACATAGCAGCCAGCTGTGGACACAACGTCTGCCCTGTTTCAAATGCGATCATATAGAGACGAACAATCTTTGAATTCTTCCTTTCATAGTATTTGATTTGCATAATTTATGTCTGGGTCCCACTCTCCGAAAGTCAGCAACATTTCATTGCCCATGAAAAAACATTGTGATTTTACATATCAGCATCCTACTTTGACGTCCCACATATTTCTGTCAGAAATAACGATATATGACGTGATGTTGAGTCTGTAAAATCACCAATATATATCGGGCTTTTTTACTTCATTTCTCCACGCTTTTCAATTACATGACATGTCATGTATCTGGGCATGCTAGGTTCGTGAAATCGCCGAAACTTTACTCGATAAAGATCAACAATTTATGAGTACTCTCATATCAATGCCAGATCATTTACCCGTGACGTGTACACTCCCTCTTGAAATCGTCCATCTTTTACATCTGACCATATTCCCTCTGCAACTTGGCGCTCCGGTACGTAAAATCGCCGAAAGAAGATTGCATTCGTAACGAAGAACGCTGAGCAGAGTGGCTTACACGTTCTGCGCGCTTTACTTTTTGCACAGATTTGGATTGAGACGCGCCGTCTCACACAACCTGCTCTAATTAACGCGGTGTATGTCCGAAACCAAACTTTCATTCATTCATTCATTCATCATTCCTTTCCATTCTGGTGAATAAAACCCTTCTTTAGTCGAAAAAACGATCTGCCAAGATTAAAAAACTGTAGAAGTTGCCTTGGGGTATTATGCAGCTAGAAAGTAAAAGGTTTAAACTTTCGCTGAAACTTTCCTGGATGAATCTTTCAACCATTGTCTTACCGTGCAACAATAAAAATAGGGGGTCAAAGTTTGGAATTAGCGAAACAAATTACTTAACATTTTTCGTCATTGTCACTTTGAACCGTGTTTAAAGTTCACTGAGTGTTTTCAGTTTTTTAAAACAATTTTTCAGCTGGTAATTGCACGGAAAAATAGAACTTAAATAAGTCATAACCCTATATAAATCTGATAAATGGTTCAGGGGGCCGTTCTCTCTCTCTACTCTCTCTCTCTCCCTCTCTCTCTCTCTCTCTCTCTCTCTCTCTCTCTCTCTCTCTCTCTCCAGGTGAAGTCAGGTGATTGGAAAAAACACGTTCACCGTCGCACAGAGCGAAGCATTCGATAAGGTGTACAAGGAGCAAATGAAAGGATATGAAGATGTTATGTACCAATTTTAGTTTTCCGTTTTTCCAAGAAAGGCATTCAAAGCTTGGCATATCAATACAACAAAATCAAATATATGCAAGAAAGCCAAACCTTTTCAGCTGAACCTGCCTATAAATTTAATGTGATATTAATCAGCAAACATTTTTGAATAACCTATTGGACCCTATTGAAGACAATATCAATCATATTGAGCTTGATTTCTATGCTTCAGAAATGCATTTTGCAACCCCTTGCTTGGATTGATTAATGTCACAGCTATTGTCCATTTGGTTGTGTCTCTATATTTGTGTAAACTCTTTGTCAAAAAACTCGTTATATTCGTTTCTTGGATTTCTAAAAAGTTAGTTTTCGCCTTATTCGTTGCATTAACATTTTCATTAAATTGATTAAAATGCGGTCAATGAACTTTGAGAATGCTCAGTGATTCACCATGGGAACAACTTTTTCAATTAACACTAATTTTTTAGAATTGGATCTTTATATTTTTTCAAATTTCGTAATAGTATCGGGTGCCATTTAGCTGAATGTTTGAAATAACAAATTACTCCTAAAACCAAGTGTTGCTTCAAAAAGAAAGCAGATGAGCTTACATTTAAACCGACATTACTTCACTATCCAATCATCCCAAATTAGTTCAAATTGTGTTTATTTCTTTACTGTCTAATTAAATTAGTTGGTCGGTTTGCAAACAAATCTTATTTAATGTTTTTCAAATCATTGTCATTTAGTGTCACTTTCCCCGAAATAGACCGTATCGAAATCACAGCACGACCTTGCCTCTACTCTTAACATTAGGACTCAACATAGCTTATTGTTATAATGGTAATTTATTACTTTCAGCGTGGGTATGTATAGACTTGCGAATATTAAGGCCTAGATTCGCCATTGACAACACGAAAAGAGGAAAACTTTGTGCCACGATCGGTACTAATTTGTTTGATGATTGGATAGTGTAGTACAGTTTATTCTGAATGTAAGCTCATATACCTTTGTTTTGCAAAACACCTGTTTTTCATGGGTTATTTGTAATATGGCAACTTTTAGCTGTAAAGCACTCAACACTTTTGATAAATTTGATCAATTCAAAGATCCAATTCTCCCTAATAAATCCGATGTTTTTTTGACATTCCGTCATTCAAATGTTCTCCAACTCACCATATGTCCGAGAAATGTTAACAATGCACAGACGTGCCGACTTTACATGACTTAGTGAACGCCCACGATCAGCCAGAGTATTATGTTTTGTAGAATGTTGTCTCACTATAAGTATTACTCACCTTGCCCGGTGTCGACGCGTAAATATTCACGAGGTAAAAAAGCAAGCCTTATCTATTATATCAATAAATATATCAATAAATATAGAAGGTGAACTTTGATTCTTAACCTTTAGCGTTATCTGGTATTTGTTAACTTACTGTTTCTGAACGAGGCACTTAAAATACGCCCACTGAATCTTATTCAGTTAATTCATATGTGCCTATTCTTGAGCTGTGACCCAACGCAATCATACCTACATTTTATCTTTCGTATTCATTCGCTGTCTGAAATCCCAAATGGACGAGAAACCGCCGTTCAAGATGACCTACTACTACAGGCCTGGCTACCTGCTTCCAACGATCTGTAACCGCAACACCATCGACACCGTGTACAAAAACTTTGAAATCAGAGACGACGATACTTTCGTGATAACCTACTACAAATCCGGTAAGTCAAACAGAATAGTACGTTGAAACGTTTGACGCCTTATGTCACTTTTCACGGGATATGACTTAAGGCGACGCAGTCAGTTCAATGTCGGTAATTCATTAGTTCATCCATTGAGCTACCAAAAGATGGGTGATCCACCCCTTAGGGAGCATTCAATTATTACGGCCGGGGATGGGCCGGCAAAATCCAGGGATAACCTTACATTTGAAAACTGAAAAGGGGGTTAGTATCTGTCAAGCAGCTCAAGCTGAGGGGGTCACTTAATTTTCATGAGTATCCGTCCCGTCAAAAGGAGTTTCAGTGTTCAGAAATATTCTGGGAGATAAACACGATTTGCTGCATGATTTCATTGTTTGAAGTTATTGAATTGTAAATCTGAACAAAAGTATGATGTTCCGTCACATGAACATCTTTACTTGGCAACTCTGAGGCTAAGCTTTATTGTAAATCGAGCTCACTTAGGGCAATGAACAATTCCTATTACTTACACATAGAAATATAGCAAGATTTGTCAGGGAAATTATTTAACAGTTACCTACAGGTAGACTACTAGTGCCATGGAAAGGGACATTCTACTTTTAGCTGAAATTCCAATACCACAATTGTTGTCAACTTCTGAACTTTCAAACACCCTATTTGAATGAAGTTCATTTGTATCAATTATCAAACACCTATAAAAGGACAAATTAATGTAGTTTAGCATTGTAAACTTTATTCGTAGTTTTGTGGTAGACTCCACTGTATTGTGAATCAACATTTCAGTGAAATTCCAAAATCAAATTTCTTGCACACATATCAACATTTAACCATCCTAGGCTAAATAAGACTTTAAAATGAATTATCAAATGTCTATAAATACAAGATTTAGATAGTTTTGTGTTGAAACAAAATTTTTCATAGTGTCTTCATAGACTCCCATGTATAGTGAATCAGCATTTCTGTGAAATTCGAAAATCCAATTTCTTGCGTACATATCCATTTGTAACCACCCTAGTCTAATCAGTTACATTAATATCATTAATCGAGGGGACATAAATACACAGATTTGCCTATTTTTGTAATGGATAAAAAAATATTCATAGTTTCCTTATAGACTCCCATGAACAGTGTATCTATATTTCGGTGAAATTCCAAAATCCAATGTCAGGCGAACACATCCATTTCTTACCACCCTAGTCTAATCAAATATTAATAATCAAGAGTACATAAATACACAGGTTTACCTATTTTTGTATTGGAAAAAAAATTATTCATAGTTTCCTCAATGTATAATGGATGAACATTTTCAGTGAAACTCCAAAATCAGATTTCTTGTACACATAATATGCACCTTTCACCATCATATTCTAATCGAGTACAATAATGTTAATTATTGAACCTCTGAATATGCACAAGTGTAGCAAGTTTTTCATTGGAAAAAATTATTCACAATTTTATCATAGACTCCCATGTATCGTCGACGAACATTTTTTGTGAAATTCTGAAGTCAATCTTTTCGTCCATATACAAGTTTTTACAACCCTATTCCAATTAACTACCTTTATGTAAATTATCAAATATCTATATATGCATAGATATAGTTTTGTATTGCAAAAGTATTGCATGTTTTCTCATAGACTACCATGTAAAGTGAATCAACATAATCAACAGCTTATTATCAATTAAATCCAAATATCAAAATTTTGTAAACACTTGCTTGCGCAAAAATAATGCAATCCACCTGTAATTTCTGTCCAAGCCCTTTGAGGGATTATATCAAATCATAGCAAGTCACAAGGGGAAATTTGAACATTAACATTGAAAAAAAAATCTGATAATCTCTTTTTTATGGATTCTATCCCCCAGAGGTGTTAGTGTGTGCAGCTTAATACAAGCAATGGGGGGAGGGGTCATGAAATTTTTGTCATCTTAAAACGGGGCCATCAA
Organism: Ptychodera flava; assembly: GCF_041260155.1. Taxonomy (NCBI): domain Eukaryota; kingdom Metazoa; phylum Hemichordata; class Enteropneusta; family Ptychoderidae; genus Ptychodera; species Ptychodera flava. The sequence goes on along the minus strand of NC_091946.1, from coordinate 16,046,057 downwards.
TTTTTTGGTGCAATGGGTGAGGGGTTTACTTATTTTGACTGACGCGCAGGAATAATTTGCCGGCACATCTCTGGCCATAATAACTGAACGCTCCCTTAGAAGCTCATATAAAACGACCATGGTGCTCTTCTCACGTGAAATGAAGTGAACGTTGTCTGGTTCCCTGACCCATTTCCCCGGTAGAGGGCGTGGGGAAATATAGGGTCAGGTACCGGGTAGCCATCTTGAACAGAATTTTGTTCAAGATGGCTGAGGTTAGTCACCCTGACAGAACATGCTACAACAAATATGGCTGCTACCATGAAAACGCCGGTCAAAATTCGACTGGATCAGAAGTATGTTCAAACACTGGTATCCGAACCAAAAACATTGGCACACAGACGGGAAACATAAAGTGAAAGGATTAATCCAGAAGTACGGGTAAATAGAGGTGATCGAAGGCTGGCTGTGATATCGCAGCAGTACTTGTTGCGTGTATCGAACGCGCTAGGGTCATTGAGGTCATCGCGGATTGTGGCGTGACCCCAATGACCCGAGCATGTTCGATACACGCCACAAATACTGCTGCGATATCACAGCTAATTGAAAGCAAACTTTGTTGGAACTGTGAACGAGCGATTGTCTTCGATGGATAGAATGGTGTCCGAATTTCGTGAAAAATGCCAGGCATCATGTCGACGTTCTTAAAAGTATTAAGAGGTGTGCTAAGTCACAGCAGCTAAATCATGGAGGTAGAAAGTCTTTCTTTCTACCTCCATTGCTTTGTGGTACAAACAAGAAGTTGGTGTCAAGTGAACCTGAAGTGCGAAACCCAAGAAAGATGAGAAAAAGTTACGGGTGTTACTTTCATCCATCACAGCTTGTTTTATTTTAACCCAATAGTGTCCATGTTTACATTAGCCGGTACCTGACCCTATATTTCCCCACGCCCTCTACCGGGAAAAAGGGTCAGGGAACCAGACTAAAGTGAACGGTGATCTGTCCCCGGGTTTGAATGGATAAAAACAATATCCTCACAAATTACATTGAACCGTATTGTTTCCATTCTGGTTATTATTAAAGACTTATGTCCAAAAGCACACCGACGATAACTTGGTCTGGTCAACACAATACTCTATGTAGCAATACCCGAAAGTCGCGCATGCGCCTTCCTGCTTTCATGACGTCATAGAGGGGAAAATTAAGATCACACGCGCATACATTAAACAAAGCTTGTGGCGACAGATAAAAATGAATATTTGTCAGCGTTTCATTGGCAAACGGACAATCTGTTATCACAGACAGAAGAATATAGCTATTATAGTTTGCTAAGCGGGTACTTAGAGAGGACAGAGTAGAATTCGACTGAGTCGATGAGGTGTTTGGATGCTTTATATGGTTACAAATTACAAGTTTCAGTTTCACACATGAAAAGTAGTTTGAAAGCATGGGAAACGAACAAGATGGTTTGTGTGGCTGATTTTTCACTCTTAACAGGGAACCTTCGTTGATATCTTTCACTTCCTTCAGGAAAGTATAATTATATGTACATCAACTCTGGTTAAAATTAATCAGAATACTGTACCCTAATGCTAAACTCTTGCTTATTTACCCAACCAAAATATCTTGTGTTTGAATATCAACGCAAAAAATGGGCATGCATTGGAATGCGTATTAAAATTATATTCCCCCCTCGCAGCAAAGGTCTACAGTCATGAGTTTTGACGCAAAACTCGAGTCAGTAAAAGCTGCAAGTGCATTTAAACAACAATGAGCCGAATTTCAATAAAATTGGGCCTTTCTCCTGTATCATTTTGTCGGATAGAAACCTTTTTTAGGTTAAAACCCTCTTCGTCAGCTAGGACAATCAAATTCTTTATCAAAAGTCAAACTTTTGAGGATGGCCTTTTATCGGCTTATGGACGACACCCTACCTGAACCAAACAACGCATTATCACACTTGCCATGAAAAGTGGAACTTAGTTTTAAGATGTGAAAGTCGTTTCTCATTTTCACAAGTTTAACTGGGATTTTTGAACGTTTTTCCAGCGGCTTCCCAAGTACTAAGCGCTATTGAAGGCGCTAAACTGATCTTAAACTACATACTAGATAAATGTTGTAATTTCAATGCTAACTCTATGTGACTCACAATCCTCTCCGTTCACGACAGGTACGGCCTGGGTAAATGAAATGGTAAAGGCCATAATCCACGTGAATGACCTGGAATATTTAGAGTGCATTGAATTCAAAGAAAAATTGACTCTGTTGGAATTTGGACCAATAGAGGGACCTGATTTCGCCGAAGAGGGACTTTTTTATCCGAAAACGTATATAGAGGACTTCATTGACGATGCACCCTCACCGAGGGTTGTAGCAACACACATGCAGCCGGACTACGTGCCGATTCAGTTCTTTCAGAAAAAACCGAAAGTATGTAGATGTAACTTAGCCAAGGCTGTTCCCATCAGAAACTATGCCTGAGATGGAACCAAAATATTCAATCAATAACTTCACCGAAATGAGAGGCGGCGCAGCCTCACACGAATGGGCATTTCTTCAAGTTGTATTTTATGGCTAGACCGGACATGTTTAATAAAGTTTCAAACAAGCATCTGCTTTGAGAGCGTAAAATACGGAGCAAGGGTAATTTTACGCATCATTAAAGTGAGAATTATGTTTGTATCCAGTTTAAACAACAACTCTTACGAGACAAATATTAAATATTTCCAAAGTGACTTCAACGTTCAGTGACCTATAATTTTTTTATCTAGTCGAGCGCCGCAGACTAAAAGATGTGATACCAGCAATAGTTTTCCTTCGACGTATTATTATATTGATTTGATATAGCGCAGAGCAAAAATGGCTTGCAAGGTGTGTTTCATAATTGCCACATAATCTTTTTCTACAGACAATCTTTGTGAGCAGAAACCCAAAAGACGTATTAGTATCTCTTTATCATTGGCATAGTGAAACTCCCTTATTCAGTCCATGCACTTGGGAACAGCTGTATGAAGAATTTATCAAAGGCAATAGTAAGAGTTATTTTAATGTTTATTCTATGAGCTCCTTTAAGGGTTTTGATTTCCCTTACACTTAGCTTTCTGTTTTATTTGTCTCAAATGTCAATCATTCCATTATATACCGTTGTCACATCCATCCCACCCACCCAGCGACACACTCATACATACACATACACATACACATAATATATATATATATATATATATATATATATATATATATATATATATATATATATATATATATATATATATATATATATATATATATATTACAAATTACTTCAGGTACAAAGTAATAATATCTGTTAATCAAGTTACATGCATCCTGCAATCATAAGATAGATGAAGTGAAAGCGTACTTAGCCCCACACTCTCTTTTATATCTTTTGGACGTACTATTTTTGTATTTCTTATTGCGGAACGATTACATATGGTGAGTGAAGTGCGTCTTGAAGGTGTTCTCCACCGTTGATACGTTGGCCTTGAAAAAAACATGCCTTTTACTTAACAGTTACCCTCATTTAGATTTGTTCTTACAATTACAATCAGCTCTTCTATTATGCGATTTGACTATACTTAAATACAAAAAGCACGGAACTCTCAAAATTTGAATTGAACTTGAAAAGCAAGGACAAAGTCTTTGACATTTCGTGGTCAATTATTGACAAAGCATTGAGCTTATCTAACATAAGCAAGCGATGCAATCTTTGTATATCATAAAAGCTGCATATTGTCAATGCTGAGAAATCTACGCTGTTAAACAAACGCTCTAAGTTGGTTTCACCAAAACGAATATTATGTCTCAATTTTTAAAAGCACGTACAAATACAATGGTATGTCCAAAAGATATAAAAGAGAGTGTGGGGCCAAGAATCGTTTCACTTCATCTGTCTGATGATTGAAAGGAAGGCATGAAACTTAAGTAACATATATTATTGCTCCGTTACTGGAAGTTATTCGCATTATTATTTATAACGCTATGCTTTAGCATCAATTGCTGTAATTTCCCACGAGGATACCCGTGTGTTTGTGTGTGTGTGTGTGTGTGTGTGTGTGTGTGTGGTGTGTGTGTGTGTGTGTGTGTGTGTACTGTCATACACAGAATATTTAGGGAAAGCGAAACCTTAAAACCGTGGGGTCTGCAAGCTGATAAAACTGTAAGTGATAAACTTGCACCATTTCTTTTTGCCATAGCTGTTTGTGGTGCTTATTGGCAGTTGTATAAAAAATGGTCCAAGTACAAAGACGAACCTTGGATGCTGTGGTTGAAGTTTGAAGACATAAAAGCGGTTAGTGTCTATCTTGAAGATTCTTAATATCAAATGAATGAGTCTTGTAATCGGTTCTGTGAGATTTCCTTGACGTCGTTTGCGTTTTATTCTACAAACAGAGAAGATGGTGGCCAGCTACGAGCAACTACGTTTACCGAATTTCATTCAGCAAATGCGGTCATGTTGACGAATAATCTTTGAAGGCTTCTTTTCATTACAAGCGCACTTGCGAACAAACATTCTTCGCGGAACATCATCCAGGCGTTTTCCCTCATTGTAAATCATGGACTGATTGTGATTAGTTCGTTCGATTTTGACGTGATGACATGCATTCACGTGGGTTGTAATATGACGACAAAGTATCCAGTCTGCAAAAAACGGTGTTAGGTAGAAAAAATGATCTGCGAAAATTAAAAACCTATAAAAGATGCCTCCACTTTGCAAATCATCCACTCGTTTCGCGAATAATAACTTCATTTTTGACATGTCATTTGTGTAGTCAATGTTGAAAGTTCGTTTTAATTCATGCGAGAAAATCTCAGAATAGCAAAAACAGTAGGTCAAAAGCATCACCGAAACCACTGCCATCACGTTGTCGTCGTGGTCGTCGTCGACACAAGCATTTTTCGTCGTCGTAATGTTAAAAAATATAAGGCACAGAACCTCCATTTCATGAAAATACTCAGGATATAAACCGCTGGTAATATCAACCGAAAAGGTGTTCTCCTTATCCTTTTGTCGAAGTGCAGACTTCGCTGTGAACGCTTTGAAACAATGTTCAAAGTTCATTGAGTATTTTCAATGTTTTCACACAATTTGTAGGCTGATAATTTAACGATAATATAGCACTTTGTAAGTCTTAACCCTTTATGATATGATAAATGATTAAAAGGGCCGTGTTATTAAGAAGTATACTTTTACACAGATAAAGTGAACAAAGACTAAACACATGGAAGACAGTACATCTCTCTCCCTCTCTCTCTCTCTCTCTCTCTCTCTCTCTCTCTCTCATGAACACATTGGCTCAGAATCCGAAGCAAGCGATTAAGATTATGGCTGATTTCATCGGTCGAGCTCTCACCGAGGACCAATTGGATGCCGTGGTGCATGCAACGAGTTTCAAGGTGATGAAGGAGAGAAACGAAGGGCCCGTGAATCAGGGTTTCTATTTCTCGGAAGGAAAAAGAAATCAGGGGGACGGGAAAAAAGTATATGTAGAGTGGCAAAGAAAAGGTAAGATTATACTCTCTACGGTATATATATATATATATATATATATATATATATATATATATATATATATATATATATATATATATATATAATATATATATATATATATATATATATATATATTATATATATATATATATATATACCGTGATCAATGTATCTTAGCAAACAAATGCGATCAATATGTCAAAGTTATCAGCAGGTTAAATTATGTCAGCCATTGCCGATGTTCAGGATTGGCAAATACAAGGTCCGTACACTCTGTAATTCTTTTCGAGTGGGTTTTAGAACCAGAACGTTTAGATTTGGTACCATAGGCACAAAAGCATACATTGCACATTGTTGCTGACCTATGTATAATATAAACTCTCTCTCTCTCTCTCTCTCTCTCTCTCTCTCTCTCTCTCTCTCTCTCTCTCTCTCTCTCTCTCTCTCTCTCAGGTCAAGTAGGTGATTGGAAAAACACGTTCACCGTCGCACAGAGCGAAGCATTTGATAAGGTTTACAAGGAGCAGATGAAAGGATATGAAGATGTTGTGTACCAATTTTAGTATTCCGTTTTTCTAAGAAAGACATTCAAAGCTTGGCATATCATTACAACAAAATCAAATATATGCAAGAAAACCAAACCTTTTAAGCTGAACCTGCCTATCAATTTAATGTGATATTAATCAGCAAATATTTTTGAATAACCTATTGGACCCTATTGAAGGCAATATCAATCATATTCAGCTTGCTTTCTCTGCTTTCAGAAATGCATTTTGCAACCCCATTGCTTAGATTGATCAATGTCACAGTTATTGTCCATTTGGTTGTGTCTTTGTACTGAAGGGAACAATCATGGCGAGTTTGTATTAATATATTAATAAAGGATTGAGATAAAAACATTGGATTTTAGGATCAACGTTCATTTATTTTCAGACCGCATTAAGCTCTCTGGGTTCTTGATGCTTCAATTAAAGTTAACATCCGGCATTGAAACAAATGTAAACTACCGTCACCTTGGTGTATTTGACGAATGAACGATAGGGAGAGATTAAAACTGACGAAGTGACGTGAAATTATATTTGATCCTGCTTTGGCTAGCATTTAAACATTCGATGCTACAGGCTTCTTACGGTCTGTTTAATGTAAACAAAGTTTTCTATGCAATACGCTTTATTGCTAATAATATATGCCTAGTTGAAATGCCAACATCTTCCCCAAAATTATGCAAAATTATTGATGAGTGTACTATTATTGATAATTTTATTTTTTTAGTTTAAGACAATTATCGAATATCTTATATTTTCACTCTGTGATGACAATATGTCCTGAAATGTTTTGTTAATTGAATGATGTTATTTTTTTCGACGACGGATATTGGCCTTGACTGTGACGCGGAGCAAATGCTCTGTTTGAATATCACGGTTTCCATATATATTTGTGTAAACTCTTTGTCCAAAGAATTCGTTATATTCGTTTTCGTGAATTTCAAAAACTAAAGTTAGTTTTCGCCTTATCCGTTGCATGAACATTTTCATTAAATTGATTAAAAAAGTGGTCAATGAACTTTGAGATTGCTCAGTGATTCACCATGGGAACAACTTCTCAATTAACACTAATTTTGGAGAATTGGATCTTTATATTTTTCAAATTTCGTAATAATATCGGATGCCCTTTAGCTGAATGTTGCAAATTACAAATTACTCCTAAAACCAAGTGTTGCTTAAAAAGAAAAGCAGATGAGCTAACATTTAAACCGACAATACTCTACTATTCAATCATCGCAAATTAGTTCCAATCCTGTTAATTTCTTTTACTGTCTAATTAAATTAGTTGGTCGGTTTGCAAATAAATCTTATTTTTAATCTTTTTAAAATCGTTGCCATTTAGTGTCACTTTACCCGAGAGAAATCATGATTTTTAAGTAGACCGTATCGAAATCACGGCACGACCTTGTCTCTACTCTTAACATTAGGACTCAGCATAGCTTATTGTTATAATGGTAATTTATTACTTTTCAGCGTGGGTATGTATAGACTTGCGAATATTAAGGCCTAGATTTGCCATTGACAACACGGAAAGAGAAAAATTGTGTACCATGATCGGTACTAATTTGTTTGATAATTAGATAGTGTAGTAGAGTTTATTCTGAATGTAAGCTCATCTGCCTTTTTTGTTGTACACCTGTTTTTCATGAGTAATTTGTAATATGGCAACTTCCAGCTGTAAAGCTCTCAACACTTTTGATAAATTTGATTAAATTTTAAAGATCCAATTCTCCCAAATAAATCCGATGTTTGTTTAAACATTCGGTCATTCAAATGTTCTCCAACTCATCATTGCTCCGAGAAACGTTACCAATGCACAGACGTGCCGACTTGACATTACTTAGTGAACGCCCAAAATCAACCAGTGCATTATGTGTTGTAGAATGTTGTCTCACCATAAGTATTGTTCATCTTGCCCGGTGTCCACGCGTAAATATTCATGAGGTAAACAAGCAAACTTTATTTATTATATGTACGAAGTCTTTGAACCGTATGAAGTCCGGTCAATAAATATAGAAGGTGAACTTTGACTCTTAACATTTAGCGTTATCTGGGATTGGTTAACTTCCTGTTTCTGAACGAGGCACTTAAACTGGGCATACTGATTCTTACTCAGTTAATTCATGTGCTCTATTATTGAGCTGTGACCCAACGCAATCATACCTACATTTTATCTTTCGTATTCATTCGCTGTTTGAAATCCCCAATGGACGAGAAACCGCCGTTCAAGAAGACCTACTACTACAGGCCTGGCTACCTGCTTCCAACGATCTGTAACCGCAACACCATCGACACCGTGTACAAAAACTTTGAAATCAGAGACGACGATACTTTCGTGATAACCTACTACAAATCCGGTAAGTCAAACAGAATAGTACGTTGAAACGTTTGACGATTAGATGTCACTTTTCACGGGATATGACTTAAGGCGACGCAGTCAGTTCAATGTCGGTAATTCAGTAAGTTCATCCATGGAGCTACTAAAAGATGGGTCATCAACCCCTTAGGGAGCGTTCAGTTCAGTTATTACGGCCGGGGGTGGGCCGGCGAAATCCAGGGGGCACCTTAAATTTGAAAACTGCAAAGGGGTCGTGTATTTTTCAAACAGCTCAGAGGGGTACCTTAATTTTCATAAGTATCCAACCCGTCAGAATTAGTTTCAGTGTTCAGAAATATTCTGGGAGATAAAAATGATTCGTTGCATGATTTCATTCTCTGAAGTAATTTAACTGTAAATCTGAACAAAAGTATAATTTTCAGTCACATGAACATCTTGACTTGGCAACTCTGAGGCTAAGCTTTATTGTTAATCGAGCTCACTTAGGGCAATGAACAATTCCTATTACTTACACATAGAAATATAGCAAGATTTGTCAGGGAAATTATTTTAAGTTACCTACAGGTAGACTACTGGTGCCATGAAAAGGGAAATTATACTCTTTCAACACCACAATGGTTGTCAATATCTGAAGTTTCAAACACCCTATTTGTATCCAGTACATTTGTATCAATTATCAAACACCTATAAAAGGACAAATAATGACTGTAAAAAAATATTCGTAGTTTTCTCATAGACTCCAATGTATTGTGAATCAACATTTCAGTGAAATTCCAAAATCAAATTTCTTGCACTTATATCAACCTTTAACCATCCTAGGCTAACTAAGAATTTAAAATGAATTTTCAAATGTCTATAAATATAACATTCAGATAGTTTTGTGTTGGAACAAAATTTTTCATAGTGTCCTCATAGACTCCCATGTATAGTGAATCAGCATTTCTGTGAAATTCCAAAATCCAATTTCTTGCACACATATCAATTTGTAACCACCCTAGTCCAATCAATTAAATTAATATTAATAATTGAGAGGACATAAATACACAGATTTACCTATTTTTGTATTGGAAAAAAGAATATTCATAGTTTCCTCATTGACTCCCATGTACAGTGAATCTACACTTCGGTGAAATTCCAAAATCCAATATCAGGCGACCACATCCATTTGTTACCACCCTAGTCTAATCAAATATTAATAATCAAGAGTACACAAATACACAGGTGTACCTATTTTTGTATTGGAAAAAAATATTCATAGTTTTCTTCCATGTATAATGGATGAACATTTTCAGTGAAATTCCAAAATCAGATTCCTTGTACACATAATATGCACCTTTCACCATCATATTCTAATCGAGTACAATAATGTTAATTATTGAACGTCTGAATATGAACATTAAAAGCAAGTTTTTCATTTGAAAAAAAAATTATAAACAATTTTATCATAGACTCCCATGTATCGTGGACAAACATTTTTGTGAAATTCTAAAGTCAATCTTTTTGTCCACATACAAGTTTTAACAACCATATTCCAATTAAGTAAGCTTACGTAAATTATCAAATATTTATAAATGCATAGATATAGTTTTGTATCGAAAAAGTATTGCATAGTTTTCTCATAGACTACCATGTATAGTGAATCAACATAATCAACAGCTGATTATCCATAAAAATGTAATATCAAAATTTTGTAAACACACGCTTGCGCAAAAATAATGCAATCCACCTGTAATTTCTATCCAATCCCTTTGAGGGGTAATATCAAAATATAGCTAGTCACAGGGGAAATTTGAACATTAACACCTTGTGAGTTTGTGAAGAGGGTCATGAAATTTTTGTCATCTTAAAAGGGGGTCATCAATTTTTTGGTGCAATGGGTAGGGGTTCACTTATTTTGCCTGACGCGCAGGAAGAATTTGCCGGCCCACCCCCGCCCATAATAACTGAACGCTCCCTTAGAAGCTCATATAAAACGACCACGGTACTCTTCTCACGTGAAATGAAGTGAACGGTGATCTGTCCCCGGGTTTGAATGGATAAAAACAATATCCTCACAAATTACATTGAACCGTATTGTTTCCATTCTGGTTATTATTAAAGACTTATGTCCAAAAGCACACCGACGATAACTTGGTCTGGTCAACACAATACTCTATGTAGCAATACCCGAAAGTAGCGCATGCGCCATCCTGCTTTCATGACGTCATAGAGGGGAAAAATTAAGGTCACACACGCAGACATTAAACAAAGCTTGTGGCGAAAGATAACCAGATATGAACTGAATATGCTCACGTGTTTTACAACAGGTTCATTAATAGTAGTACGCTTCACAGAACAATAAGATATATATGTTATCACTAAATGAAGCAGGTTTTTTCAACATCGCACAGTACTCTCAGATTTTAATCACTAATTACAAAACTTTATTTAATATGCAAATGAGCTGTTAATTAACTTGACACTGCTCAATGCTTCATGGACAATTAGATATCCATCAGATCAACATTTGTAGCACGTTTCATTTAATTTAATGCAGTAATTAGTGACATTACTCTAAAATTACTAGAGTAATTTCACTAATTACAAAGTTCATTAAATATGCAAATAATCCCTATATTAATTTGACACTGTTCAATGATTCATAGCACAATTAAATATTTATCAAATCAATATCTGTAGCGGGTTTCACAAAATTTGGTGCCGTAATTTCAGAATTATATACCTAATTACAAAGTTTATTAAATATGCAAATGAACCCTTAATTAACTTTACACTACTAAATGCTTTACAACACAGTTAGATATCTGTCAGATCAGTATATGCAGCAGTTTTCATCACATTTGATGCAGTTATTTCGGAGTTATATGACTACTTATAAAACTTCATGAAATATGCAAATGAGCTAATTATTAACTTGACACTGTTCAATGCTTCTCAGTACGATTGGATATTTATCAGATCAACATCTGTAGCAAGTTTCATCAAATTTAACACTGTAATTTTGGAGTAATATCACTAATTACAAAGTTCGCGGATTCATTAAATATGCAAATAAACCCTTAATTAACTTCACACAAGTAAATGCTCTACACCACAATTAGATATCTGTCGGATCAGTATCTGCAGCAGATTTCATAACATTTGGTGCAGTTATTTTGGAGTTATATCACTAATTACAAAACTTCATAAAATATGCAAATGACCTATTTGTTAATTTGACACTGCCAAATGCTTCTCAGTACAATTAGATATTTATCAAAACAAAATCTGTACCGAATTTCAAAGACTTGGGTGCCGTAATGTCAGAGTTATATACCTAATTACAAAGTTCATTAAATATGCAAATGAACCCTTAATTAATTTCACACTACTGAATGCTTTACACTACAGTTAGATATCAGTCGGATCAGTATCTGCAGCAGATTTCGTGACATTTGGTGAAGTTTTATCGGAGTTATATGACTAATTACAAAACTTCATAAAATATGCAAATGACCTATTTAATAACTTGACACTGTCCAATGCTTCTAAGTATAATAAGATATATATCAGATCAATATTTGTTGCAAGTATCATCAAGTTTGGTGCAGGAATTTCAGAGTTATCTCACTAATAACAAAAGTTCATTAAATATGCAAATGAGAAGGTAATTGACATGACACTCACAGTATCATCATAATGTTCTTAGATTGTCATCTGTGAAAAGTTTCATGAAATTTTGTGCAGTATTTCTTGATATATGTCCACATTGTCATTACCGTCTCCATAGGGAAACCATTGTACGGAAAAAACGATATTGCATAACTTCATTAATATGCAAGCCATACTTGCGAGTAGCATATGGGACCTGTGTGCCAAATCTGACTTGAATCCGTTCAGGCGTTTTTGAGTTATCGTGTAAACAGACAGACACACACACACACACACACAAACAAACACACACACACACACACACACACCACACACACACACGCACTAACACGCACACACGGACAGACAAACAGACATCGCTATGACAATAGCCCACATGTTTACACACCACGTGTTTACACACGTGAGCTAAAAATGAATATTTGTCAGCGTTTCATTGGCAAACGGACAATCTGTTATCACAGACAGAAGAATATAGCTATTATAGTTTGCTAAGCGGGTACTTAGAGAGGACAGAGTAGAATTCGACTGAGTCGATGAGGTGTTTGGATGCTTTATATGGTTACAAATTACAAGTTTCAGTTTCACACATGAAAAGTAGCTTCAAAGCATTGAAAACGAACAAGATGGTTTGTGTGGCTGATTTCTCACTGTTAACAGGGAATTTTCGTTGATATCTTTCACTTCCCGCGGGATAGTACTGTTACATGTACATCAACTTCAAATTGGTTAATTAATCAGAATACTGCTCCTGTACCCTCATGCTAAACTCTTGTTTATTTACCAAACCAAAATATCTTGCGTTTAAATATGGACGCAAAAAATTAGCCTGCTTGGAAAGCGTATTAAAATTACATTCCCGCCCGCAGCAAAGGTCAACAGTAATGTGCTAAGACGCAAAACTCGAGTCAGTAAAAGCCGCAAGTGCATTTAAACAAAATGAGCCATAGAATTGAGCATTTTGCCTGTATTTGTTCAAAAACTCCGTCTGTTTACTGTATCATTTTGTCGGAGAGAAAACCTTTCATGTTAAAACCCTCTTCGTCAGCTAAGAACATCAAATTCTTTATCAAACGTCAAACTTTTGACGTTGGCCTTTTATCGGCTTATAGACGACATCCTACCTGAATCAAACAATGCATTATCACACTTGCCATGAAGAGTGGAACTTAGTTTTAAGATGTGAAAGTAGATTCTCATGTTCACAAGTTTAACTAGGATTTTTAACGTTTTTCCAGCGGCTTCCCAAGTACTGTGCGCTATTAAAGGTGCTAAACTGATCTTAAACTACATACTAGATAAATGTTGTAATTTCAATGCAAACTCAATGTGACTCACAATCCTCTCCGTTCACGACAGGTACGGCCTGGGTAAATGAAATGGTAAAGGCCATAATCCACGTGAATGACCTGGGATATTTAGAGTGCATTGAATTCAAAGAAAAATTGGCTCTGTTGGAATTTGGACCAATAGAATGCCCTGATCTCATCGAAGAAGGACTTTTTTATCCGAAATCGTTTATAGAGGACTTCATTGACGATGCGCCCTCACCGAGGGTTGTAGCAACACACATGCAGCCGGACTACGTGCCGATTCAGTTCTTTCAGAAAAAACCGAAAGTATGTACATGTAACTTAGCCAAGGCTCTTCCTATCAGAAACAATGCCTGAGAAGGAACCAAAATATTCAATCAATAACTTCACCGAAATGAGAGGCGGCGCAGCCTCACACGAATGGGCATTTCTTCAAGTTGTATTTTATAGCTAGACCGGACATGCTTAACAAAGTTTCAAACAAGCATCTGCTTCGAGAGCGTAAGGTACGGAGCAAGGGTAATTTTACGCATCATTAAAGTGAGAATTATGATTGTATCCAGTTTAAACAACAACTCTTACAAGACAAATATCAAATATTTCCATAGTGACTTGAACGTTCAATGACCTATGATTTTTTTTACTAGTCAAGCGCCGCAGACTAAAAGATGTTATACTAGCAATAGTTTTCCTTCAACTTATTAATTATATTGATTTGATATAGCGCAGAGCAAAATGGCTTGTAAGGTTTGTTTCATAATTGCCACATAATCTTTTTCTACAGACAATCTTTGTGAGCAGAAACCCAAAAGACGTATTAGTATCTCTTTATCATTGGCATAGTGCCACTCCCTTATACAGTCCATGTACTTGGGAACAGCTGTATGAAGAATTTATCAAAGGCAATAGTAAGAGTTATTTTAATGTTTATTCTATGAGCTCCTGTAAAGGTTTTGATTTCCCTTACACTTAGCTCTCTGTTTTACTTGTCTCAGATATCAAGCCTTCCATTACATACCGTTGTCACATCCATCCCACCCAGCCAGCGACACACACATACATTCCCATATACATACACACATACACATACATATGCACATACACATACCATATATACATATATATATATATATATATATATATATATATATATATATATATATTATATATATATATATATATAATATATATAAATTACTTCAAGTACAAAGTAATAATATATGTTAATTAAGTTACATGCATCCTGCAATCATCAGACAGATGAAGTGAAAGCATTCTTAGCCCCACAACCTCTTTTATATCTTTTAGCGTAATACTTTTGTATTTGCATTGCGGAACGATTGCATATGGTTAGTGAAGTGCGTCTTGAAGGTGTTGTCCTCCTCTGATACGTTGGCCTTAAAAAAACATGCCTTTGACTTGACAGTTACCCTTCAAGTGGCATTTAGATTTGTTCCTACAATTACAATCAGCTGGTTGATCCTTACACTGATCTCCGGTGATAACTCTTCTATTATGCGATTTGACTATACTTAAATACAAAAAGCACAGAACTCTCAAACTTTGAATGGAACTTGAAAAGCAAGGAGAACGTCTTTGACATTTCGTGGTCAATTATTGACAAAGCATTGAGCTACTTTAACATAAGCAAGCGATGCAATCTTTGTATATTAGAAAAGCTGCACATTATCAATGCTGAGAAATCTACTCTGTTAATGTCTCAAATTTTAAAACCACCTACAAATAGAATGGTACGTCCCAGATATATAAAAGAGAGAGTGGGCCAAGAATCCTTTCACTTCATCTGTCTGATGATTGAGAGGACGGCATGAAAAATTAAGTAACATATATTATTGCTCCGTTACTGGAAGTTATTCGTATTATTATTTATAACGCTATGCTTTAGCATCAATTACTGTAATTTCCCACGAGTACCCGTGTGTGTGTGTGGGTGGGTGTGGGTGTGGTGTGTGTACTGTCATACACAGAATATTTAGGGAAAGCGAAACCTTAAAACCTTGGGGTCTGCAAGCTTGATAAAACTGTATATTATAAACTTGCACCCTTTCTTTTTGCCGTAGCTGTTTGTGGTGCTTATTGGGAGTTGTATAAAAAATGGTCCAAGTACAAAGACGAACCTTGGATGCTGTGGTTGAAGTTTGAAGACATAAAAGCGGTTAGTGTCTATCTTGAAGATTCTTAATATCAAATGAATGAGTCTTGTAATCGGTTCTGTGAGATTTCCTTGACGTCGTTTGCGTTTTATTCTACAAACAGAGAAGATGGTGGCCAGCTACGAGCAACTACGTTTACCGAATTTCATTCAGCAAATGCGGTCATGTTGACGAATAATCTTTGAAAGCTTCTTTTCATTACAAGCGCACTTGAGAACAAACATTCTTCGCGGAACATCATCCAGGCGTTTTCCCTCATTGTAAATCATGGAATGATTGTGACTAGATAGTTCGGTTTTGACGTGATGACATACATTCACGTGGGTTGTAATATCACGACACAGTATCCAATCTGCAAAAAAAAAAGGTTACAGGTCGAAAAAATGATCTGCGAAAATTAAAAATTATAGAAGATACCTCAACTTTGAAAATCATCCACTCGTTTCGCGAATAATAACTTCATTTTTGACATATGTCATTTGTGTAGTCAATGTTGAAATTTCGTTTTAATTCATGCGAGAAAATGTCAGAAAAGCAAAAACAGTAGATCAACAGCATCACCGCCACCGCTGCCATCACGTTGTCGTCGTCGTCGTCGACACAAGCATTTTTTGTCGTTGTAATGTTAAAAAATATGAGACACAGAACCGCCATTTCATGAAAATACTCATGATATAAACCGCTGGTAATATCAACAGAAAGATGTTCTCCTTATCATTTTGTCGAAGTGCAGACTTTGCTGTGAACACTTTGAAACAATGTTCAAAGTACATTGAGTATTTTCAATGTTTTTAAACAATTTGTCGGCTGATAATTTAACGATAATATAGCACTTTATAAGTCTTAACCCTTTATAATATGATAAATGATTAAGATGGCCGTTTTATGAAGATCTATACTTTTACACAGATAAAGTTAACAAAGACTTAACACATGGAAGACAATACATCTCTCTCTCTCTCTCTCTCTCTCTCTCTCTCTCTCTCTCTCTCTCTCTCTCTCTCTCTCTCTCATGAACACATTGGCTCAGAATCCGAAGCAAGCGATTAAGATTATGGCTGATTTCATCGGTCGAGCTCTCACCGAGGACCAATTGGATGCCGTGGTGCATGCAACGAGTTTTCAAGTAATGAAGGAGAGGAACGAACGGGCAGTGAATCATGATTTCTATTTCTCAGAAGGAAAAAGAAATCAGGGGGACGGGAAAAAAGTAAATGTAGCGTGGCAAAGAAAAGGTAAGATTATACTCTCTACGGTATATATATATATATATATATATATATATATATATATATATATATATATATATATTATATATATATATACCGTGATCAATGGTATCTTAGCAAACAAATGCGATCAATATGTCAAAGTTATCAGCAGGTTAAATTATGTCAGCCTTTGCCGATGTTCAGGATTGGCAAATACAAGGTCCGTACACTCTGTAATTCTTTTCGAGTGGGTTTTAGAACCAGAACGTTTAGATTTGGTACCATAGGCACAAAAGCATACATTGCACATTGTTGCTGACCTATGTATAATATAAACTCTCTCTCTCTCTCTCTCTCTCTCTCTCTCTCTCTCTCTCTCTCTCTCTCTCTCTCTCTCTCTCTCTCTCTCTCTCAGGTCAAGTCGGCGGTTGGAAAAACACGTTCACCGTTGCACAGAGCGAAGCATTCGATAAGGTGTACAAGGAGCAAATGGAAGGATATGAAGATGTCATGTACCAATTTTAGTTTTCCTTTTCCAAGATGTGGCATTCAACGCTTGGCATATTAATACAACAAAATCAAATATATGCAAGAAAACCAAACATTTAAAGCTGAATTCGAACCTGCCTATGAATTTTATATGATATTAATCAGCAAATATTTTTGAATAACCTATGGGACCCTCTTGAAGCAACATCAATCATATTTGGCTTGCCTTCTTTGCTCACGTAAATGCATTTTGCAGCCCCTTGCTTTGGTCGATCAATGTCACGGCTGTTGTCCATTGGATTGTCTTTGTACTCAAGGGAAGAATCATGGCGTGTTTTGTATTAATTAAGGATTCAGATAAAAACATTGGATTTTAAGATCAACTTTCATTTTATTTTCAGACCGAATTAAGCTGTCTATGTTCTTGATGCTTCTTACTACAGTTAACATCCGCCACTTAAACCAATGTAAACTATTATCACCTCGTTGTATTTTACGATAAGGAGAGATGGAAACTGACGAAGTGACAGAAAATTATATTTGATCTTGCTTTGGCTAGCATTTAAACATTCGATGCTACAGGCTTGTTACGATCTGTTTAAAGTAACAACTTTTTCTATGCTGTACTCCTTTATTGCTAATAATATGTGTCTAGTTGAAATGCCAAATCTCCCCAAAATTATGCAAAATTATTTATGATACTATTATTTAATTATTTTTTTAGCTTCAGACAATTATCCAAATCTTATATTCTTGCTCTCTGTGATGACAATATGTCCTGAAAAGATTTTGTCGATTAAATGCTGTTATTTTTTCGACGACGGATATTGGCCTTGACTGTGACGCGGAGCAAATGCTCTGTTTGAATATCACGGTTTCCATATATATTTGTGTAAACTCTTTGTCCAAAGAATTCGTTATATTCGTTTTCGTGAATTTCAAAAACTAAAGTTAGTTTTCGCCTTATCCGTTGCATGAACATTTTCATTAAATTGATTAAAAAAGTGGTCAATGAACTTTGAGATTGCTCAGTGATTCACCATGGGAACAATTTCTCAATTAACACTATTGGAACTTATTTGGGAGAATTGGATCTTTATATATTTCAAATTCTTGATAGCGTTAGGTGCCCTATAGCTGAATGTTGCAATATTACAAATTACTCCTAAAAACAAGTGTAATGCGTAAAAAGAAAAGCAGATCAGCTAACATTTAAACCAACAATACTTCACTATCCAATCATCCCAAATTAGTTCCAATCCTGTTCATTTCTTTTACTGTCTAACTAAACTAGTTGGTCGTTTTGCAAATAAATCTTATTTTTAATCTTTTTCAAATTATTGCCATTTAGTGTCACTTTTCCCGAGAGAAATCATGGTTTTTAATGAGACCGTATCGAATATACGGCTAGTTTTCTATCTGGTTCGAACCCACAACATACGGCATCAGTCGCCTAGCGGAGAGGCGACAGAGAGAAGCGCTCGGCTAAATCCCCACTCTCAAACAGAGTGGTTCAATAGCCGGCTAAGTTGTTACATTTTTCTGACTGAGACCGCTCCACACGTTGTAGAGTTCGTGAAGCACTCACTCACGCATGCTCACTTTCACACATCGCACATACAAACTTTATCGAATACATCGCTTTAACCAGGCGAATGATAACCTCGGGACAATTCTGTCCACCAGCAGACCTACCAATCGGGTTCGAACCCACAACATACAGCATCAGTCGCCTAGCGGAGGAAATCGCGGAACGACCTTGTTTCTGTTCTTGGCATGATTAGGACTCAACATAGCTTATTGTTATAATGGTAATTATTACTTTTCAGCGTGAGTATGTTTGGATTTGCGAATTTTGAGGCACCATTTGCCGTTGATAACACAGATAGAACAAATTTCATTCCACGATCGGAACTAACTTGTTTGACATTTGGATAGTGCAGTAAAGTTGGTTTATTTTGAGCTCATCTGCTTTTCTTCTTTTACAATACATCTGTTTCAATGGGTAATTTGTAATATGGCAACTTTTCAGCTGTAAGGCACCTAACACTTTCAATAAACAATTCTCCCAAATTAATCCAATCTTGTTAGAACATTCCATCATTTAAATGTTCTCCACTCGTCATTTCTCCAGGAAACAATGCACAGACGTGCAGACTTTACATGACTTGGTGAACGCCCACAATCAACCAGTGCATTATATTTTGTAGAATGTTGTCTCACCATAAGTATTATATATTGTCCGATGTCCACACGTAAATATGCATGAAGTAAAAAGCTTATTTACAGTATGTACGAAAACATTGAACCTTATGACATCCTGTCAATAAATATAGAAGGTGAACTTTGACTCTTAACCTTGAGCGTTATCTGAGATTGGTTAACTTCTTGTTTCTGAGCGAGGCACTTAAAATACGCCCTCTGAATCTTATTCATTTAATTCATATGTGCTATATGCTTGCGTTGTGACCCCACGTAATCATACCTACATTTTATCTTTCGTGTCCGTTCGCTGTCTGAAATCCCAAATGGACGAGAAACCACCGTTTAAGAAGACCTACTACTACAGGCCTGGCTACCTGCTTCCAACGATGTGTAACCGCAACACCGTCGACACCGTGTACAAAAACTTTGAAATTAGAGACGACGATACTTTCGTGATAACCTACTACAAATCCGGTAAGCCAAACACGTGTTGATGTTGACGTGTTGAAGTCACTTTTTAACAGGGTACGTCTTTTCGAAGATGGTATGGCTTAATCAGGTCAATCAGTTCAATGTCGGATGAAAACGTTAATTCATTAAGTTCATTCACCACTCAAGCGTTTGACCAGCTCATATAAAACGACCGCCATGCTCTTTCCACGTCAAATGAAGTGGAAGGTGATCTGTTCCGGGTTTGAATGGATCTGAACGATATCCTCAACAATGACATAAACATACATTTCTTAAAAGATTTATGTCCATAAGCACACCGAGTACAACTTGGTCAGGTCAACACCATACTCTAACAAGCACCGCACGTAAGTTGCGCATACTTTGTCCTGGTTTCTTGACGTCACAGTCGCAATACATTAAGGTCAAACACGGGGACATTCAACAAGCTTGTGGCGAAAATGAGTCCTTTCCAGCGGTTTCATGGGCAAGCGGACAATTTGTTATAATAGACAGAACGAGGAGGATAGCTATTATTGTTCTTTCTAAGCGGGTTTTCGGGGAGACCAGAGTCGGATTCTACTGTTTAGGAGTCGATACGCGATGAGGTGGTGTGATGATTTTGTAATGGTTGCAAATTACAATTTTCACACGTGGATAGTTGCTACAACTATCCAAGTGTGAAAATTGTAATAGTTGGCTGGTGTGGCCGACTTTTCAATAAGAACGAGGGATTTTCGTCGATATCTTTCACTTCCCGCGGGATAATAGTTATAGGTACACCAACTCTGGTTAAAACTAATCAGAACGAGCCGACTGAAAGCTCCTTGACATGTACACTGTAATGCTAAACTCTTGTTCATTTACCAAACCAAAATATGTTGCGTTGGAATACCAACGCAAATAAATAAGCATACGTCAGGAAGCATATTTAAATTACATTGCCCGCTTGCAGTTTTTATTTTGATGCAAAAATCGAGTCACTACAAGTCGCGAAATGAGCCGAGTTTCAGTGGAATTGAGCATTCTCCTGTATTCAAAAAGTACCTCGTCTGTTTACTAAATCATTTTGTCGAATAATAAACCTTCCAGGTTTAAACCCTCTTCGTCAGCTGAAATTAATCAAGTTCTTTATCAAACGTCAAACTTTTGACGTTGGCCTTTATTCGGCCCAGTGGATCGGACGACACCCTACCTGAACCAATCAATGCATTATCACACTTGCCATGAAGAGTAAAACAGAATGAAATTCTTAGAATGGAAACTGAATGGACCATACAACATGTATGTCTCTGTCTCTGTCGTGCAACCAAGACTTGCAGAACATCTTTTCTAAAATTTCAATATTTGGGAAACCTCTTTTTGATTATCTATTTAATCAGGTTTCTTCATGTGTTCTATACTTCACTGCATATTTTTGCTTCTTACCGTTCTGTTTCTAGTTTCAGATTCTAGTTTCCGTTTGCTTGGCTTGGAAGCTAATTCGTTTTGCCATATATTGTTTTCCTTCAGTTTTTCTTTCAAAGATTATTTGCATCTTGCATTTTCATCGATTACCTTTACCTGGTGAATAAAAGCCTTCTTTAGTCGAAAAAATGATCTCCGAAGAATAAAAAAACTATAGAAGTTGCCTTAAGGTATTATGCAGCTAGAAAGTAAAAGATTTAAACTTTCGATGAAACTTTTCTAAATGAATCTTTCAACCATTACCTTACCAAGGCAACAATAAAAATAGGGGGTCAACGTGCAAAGTTTGGAACTAGCAAAACAAATAACGTACCATTTTGCGATATTTGAAATTCAAACTTTCAAAATGTTCTATGTTAACACTATGGAGGAAAAATTAAATTTCGGAGTTTCGAAAAACTAAGACGGTGAAAGTTTTTCTTTCAACAACTTTAAAATGAGCCGCCACAAGTGGTAGATCAGGAAATAATTGTCGAAATTTGAGAGTCCGACTATCTGCCGTCGAGGCGTGTTGTACCTTAACCTGATAATCATTTTCTTTTTTCGCGAATAATTACTGCGTTTTTGAAACGTCATCTGTGCTGTCAATGTTGTAAGTTCGTTTTAAGGGATGAAATCATAATTTATGCGAGAAAATCCAAGATAAGCAAACACTGTAGGTCAAGAGCACCACTGCCGTAACGTCTTTGTCGTCGTCAACTCAATCATCGGCAGCATTTTTCGTCATTGTCACTTTGAACCATGTTAAAAGTCCACTGAGTGTTTATAAGTCTTAAACCCTATATAACCTGATAAATGGTTCAGGGGGCCGTTTTGCCTCTCTGTCTGTCTGTCTCTGTCTGTCTGTCTGTCTGTCTGTCTGTCTGTCTCTCTCTCTCTCTCTCTCTCTCTCTCTCTCTCTCTCTCTCTCTCTCTTCTCTCTCTCTCTCTCTCTCTCTCTCTCTCTCTCTCTCTCTCTCCTGCATGAACACATTGGCTCAGAATCCAAAGCAAGCGAATTAAGATTATGGCTGATTTCATCGGTCGAGCTTCTCACCGAGGACCAATTGGATGCCGTGGCGCATGAACGAGTTTTCAAGAGGAGGGAAACGAAAGAGTAGTGAATCGGGAGTTCTTTTTCTGGGACGAAAAAAGAAATAAGGGAACGGGAAAAAAGCCAAATTAATGTGGCAAAGAAAAGGTAAGATTATACACTCTACCGTTTAGATTAACACCATACTTTATTTATTGTAGTAAATTTATATATATATATATATATATATATATATATATATATATATATATATATATTCCATGATAATTGGTATCTCGACAAATATATATAATCAATGCGTCAATATGGACAAAGTTATCAGTAAGTTAAAATTTATGTCAGCCATTACCGACGTCCGGGATTGGCAATACAAGGTCCGTACACTCTGTAATTATTTTTCGAGTGGGTTTTTGAAACAGAACGTTTAGATTTTGCATAGAAAAGCATACATTGCACATTGTTACTCCATCTCTCTCTCTCTCTCTCTCTCTCTCTCTCTCTCTCTCCTCTCTCTCTCTCTCTCTCTCTCTCTCTCTCTCTCTCTCTCTCTCTCTCTCTCAGGTCAGTGGGGGTTGGAAGAACACGTTCACCGTCGCACAGAGCGAAGCATTCGATAAGGTGTACAAGGAGCAAATGAAAGGATATGAAGACGTCATGTACCAATTTTAGTGTTCCGTTTCTAAGATGTGGCTCTTCAAAGAAAGACATTCCAAGCTTGGCTTATCAATGCAACAAAATAAAATAAGTGCGGAAAAGAAAACCAACCTTAACAGCTGAACCTGTCTATCAATTTAACGTGATATTAATCACCAAATATTAAAGCAATATATATATATAATATATATATATATATATATATATATATATATATATATATATATATATATATATATATATATATATATATATATATATATATAATAATATATATATATATATATATATATATATATATATATATGTACCGTCATGGCATTCAGGATGATTCTGGTTCGGGGTCTGTGACTTGATGAAATATAAATGATAAACTTACACCATTTTGTTTTGCTGTAGCTGTTTGTGGTGCTTTTTGGGAGTTTTATAAAAAGTGGTCCAAATACAAAGACGAACCGTGGATGTTGTGGTTGAAGTTTGAGCACATAAAAGCGGTTAGTGTCTATCGTGGAGTTTCTTATATATTTGTGTCCTGTAATCGTTCTGAATATAAATTCATGAACATTATCATTGTCATTACAATCATGACTTGGTAAAAAACGTGTGGTTCCAGTTACCCGACCCCATGAAACCTCGAAATTTGGGTGAGATATTCATGACGCCAATTTTGTTTTATTCTGCAAACAAAGAAGATGTGGATCAGTTGTGAGCAACAACAACTTTTACCCGGTTTTATTCAGCAAATGCGGTCATGTTGATGAACAATGTTTGAAGGCTTCTTTTCATCAAAAGCGTTCTTGCGAACAAACTTTCTGCGCGGTACATTATCGAGGTGTCTTTTTTTCATTGTAAATCACGGAATTATTGTGATCAGATAGTTCGATTTTGATGTGATGACGCACATTCACGTGGGGTATAAATATGACAACACAGTAACCAATCTGCAAACGGTGAAGGACTCATTCATCCACCGTTACATTGTCATGAGAGACTGCAAGATGAATATAAAAGGATAGGGGTAATTGCAAAACAACAGAACAATTCCTATCCTATTTCCTATATCGGAACCACACACGTTTTTATCATCTTCATCATCATAAACGTCATATACATCACTTTTACCATCACCGTCTGTGGAAAGCTCTTTCTGATTAAGCGGACTTTTCAATTTAAGTATAAACGCGCTTCGGGGACAGACATTTTAACTCTCAAACCTTTACAATTGTATTCTTATTTGATCTATCACTTGTGGGCGCTCATTATGAATCTCTCTGTAGTAAAAATTTTCACTGTCTTAGTTTTTCGAAAATCGATGGTGGCCATTTTGAATTTCAAATATCGGTAAATCTTGGGTAATTTGTATCTGTGGTATCAAAATTTGCACGATGACCCCGAGTTTTAATTTTTATTTTGAAAGAGAATGGCTGAAAATTTCATAGAGGAAAGTTTGAGTAAAAGGTTAAGTCTTTCACTTTCGAGGTGTATACTACGTTGAAAGATAAAACTGATATAATTATAAATCATTCATAATACCCTTCAAAACACAATAAAGTTCTTAGAACGGAAATTGAATAGACAATACTATTTGAATTTCTGTCTTTGTCGAGCAACCAAGACTTGCGAAACACATTTTCTAAAATTTCAATATTTTTTAAACCTCTTTTTGATTATCTATTTAATCAAGTTTCTTCATATGTTTTACATTACTACATTTTTTTCTTTTTATTGTTCAGTTTCTAGTTTCATATTCTAGTTTCAGTTTGCTTGGCTTGGAAGATGATTCATTTTGCCATACATTGTTTTTCTTCACTTTTTCTTTCAAAGATTATTTCCATTGTGAATTTTCATCGATTACCTTTACCTGGTGATAAAACCCTTCTTTAGTCGAAAAAAATGAACTGCAAAGATTGAAAAACCTATAGAAGTTGCCTTAAGCTTGAAAAACCATCTGGTTTTTCGGGAATACGTCTTTGACACGTCATCTGTGCTGTCAATGTTGAAAGTTCGTTTCAAGGGATGAAATCATAATTTATGCGAAGCAAAAGCAAACACTGTAGGTCAGGAGGATCGCTGGCACCACTGCCATCAACAGCATTTTTCGTCGTCGTAATGTTCAAATATGAGACACAGAACCTTCATTTCATGAAAATACTCATGAATAAAACCGCTGGTAATGTTAACAGAAGACTGTTCTCTTTATCATTTTGTCGAAATGGAGACTTTGCGAGGAATACTTTGAACGAAGTTTAAGGTTTACTGAGTGTTTCCAGTTTTTTTAAACAATTTTTTCAGCTGATAATTCAACAGGAATATAGGACTTAATAAGTCTTAACCCTATATACAAATGATAATTGTACATGTGCACAGATAAGCTGCTGTGGTAGTACTAGTGAAGAAAGACTAAACACATGGAAGACAATAAATCTCTCTCTCTCTCTCTCTCTCTCTCTCTCTCTCTCTCTCTCTCTCTCTCTCTCTCTCTCTCTCTGCATTAAAACATTGGCTCAGAATCCAAAGCAAGCAATTAAGATTATTGCTGATTTCATCGGCCGACCACTAACCGAGGAACAACTGGATGCCGTGGTGCATGCAACGAGTTTCCAGGTGATGAAGGAGAGAAACGAAAGATTGCACAAAGGTAGCGATTTACCTGACTGTATCAGCTAAAATATATTGGTGGTCGAGAGACATAGACACAATCAAACTAACTCTCACTCACTCCACTCTCTCTCTCTCCTCTCCTCTCTCTCTCTCTCTCTCTCTCTCTCTCTCTCTCTCTCTCTCTCTCAGGTAAAGTCGGCGGTTGGAAGGACATCTTTACCGTTGCACAGGCCGAAGCATTCGATAAGGTGTACAAGGAGGAAATGAAAGGCTATGAAGATGTCATGTACCACTTTTAGTTTTACATTTAGCAACGGTGACATGATATTCTGAACTTTACACACTAGGAACAAGCGAATCAAACATAACCGAAAGTTGAGGTAATTTTGTACTTTCAATCCAATCATTCAGTAGTTTTATTGTTAGGCTAGTCACATAGGTTTGACCATTCTAAGGTGACACAAATTACCTGCAGACGAGAAGGAAATTTTCTCTGTTGAAACGTTTCGCCATTTCGCTCTTCCTCGACAACGAGAATTGAACACACCGGGGATCCATTTTACCTCGCGATCAGCTACACCATCATGATATTAACAAGACTTCCGGTGCGATATTTTAAATTACAACACGATAACGATAATCAAAGGTGCATTAAACGTTTTGCCGAACCACACCAACATATTACATGTGACAAGTTTTATGTATGGTACGTTCTTATGCATGACTGCGGATGAGGTGTGTTATAAAACATGTATTGACTGACCATGAGACAAACAGCATACGCCCCCCCCCCCCAAAAAAAAAACAACAACATAATTTTTGGGGGATGACTCGCAGTCCCTTGGGCACAGACGTATGCTGTTGCCCTCATGGCCGGTCAATAGTTGTATACTGACAAATGTTGCCTTAATAATGACCAATTAAGACGACATCACTGGCAAGAAAACAAACTGCCATCACCAATTTACTGCACGCCGGCGTTCCCCCGACTCACGTCCGACAGCTCTCATGCCACAGTATCGTGCGCAATGCCATCGAGTGAATTAGCTAGCATGCCATTGCCACGCCGAAGCTGGATGACCGCTGTCAGAAGCTGAACAACGGTGTATATTAATGTTCCCAGTCTAGCTGCATTATAGAAAAACATAGTCCTGTCAATGAAACTGTCCTTTTGATTTTCATGAAACTTCACTCTGATAAATAAGTTCTCTTACTACATAACAGCTTCAAGTTGGCTAGGTCGTATTGCCAGCAAAATGAGGATACGAGTCGCATCATACAAACTCTTCGACCCGTGTGATGCGGCATGCACCCCTCACTCGATAACAATGTGACCTAACGAAGCGGTCTTAAATATGGGATAACTTCATATTGACATATATTTTAGGAGTAAATTTAAAAAAATGTGAGTATGATTTTGTATATTTACTTCTTTGGTATTTAGGCTGGTGCTATATCGATAAATGACAGTATTAAATAATATCAAATAAAAATACTTAAGTATTCTAAGAAGTCAGAGCTGCTGTCAACTGACTTTATGGTGCGATTTGAAGGATTAGATTGCAATATTTCCAAAACTTTTGATAATGTTCAGTACAATCACACCAAATGCTGATAAAATGTATCTTAGAAAATGTTTATGACAAATGGAAAACAACTGTCTCATTATGCAGTGAATATGCAAATAAGCTGATACGTATATGCCTAACCTTCCGAAATGTCAATATGTACTCCCATATACACAATAATTCTTAATTTAGGCAAATAAATACTCTATATTGATGATGGCTTATTACAACTTGATTTGCATACTCGAACGATGCTCTTTAATGTACTTAGCATAGATGAATATAGTTAATTAGGAATATTACTTGACACCGTCACGGTACAGTGACATATTAGAAATAAATTAACAGTTGTTATATCGCACCCTCTTCTGCAATAAAAGTTGATTTTCAACCAACTCAGCCATGTTTCAATAATCGATTGGTATGGTTTAGTCTCCCAATTTCCCTAGAATCTAACGAAAGTCTGCCAATTTCTTGATGATATTTATGAAGATTACTGATCTAGTCCTTCCCCTATGATGTGAGCAATTGCCATACATGCACAGACAGACAAGCAAACTAAATCGACAATATACGCCTCCACACGTCAGCAACATGGTCCCGCCAACCTGAGTCTGATAAGACGTTCGTCCAATAACCAACCCTGAGCACGTCGATGAACAAATTTGACTGTGTTTTACAAGCAAAGCGTCACCGCCATTTTCATAAAAGGTGAATGTGTTATTCAGGACAGGACAACAGGGCCAAAGCCGCATCACAAAGCGTGACACAGACATAGACACATACTCAAACGCATGCATACATACACACTACACTATATATAGAAATGCAAACACTGGGTCGTAACCCACAAGACTTTTTATGACAGAAGCTTGAAAGGTTCACATATAAACGTCGGAATTTTTCGATATTTGTGTGGCATTATGGAACGGAACTACTAAGAAAACGCTGCCTCACGTGAATTGTGCTTTTTACCCTGGGTAAAGTTTCTGACATCACGTGAGGGGCATGAGTATTAGGGTGCATTGTGGGCACATTCTAAAATTTGACAGACTATCTTGTGTCTTATCTCGGCAATTGCCAGGTAACTGTAACGACACATGGGCAACAAAGTACCACAGAACAACATAATTACAGTGACCGACGAGAGTACTTTAATGACAATTTAATTTGATATGACCTCCACACCCGGACAACCAAAATGTGCTACATGCAAGGACACCCCGAGCAGACATAGAAGGCTACAAAGTTGGTCTCCGTACCATAAAAAAGATCGTTACATATCTTGACGATGAAAGAAACTGGTACTTCGTTATCGTTATTAAGATATTTGTCAGCAATCATTACCATGCAGTCAAGATAGAAACAGAGTTTAGCGTGTGACAGGCTCAGACAAAAGAAAGTGCACAGGTCATGCACAGACCGCGCTAAAACACTGGTTAAAATGTGACTGTACACGTCCTTCGAAGTGTGTGGTTGACTCAAACGTTAATATTTCACTGTATGTAGCTGACGAAGCACAGGTGTTGTCCCCTTAAGTGTGACATTATGTCAAATTCGTTTGTAATGGCTAACATTCACAACATAACAGCAGATGACCCTTTAAACTGGGACATTTATATGCTAGTCGACATACCATTGTAGAAACCATCAACGCAAAATCAGCCATTATTCCGTAAAAAAGTGACATTCTGGCGCTACGGTCTTTATAGACTGGCCCCGTTGCTTTTCTCGGCAGCAGTCACTGGCCGTGGGCCATCGCATCTACCCTACGATCTACGCAACAGCCTACCACTTACGCGACAGTATGCTGAAGTTTGTTCCTTGAATTTACTTTGTTTTGATGTATGGCCACAGCTTAGGAGCAAGTGTACGGTCTTTCCACCGTGTCATCAAGAAGATCGTTTGTCCATAGACTTTATCGGAAGAGTTTGCTTTGCCTGATGGTTTTGATTTAAATCAAGTGCAATTAGATTAAAGATTTACCAGGGAACTTGCATTTTGTTCTAATTTTAACGTAGCACCACGGATAATCTAATTGGGTCGAGGAAAATGAGAATTACTAAGCTCATCGTGAATTAATCGATCCATCAAGCCGTTTGATATGCCGTTGAAAAAAAAAAGCACCGCTGAAAACTGCTTAGTCATTCTGGTTATCCAGATTTTGTGCCGTATGCTTCTGGTCTATCGCTGAGAGACACATCAACTACTTCCATGTCATTTTGTTCGAACTCTTAATCAACTGAGCAACCATGGACGTGACACCACCGTTCAAGAAGACCTACTACTACAGGCCTGGCTATCTTATTCCTGCCATTATGAGCCGCAACACCATAGATAATGCGTACAGAAACTTCGATGTTCGGGATAATGACATTTTCCTCATTACCTACGCCAAGTCAGGTAAGGCGACATTTCACTCAGTAATGTGTGCGGGTCATATGAACAGTATGGAATGATGAGGCGCTTCTTTGGTAGGAACATACATTTCTATGAAAGATTCTCCTCCTCCTGTTTTGCCTCCGCCCCCATCCAGTCTCTGTCTCTATATCATTACTCTCATCGCAGTCCCTCCACCAAGATTGTTCTCTCATCATTGTTGGCCAGTTGGCCTAACTTAAAACCTGCCTCGGAAATATATACAAGTTCTCCTTTCTCAAAAGAAGAGAAATAAAATTCTAGCTTGAAAAATTGACCTTGAATTATCATTTTATTTTTTCGTCGCGATTTACGGTGCTTTTTGTGAGGATATTTTAATCAATATCTCCCGGTACTTTTACGGCATTTTGCTAAAAACATTACATCTGATTCATAGGGTTGCAAATTAAAAAAATCATCTTTGCACGACTTTTGAAGCAAACCAATGCAGAGCTTGCGCTGAGCTGTTATCTTAACTTTGACATAAAGTACATTTCATGTTTGGTGGAGCTGTCAAGGCCACTGCCTTGGACCTCCAAAAACGCTCAGAACGCATTCTTGTCAAATTTTGGTTTTGATCAAGTTCATGACCTCGACAGGTACGGCCTGGACTAACGAGGTACTAACAGCAATCCTCCATGCGGATGACCTTCAATACTTGGAGTCGATCGAGTTTTACAAAAAACTTGCCACATTAGAGTTCGGACCAGCAGAGCACCCTGACCTTGTCGAAGAGGGCGTGCAATGCCCTAAATCCTTCATAGAGGACTTTATCAATGACGCGCCCTCACCTCGGGTTGTGTCAACGCACATGCAGCCGGAATACTTGCCGACTCAGTTTCATCAGAAAAAACCAAAAGTAAGTGAATGTTTTGTGTAACTCAGTTTTATACTTATCGAAGAATTCCTATGTCAGCAAAAGTAACAATGTACTGAATAGGCCTTTTTCCGACGCAGACCAGAAGCTCAGATTTAGCGCCCACCATACGAGCTGTTGTACCGCAGCCAACCATCTACTGTCCCTGACCTGACTGACCCCAACGTATACAAAAGGAAAAGTGATGCACACACGAATAGGCGGTCTTTAAATTGAAAGTGTGCCACCAAAGAGGGCGCTATGCATGACTTGCTCTGAGATGAAACCTGTTGCACGCTCTCTTGCGGTGTAAAGCAAAACAGGTAATACCCTAAATAATTATTCAACAATAATACAATTACTTTACATATTAAAACATTCGACGCTAAATTCGACAGACTGCATTAGGCATCTTTAAGAAAAAGAATGCGTTTCTGGGTGCTGCAATTTAAAGGAGTTATTTATAATTTCAAGCACCATTTAAAATCATCTAAAGTAAATTCAATGGGTATCAACTACGGCTACATTGAATTTCTTCATCATTCGATTGTTAATTTCCTCAGACTGTCTTTGTAAGCAGGAACCCCAAAGACGCCATCGTTTCTCTACTTCATTGGCATAATACTATCCATTTCTTGAGCCCATGCACCTGGGAACAGTTGTGCGAAGAGTATATCAAAGGAAACAGTAAGTCATTCTCTAAGGCTACATTAAGTACATATCTAGAAACCTGGTTACTTCAGATCTTGGTCTACTAGGTGTACGGTCTAAACACTTGAATACACTATGGGGTATTGAATACGATGGGAGTAATTACCCCGCCCCCTCAATTAATGCTTACATGTATGTGAGAGACGAATTGAATACACCTCAATAGGTTGAGATAGAGTGTCCTACATTGAGGTATTTACATTTCACACTCTAACGAGTATGAGACATTCCATTCCAGCGTTGGAATTATTTTCCCACGTCTCTTCAATATTTGTATTAAGATTGCAGTTGTCGTAACGGTGTTTTATGATTGCAGAAAACACAGTTGTCTTTGATGGCTTTCTAAGTTGATATACATTACCATCCCTGGAAAAATATAGTCGCTATTCAAACGTCGGTTTTTCTCGAAACATGTTCACACTGATGACAGGTTTTAATTTTGCTGCTGTACAACATTAAGTGATAATAAGTCAGTAACAAGGCAGTACCTCATTACAAAACCTATTCACTTTGTGACTTTGAAATTAAAGTCTAACTGTATTTCCAGTTTTATGGTGCGATATCCCATTTGCCATCTAATACGCGCGCCTTGGCTCGGCGACAGTAAATGACCAATGAGCATTGGTCAAGCGAAAATATATTCCATCGCGTGATACTATAGAGTGTCAAACAAAATAGATTCCACGCTGATATTCTCACACTCCGAGCGTACTAGGGACGTGAGAAACTTTTTTTCTGTTTCGGCCATGAACAAACCACATTAATATGAGTATGTCCTTTTCCTGGGGGACGATTTTAAACTCAATTGGAATTATTCGTTTTGAATTTGCATTTTATTTTTCCCGCCACAAAGTCGTGTCATTTTCCATTTTCATTTGTCGATTTATAAAATCCTCTCTCTGATAAAATTAGGTAAAAATTTATTTTCTCGTCAGCCATATATGGTTCTGTTTGGGACTTCTTCAAGAAATGGCATCAGTACAAGAAGGAACCCTGGATGCTATGGATGACCTTTGAAGATATGAAAGCTGTGAGTTTCCACAATAGAAGTTTCCATGACCTTTATAAAGCGTCGTCTCCATCATGATATGCTTGTTTGTTTGTTTGTTTGTTTGTTTGTTTGTTTGTTTGTTTGTTTCATGGTAACAATATGCAATATAAGATTATTTAGGACGTGACACAATGCACAAGTAGTTTGTACGCCATTCGCTTCATGAATCACAAGTCACAAAGTATATTAATATCTCCATAGACCCTAAAGAAGAGTCTATTATACATATCTTCATAACATAATGGTAAACATTGGCCATTGGATAATTTTAAACACCGACTAGATGTTAATGTTAGCGACGAACCAATCTTGTTCCGCTCGAAGAAACTATGGAAAGTAGACTTAACATTCAGTAATGTGTTAGTATCACTATTTAATATATAGAGATAGTTGTGATGTAGGAATTTAATAACAATCATGCATAGTACATATCACCTTTTCGTGGTATTTCATTTTTGACCAGGATCCTAAAAAGGTCATTAAGAAGATCGCTGATTTCATAGGTCGTCCACTCAACGAGGACCAACTGGATGCCGTGGTGCATGCAACAAGTTTCCAAGTGATGAAGGAAAGGAACGAACGGGCCGTGAATCCGGGGTTCTTCTTCGAAAAATGTGAAAAGGGTGTGAGGGAGAAGAAAGGAGAGAAAATCCAGAGAGTGCAATGGCAAAGAAAAGGTAAGAAAACTATGGACATATTTTGCAATGCTTCATACCAATGGATTAGGTTTACCAACAATACTCAATCAGGTTTACCTTTGCAGATCGCAATTTTGTATCGAGAATATTGCAAAAAGAGTAATTTTGGATGGAAATTTATTACTTGTTGAATGATTGGCAACATAGTGTCACTGAGTTGTACACGTACGTATCACTTTCTTAATACCGTTACTTCACCTCGGCGGTGCTACAGTTGGATATGATATAAGATATGCACATATAGTTTCACATCTTAAGCTGACTTGATATAGATATATTTTTGGAAAGCAAAACATCAACAAAAGAAAACAGAGATTCCAGATCCTCAAATTGGTTGCAACAGTGGTTGATGATGATGTTGATGTTGATGTTGATGATGATGATGATAATGACGACGACGGTGGTGGCACAGGTCCTGGTGGTTTTGGTGTAACGCTCATTTATTTCACTTGTTTTTGCATTTTCAATAGGTGAAGTTGGTGGTTGGAAGAACACATTCACTGTTGCACAAAGTGAAGCGTTCGATAAGGTGTACAAGGAGCAAATGAAAGGATATGAAGACGTCACGTACCAATTTTAGCTTTCCATGTGTGTAGTGATCTTGCAAATAAGAGCCAAGGTGAAGGAGAATAGTTGAAAAATGTACATATACTCAAACAATATCTTCAAATTCATTGTTATAACCCATTTTACTGCGTTGTGAAGAAAACGTTTTGCCATTTATATAACACCTATGAAATATTTTTTTTTATATTCCAACAGTTTTCATACTTGTTATCGGATGTGTCTTTTTCTATTGATAATGCTCTGACAACAGATGTCTGGTACAATGCAATGGATTTGCTTGACGATGTCTACTTCTTTTACGTAACAATATACTGTTCTCTATAGTATTTTCATTATTGTGAGAGCAATTGATGACGTCACACTACAAATGAAATTAACGAGTTCTAATCTTTTTCAGTCCTGCTTTGTTAATATTTCGTCGGCTTTTGATAGAATTAATTTTAAGCGAAGATTTATTTAATAAAATAATGTACTAGCTTGACACGTGTAATAGTAATTTATTATGTCTAAAAATTGCAATGATCATGATGGGGGCGTTCTCACCCCGATATTAAACAGAGCTGTCGAACCTGGTATTATTTCTCATGAAGTATTCAATATTCTTAGATTCATCTGAGTTCGAACTTACTAGAGTTAAGTAGGTGTAAACGACGCTTCCACTTACTGGCCTAAGTTTTTAGTGAGTACATTTGCTCGAATTCTTAATGCTCCATATGCTGTATATTTTGATGTAGTTTCTAAAGCCACATTTCTTTTCCTACCCCTTTGAAAATCCTATTCACAAGCCTATCAACACAGCCTGTATGTGTGCATTGCCAAGTGTTATTGCTGATGCCTGTACTTTGAGTCTGGACGCGAACTAGAATAACTTAGTTGTCAACAATAACTCTGCGTACATTGACACATTGCCTTACATTACAGCATACATTGGGAGAATAATAATGCGTGTATTTTACAAAAAAAAAAGACAATGAAAATATTATTAAGGTATAGGCATAGTCCCTTTGATAAAGTGTTTCTGTAAAGTTTTCACGACACTATGAATAAGGACACATCAAGGTACTGGCATATACGAAGAAGAAAAAGGAGTGCGTTCACAGGTTAAGATAGAAGTATTGATCAACAAACCACAGTATGTTGAACACTGACACTCATGCTTCACTGTGAATAGTTTTCAGCAACGTCATTTAAAACACAATAGATAGGATTATCCCATCCTCCATGGAAAAAAGTTCCAAGGAAAAGTTGTAAATCTTAGCTATTGAACACACCCTTGAACCTACTTCTGGCCAATATTGTCGGACACAAACAAACCGAGACAACTTTATTCACCTTAGGATGCAAACATGTTTACTTGAAAGATGTGATGTTTTTCAATGTCGCTCTACACTTGGCCTTGTATCAAAAAATGACGCAGTTTTGTACCACAGGCCTAGGTTTTGCGTAAGGAATGCATCGTCTCGGGGTGGCGCTAGAGCAAATCATTGTTTGGTTATAGGATGGTAATGACGCCCTCCGAGCCATCAACCATTCTATTAATAACCTGCTAAAGCATGCGGGGAACGTTGTTACTTCTTTTAACAATTTTCGGACTATTAATCAAAGCAGCCATCGCTCACTGAAAAAGGGCATTTAATCCAAACTGTTTTACGCTCGAAAATATCGACCCTAGAGGTAGAAATTCAAACAAACGTTCAATGAAGAGTGACTGCAATGAAATATGCCAGAAAATTTCCTGCATGAATAGCCAGAAATGTAAAATCTACAGAAAGTGAACAAGTCAGTTTCTCGTTTTTCTCTTTCTACATGCATAGATTTTATGGGGTAAGGTTTCTAAGAAATTACTGTACTTAATCATATATTAAATAACGGCTTGCATTTATCATGACTTTATCTAGATTTCAACAGTTGTGTACTTTGGATTTGTTCGTAGTTCAAGTTCTAGGCAGGGAGGCCGTATTATATGGCATTCTTCGATATTCATTCGTCATTCGTATTCAAAGGCTAGTCTGTTGAATGTAACACATTTAAGCAGTAAAAGATTAACTACATCTCAGATAAAGACACAGTGTCAGTTGATAATCTGCATGGGTTATGAGAAGGTCAACCATTATTTTCGGTAATCCTTCCTGCGGGATTCACCTCAGGTTACTCTTTACCAAAAGCAAGGGAATCCCGCCATCCGAATGGGTCCCTGCTTGAAAGGGCACGACAATGTCCAGAACTGTAATGAGAAGAGACATTCGAGGCTGCCATAGTCATTGACGCGTTTTGTTTTGTTTTGTTTTGTTTTTTGTTTTTTTGCTTGTCGACCAAAAATTGATTACCCTACTTGATGGAATGATCATAATATGCCGTTTCCTTTACCAGATCCTTGCAAGTATATACACGTTCATGATATTTTTATCCGAGTCTGATTTGCTCATAGACGCTCGAGAATACTCTTTCCATGGTTTGTCTGTAGTCAAGACTGGCCAGGAGCACATGATACCGACTCAGTCGCAGCCTGTGGGAAGGCATTGTTCGTTCCACTAAGTTTGGCTGAGATCTTCAGATCCGAGACGAATTATGGTGGTTTCACCGACGAGGTCAATGTCCTCTTCACTTATATGAGCAATTCGCCCGATAATGGACTTGAGTCTTTCTTTGTCGTCATGACGCATTCGAAGCCAACTTTTTCTGAAGTTGCCTCACAGTCTACTCGTTTGTAAATTGCCCGTGATGCTAAAAAATAACTCTGCCTATACATGTAAGGCCTATAACGATAAGCTTAACTGATATATATAGAATAACCTTGGATACGATTCCCAATTAACTAAATTCTATGGTTTATTTGACACCAGTGACTGTCCCGCTCTCCTCGCCATGGCCAACTTCACGTCCGGAATTCGAAGCCAACGCATTGTCTGAAAGACTTCTCCTCGATATGTTTTATTTAAAAGTGTGTCATTTAATTGAACGTAGCCTCAGTAGTGCAGTCGGCTGGTTCATTGTCCTACCGTTAAGGAAGTTCTTTCAGTCCGATACAATAAGCTGCGCCCACTAAGAATGTCGCGTCGTTTTTTATCATGACTCTGCGCTGTGAATACCGGTGCACTCTCCTCTGGTGAATGGTTTTCCTAGGGTACCACTTTTTAAAGGTATAATTTATTCCCGGACCGCTGAAATCCGTCTTCCGGCCTTCCGACATATACCCGAGCTTTTCACTCGAGCCATTTCCATACTAGCGTTTGTTATGCGATTTTGAATCTTGTTTCGCATTCATAAAAATTAACTGCGACAAATTATACCACGTCCAATATATATTATCACGTTCATTTGAGCTGAAAACCTTTCGTAGACGACTCCCGGGAACATTATGTAAATGAGGGGATTTTCCACACACACCTAAAGGGTCCACATTGATGATTGAGCGACCGAATGGATTAGGCTACTGCCACCCGCGTTCTGGCAGCTATCAACGCGACTGACCACAGAGAATGGGAAAGTGCTGCCGACGTCTGCTGCCATGTACCAGAGATGTCGTGAGACTGGGTCTGGGTCTGTCCTGAAAATTCTCACTATTTTGCCACGACGAGGGAGGCCGATGGAAGCGATCACGTATCCGTGATATTGCAGCGGCGTTTCTCGCTCGTCTAGGTTTCTGTCGCGGGGTTTCTCGGTCGATCTGCTGTACTGTCTCACCTGAAGATTTCCGCTCATAATTGTTTATTTTATGAATCAACTTTTCTTTGTCACTTAGCTGTCTGCATAGTTCCTCCAACGCCTGAATCATGGCTCGCCGTCGAAGCAGAGTATCACTCTGAACAACCCCTCAGTCAGGGCGGACTGAGTGTTGTAAGACTGAAGGCCGGATATTTTTTTTGAAAAAAAATGCAACATCTCTTGGATTTCGTCGTATTCTTGTACTTTTACCTGCATGCAGTCACGGCTCAGGGAGATGCCCCTGTTGTCAACACGAAATTTGGACAAATCCGCGGGAAACAGGTGAGCCTGCGGCTGAACAACCCTTACCTACGCGACGCCAACGCTTACCTGGGGATACCGTACGCGGCTCCGCCGACCGGCAGCCTGCGGTTCAGAGAACCGCGGCCGACGGTGAGATGGAACGGTATAATGAACGCTACATCGTACGGACCTTCCTGTCCGCAGAGTGTCGAAATCACGGAGAATACCTCGCCGTGGAGGAGAAAAATTCTATCCCGCCGTGCCCCGTTTATGGAAAGCATATCAGAAGACTGCCTTTACCTGAATATCTTTTCGCCCATGAAAGGTAAGGGTAAATTAACCAATAGCCAACAACATTGATATGAATGAACTATTGTATTTGCATCGACAGTGGCTAAGACGCCAAGGTGGTTCTTATTGTTGATGTATAAAACGTTCAGTCCGCTTCATTTCATGGCAAATAATTACCCCATGCCTGGGGAGCAATAAAACAATTTATTTCCAGGCGTATGCAAAGGTTTGGCGACGGTGACGACGACGAACTAGCCGTTCCATACTATCCAGGGCACGTTGCGAGTCCACAGTGTGTAAATACCACATCAACGCCAAAACTTGTTTAACAAGACAAATTCAATACACAGTGCCTGGCGACATTGCACGGCTGGGAGATAAATCCCTCAAGTAGGCAAAGAAATTGCTAACGGTAATGTACTTATTTTCACGTACGCCAGTTCAGTCGAGTTCTTGGGGAAAACGCATCAACCACGAGAATGGCAGTACACACATCGACGACAGCTGTGTTACATTTGACCTCGAAAGCGCAGGCGTACAGAAAAAATGCTGAATTTCATTATTACCAGCAGCCGCATATTATTATTAAGCACATATGTCCTCATTTTTGAAATATCAATCTATATACTTTTCCAATTATCGTCAGGGCGGGGGAGGGGACCCGTGATAAACCTATGATTCACAACGGATCATCTCCAGCCTGACCCTGTTACTCATACTAGCGCGAAGTGTTCTTTTTTTTCCAACCTACAAATTCACTGTTGATTTCCCTTGACAAAAGACAGCCGATGATTGTGCGCTATTGTGTGGCGCAGCGTCATACCTGAAACGCCGGTTCCCATGCTCCGTTTTGCCTATCCATTATTTATGTCACAGAATAAAAAAAAACACTCATCGTTCTTTACGAATCGTGCGGCGCAGACTAAGATTTTATACGCTGCCTTCCGTGAAATGATAGCGAATCCAGAAAAAATGAGTGAGGAAATTCCACGCGAACTCTCCTTCACCCTTATCTTCGCAAAGATAAGCGTTTTATTTTTTTTCCTTCCCATACCCCCATTGAATAATTCTCTCAACCACGGCGTTGTCCAGCCTTCAACTTGCCGTCTGCTAAGACGTTCAATGAATAAATTGCCATTATTGCAATTTCATGTGATACAAATTAGAAGATAATGTGTAATATGTGTACATATATGTTTATGGGTGACTTTTAATCTGTAGAACATTTGCCAGGTTGACCTGTATGACCTTAGCTTGACGCAAATTGCGGCTTCTACCCATTAACCCACTTGTTATTTATCTGTGTCTGGAGACATGAGGATTGCTCAACACACATTTAGGAAGTTACATGAATTTTTAACACGAAGCAGACTGTCGGGGTATCGCACGTAGCTCTTGGAAAGTTGCTTCATACGGATTGACACAGACAAATTCAGTGAATATGGCGCCCAGATTTTTGGAGGAAATGCTCTCACATGATTTATTTTGCTGTATAGTCTCAGATTACATCCTTCGCTTACCGAACGGTGTTGTGACAAGTAACCTTACATCTGCGCAAGCAATCTTTGCCCAGCGCCACGGTAGAGCGGGCGTTCGCACGTGCAATTCAATGGCTTCAGTCGGAACAAGTGAGGACATATCCCCGAGCGGTTTATCAGCTCAGCTGGAAAAGTAAAGAATACACCTCTAAAGGTTTCATTGTGTCCTCAAAGTCCCCCCTTATTTTGCTTACGCCTTTGTTTAAGGTCGAGGTCGGGCCTCTGGAAGACTGGCAAATACTTCTTCAAAGGATGTACACCGTGCAGGAACGATGTGGGACATTTTATTACAACGATAAAGAGAAACGAAATCATAAAGACCGGCGCTTTCTTTTATTCGTCCGGTCGGCTGAATAGGTATGAGCAAATTGACGCGATAATTTGTTTTGTTTACACAGTACCAGGTGAATTGATCGCAGGGGCTGCTTTCTTCAAAGATAATTAAAGTGGGTGTTAAGATCCGCTAGTAAACATGACATTTAAACAGATTTCTCCATGGACACAAGAAGTTGAGCTAGTGCAAGAAACAATGGCCAGTGGCGTACTCGATCCTTACACAAGTAACATAGACAGTAGTCTCGCCGCTTCTACTGTCTATGTTTGTATGCGGGATAAGAAATATGTGTATCATTAATATTAGCATCGTTTCTCAAAGTATTTTGAAAATTTATGATCACAATTCAGTCATTTTATTAAACTTAAAGACGGAAAAGATGCCACACAGCCTTTGCAGTAGACTTGCTGCTGTCTCGTTCCTGTGGTCCATACTTTGAGGCGCATCTGTGAATATCTGGTATCAGTTTTCAGCTCGAATACAATGGGCGGAGTGTCTTGATATAGGTAATGTCAACATGGTAACACTTGAGAAGTGTCGATTGGTGAGACGCCATCACCCTTGCATGGATGAATACTAAAATCAAGGAGACCGATATTTGAGCAGATATCACAATTACACTGACAATGGCGGTCCGTCTGTTACCTGCGTGATAAAAACGACCCTCTCGTTTTGACATATAGCATGGGCATCAGGAAACGACACCGAAACCTACAAGAGCTACTTAGAAGTAACTTAAAACCAACAGGACCATGGGATACATGTACGTCTTTGTAACTTGTTGAAACTAACTTCATTAACAGGCAATAACTAAAAGTGGTGTATAGATTCGCGGCGTCGTGGTTCACTTTTAATCAGAACTTTGACCCAAGTTCTCCACGCGTAAACACAATTCACATTTCTTTCAGGAGTTACAGTGTCGTGACTTTGTCAATCATAATTGCAGCCCATTAAAATTATTCAATTATTGAAATTAAAATGGGTGACCGTGAAGGAATGTTCGTCATACTGTATTCAAGCCCCAACAAGTCTATTTATTCCTGAAGGGATACGTAAGTCTTATGCTTCTATATGTATTAAATTAATGTGAAAGTAAGCACTTAGGCCGTGTCAAAGGCCAGTATTATAATTGATATGGTGACGTCAACTTTACTGCCCTTTGGTTACGGGTTCGTTCTTAGTCGCACACAATTTCTAATTGCTACAGTCCGATTACAATCGTTTTCAATTTCAAATCAAAGTGACGTCTGTCCAGGTAAGCTAATGAATCCCGTGGAATGAATGCCAAGAAAGGAATATGGTGTTATGGTTTGCCGTCTGCGCATGTCCGAGGATCCTCGCAACATTTGTAATTGAACTGTGACTGAAAGCTCTACGAAATGAGCAACACTGCTGTGTTCAGCCGACCGACTTAACCCTTTCACCACCATAGTTTGGCCCAAACCCATTGTTATCAATGGTGATTGTGGACCTGTTTACATGGAATTTGGGGTGAACAGGTTAAACTGTCTCTGAAAGGAAATCAAATTTTTGTAGCTCACTTTTGGTTATATTCAGGATTTATTACCAATAATTCTTAATTTTTCGATTTTTTTTTGCTTACGCAACTGTGAAGACTCAATTTCGTCTCTCAATATTTTTGCGCTGGTACATAGCACCCTGCCACCTTAAAAGTCGCAAGACTTTTTGTGATCCGCGCGAGCTTCACTGAGACAAGTATAACGCTGCATGAACTCAAGATATCCCAAAGCATAAATTAAATAAAAAACCAAGTCATCTGCCCATGCAGCATGTTTTTATTTGCTTTAGGTCAACAATAGCAGCCGTTATACAATAGAAGACATTGCTGCCGAGTTTGAAGTAATTTGAATGGGAGTAGAAAGATTTGACGCAAAGTTTGTTTTTCGCGTCTTTATAGCGGACACAATCTGCATGGCAATTTCCACACAGGACGATGTCTGGTGGGGGAGGGGCAAATATATTTGTACACTTGGCCTCTGTGCATTGGAAATCTATGTGGATAGATATGCATTTATCGAACAACTTGAGATTTTCCAAACCTTTCAAGTTAGAGAACTCAAACTTTATCGATTGACTCTCATTCTTTTGCCACCGATTCCATCCAGTAAAGCTCTCGTCAAAGGAGATCCACCCACTTGTAAACAGGCTGGACAAAAAGTGTATTTAGCGATACACGTCTTTGTTTCGCATTTGGACATGTGTTTGCCATTTCCCTTGTCCCTGTACAATGGGCCAGGGATGAGTCCCATGGGTTTGATACTTGATGGAGACCCCCAGTGTAAGGTTGCGTAACGTCGTACTAGTTTTTACAATAGTAAAAGTAATTGTGCGCGACGCACCTGTGCTGGCAAACAAATGGGCTACGAAATCTTGGTCTACGCCGAGACCAGGCCGACAGGAATTTTATCAGAAGAAATACGAAGCAATGTTATTTTCCCGAGAGCATTTGAAAGTAGGGTGGTTTAAAGGTAAAAAAACGCCTCTCCCACTTTCTTCCTGGCGTCTATTGTTCGGTCGTTAGCGGTCTATTGTTTCTGTACATGAGTTTGTGAAAAAAAGAGGATAATTGGCATGCACGAAGAAAACAGGACTAAAGCTGATTAGGAACGTGTTTTCCCTTATCGACAATGAATGACACAACAATGTGGAGGCGAGTTTCAAGTGGGAATTGATTTTGTTTTCTTTCACTGCGGTCATTCTTCTCCCGTTATTGTACACTGTTCCTGTTCTTCTCTACGAAAAAAACACCACTTCCATTGACGGATTTATGTTTTGTGTTTATCTAACTGTGAGATTACGTTATAAAACTGTTACATTCCTCTTAGCGTTCAGACGAGCCGCGGCCCCACCACGAAGAGGGACCGTGGACAAGCGTAGAGTATACCTTCGCGCTCACAGAATACCCGATGTCAGCTGTACGCGTCACATGACCCGGCATTTGAAAGGGACATTACTATTTAAATTTCTGACAAACAGATCTGTAACGTCTAAATAATTAAGAACAGGCTGCGCCGATTAATTTAAAGAGTTAAATAAACTAACTTTGTTAGACGCCGTGACGAGACTCATTTGGCCATTTGCCTGATGAATAATTTGTGAACCAATGTAAACTATTCAATAAATTAGGACATTCCAAGCAATGAGATTGTTGACTGCAATCTACAAATCACATTATCCAAGTGATGGAGTACTTTGTCTACGGTTCACCGATCGATCATGTTTAACGATTACGCGACCTACCAACGTCCCATTTTCGAGCATGTTTAGGGTATGCCCTCTTTTGTTACGGTGAAACGGCATATGTTCCGAAGTCATTGTCCGTCCGTTGTATTGTCCATCGTGATGTCCTCATTAAATATGAGGGGGTTCTGGCACTTAGAAACCACACACAGCTTATGAGGCGAAATGGTGGAATAAAATTCAAATAGGAGACAGGACGGGAGATGCTGGCACTTTCCCATGCAGCAGAGAGGTGGTGGCATTGGAGTTATGGAACCGAAACTGCTTGAACCTTCTACGCATGGAATAATATGATATTCACTATTCCTTTTGAATCGCGGCGACTTCTACACAAACTCATAATATGGCATCTTTTTCTTTTGTAATCGGAAGAATTTTCATGTTTGACTACTTTCTTCCCTTCTGTGATGTTATGATAACTCTCTGTGGATATTTTTAGGAATAATGGCGCGAAGGGATAAACTAAAATGCGATTAAATTGTTGATATAATTGAGGTAGAACACTCCTCGGGGACAGATATTCGGACTCTTAAAGTGTTACGATTCTTTTCTGATATGCCACTTGGGGAGATTCATTTTAAAGCTATTGATGTAAGAAGAATTTTCAAAATCTCATTTTTTACGAAATTCGAAAATTGTATTGTTGTCCATAAAGTTAAAACAGGGATGGCGGCCATTTTGAATTTTAAATATTGGTAAATCCTGGGTTAGTTGTTTCTCTAGTACCAAAATTGCACGGTGACCCCCGATTTTTATTCTTGAGTTGGAAAGAGCGTAGTTGAAAGATTCATTAGGGAAAATTTGAGCAAAATATCAAGTGTTTCACTTTCGAGGCGCATTCTACCTTAAGTATCCAAAGAAATCTTCCTTACAGCTAAGCATCGACACTTTTACGGAAATCGTTATAATGAAACGTCATCTGAGAGGAACAGTTCATGTTGAGGGTTTCAGAAAATTTATTCATTTAGTTGTCTATTAGAATATTGATTTTCACCGGTCAAAGTTTTACGAACAACGTCACATTTTATATTTCGTTTTTTTCAGATTTATTGCAATAATCACAAAGAGGTCGAAAGGTAGAATGACGTAGACTTTTTTCATACTTTCATCTTCATTTCATCATCATTATTTCAGACAAAATCGTGCTGTACAGAAATGAGCGAAGCAATTACCACGTCTTTGTCTTCTGCGCACTGATAGAGCAAGAGAGATATCTAGCACTGCAGTTTGGTCATGTTCCCATTAGTTGTGGCGCCATTTTGTTTCCCTTTTCTACAATTTATCAACGTTATTTCTTGTAAAATTGAACAATCGGTTCTCCAGTAAATGGATTTGGTAAAAAGCAACAAGCTAATTGGTCCTTTAGATTTAGTTATGTCAACATGGCACTGGGGTTAAGTGTCGGTCGTGAAAAAATGTGAGTCATGCTCGTTAAAGAAGATAGTGACAGCAGTACTTGTACCCCCCCCCCACCCCGCACTTACAGCGCTAGGGATTCCAGTAATGCTTCCCTAAGGGTTGTCTTATCCTCGACATGAAGCATAAATCTTCGACTTAGATAATGTTCCATGAACGATTAGGAGCTGCATCTCCGCCT
Organism: Ptychodera flava; assembly: GCF_041260155.1. Lineage (NCBI taxonomy): Eukaryota > Metazoa > Hemichordata > Enteropneusta > Ptychoderidae > Ptychodera > Ptychodera flava. Next base: position 16,001,594 of record NC_091946.1, on the reverse strand, counting down.
CTCAGACAACGCCACAGAGAATCTTACACGCATCTTTAAATGTTGTTCGTTGACCTTTGTTCGACCTTGTTTGCGTATGCCGACCAAACGACCACATCAACTCATTTTTAAGAACTTTCTGGAATTCCTTAAAGGGATAAAAAAACGGATAAGCCTGCCAACAAAGGCGGCTAATTCTCGAACAGATGTCGAAATCAAGGCAAGTGAAACGCATTCCAGTCAATTGAGAGTTCACCCCAGCAAACAATCGGTCAATTACGATATCCTAGCCTACACAAGACGTTGCGTTATCACGTATTCCCCTTTGATCGCATTATTATTCTGTGTCATTAGCATGTCACATGTTTTCTAAAATGCAATGTTTTGCATGGCAAGGTCCTGATCCAAACTGACCTATATGGGGGACGTAGAGAACAGTGCGCATTGTCAAAACTACTGACGAAAGCGAAAGTGAGGCTCGGTCAATTTCTCACCGGATGTCACTACGGCATACTTGTTACACAAAGACATTCGATGAGAATTTTTAAATCATGTATAAGTTTATCACCATATGAGTCACACAGGTTTTCCCTGCCGGGATATGAAACACCGCTTCACTAACCTGGTCGCCTTTGAGGTTCAGACAGAAAGGTAATCTTATCTGAAAGACATACTGTTCGCTTCATCCGCCGTCGAAGAGTTCTCGACCTCTGCATAATGGAAAAGAGCAAAGATACTTCAAACTCAGTCCTGTCAGGATCCAAATATTTTGAAGTCATGCGCGGAAATGAGCGAATACGTGTCGACTACGTGTTGACTGTCCTATGAAACGGACAAGGGTGAATTCCTATCGTCATTACACTCCAACACAGCATCCTGTTAGGTGCTGTGTTTAAATCACTATAATACTTGACGAAATGGGAGTCCAAATATCAAATATAAATAACGTAAATAATTTATGTTATTCAATAAGTTATGTTATTTCAAGAGAGCAATGTACAGGCAAACTTTTATTATTGTATATCTTATTATGTTAAGCTAAATCGCTATAAATCAAGATTATATATTATCATATTTGACACCTATGTCATTCTATGATAGGTTTAAGGTTAAACGAGATTCAGCCTCTCGAATTTAATATAATAAAGGAAATGAAATAAAGGATTTCATAGGCTCTAAGTAAAAATGAACACCAAGTAATTTAATAACATTTAATTCGCTGATTGCTTCAGCTGTCCTCGACAGAAGGCCATTGCCCGGTGGCAACATGGCGGGTATCTTTAAAAACACCGGCAAGTGTAAAATGAGTATGACTCCGGGCTGTATAATGGCTGGTAGCAGATGCAGTGATTCAGAAAAGATGTGTTATACTTATGTGCTGAAATTACTCTGCTTGTGACGAGTTGTATCAGTGCTGTCGGAAATGGTTACGGTTGGCCGTCAAAATTTAACTAGGTACTCAAGTAACGAATAATAAAAATAGTTACAGTTGGTATTTATTTGCCGGTGTCATGAGAACAACTGGTATTGCTGAGTATGCTGATTATAATAGCATGTCTAAACCGCCAATCCTTACAAGGGAACGCGATTACAATCTGAAAACACCCTGACATCCCGCAGGTTCTATATTGAAATAGGTTTTTTTATGCATTGTTCGCCAGCTGATATCCCGCCGGCATAATGTGGCGTTTGTAATTCATTGATGAGACGATGGTTGTCGATCGAGATCAGCCGAGATTTTGTGAGGTCATCGCCATGGCAACGGGGATCATTTGTAATTCCTATCTCGCAGGCATCAGCACGAACAAATGACGCATTGAATGCTGGGCAGGTAATGTCTCCATGGTTGTACTAAGGAAAATCGAAGCCAAGGCCACGCGTGATTCACTTATATTAACTTCACAGGAAATTTCTTTCATTAGTCTCTTTTCTTTACTTCTGAGACGTTAAAATGTCTCGTCGGTTTTACTGACACCGTAACTTGTATCGTTGATTTCCATTGTTTCTTATATTAAATTGGAAGTACATTTCTACTTCTTCTTTATAAAGTCTGTCAAATTGCAAAATAATATAGTACGTTCAGTGTACATACACCTAGCAATTTATTGTCAACAAATGAATTATACTCTCCAGACTAAAATCAAACAATTTAAAATATCATTGACAGTGTGCACATAATTTAAAGAATACGAGATATTTCATTTTGCGAACGGGAACAGGTAAAGAACAGAAATGAATGAAAATATGCCAAAAACTACAGCTAATGGAGCTTTAATATCTGCAGGACAGCAATCTCAACTTGCTCCTTCTAGCGATCGGTCGTTCTCAAAAGAAATCGTCGGATGGAAATGTAGAGCTTGCAGACAAGTGCACATATTCGACAAAGAAGCCATCGCTTCAAATGATTTCTGCATGACCGAAACTTTTCACGTTGCTTCCGTTACGTTGTAATCCTCCATTTTTTTTAAAAGGCGAGGCATTAAGTACTAGTATCTTGCGCCATGAGAACGTACGATAATCTCGTCTGCGACGATAAGTCAACAGTCAGCGGGAGGTCAGCAAGGTGTTTCGGTGATGTTGAAATTGTACTTTTGACCTTGGACCAAGATTAACAGCGAATATTGCCATCAATTAAAATATATTGACTTTTGTTGACACCTAATCAATGACAGAAATTTGCTGACAATACAACTTTTGTCTTTACGCAGTGAATAAATTTCCATCTTTAGTTTTCATACTGAAGTAACATACCATTTGGAATAATTTTTCATAGCTTGGTCAAGACATCTTAATGTATCAGGTAAAATAGATTATTTCATCGCCTCTTTGATCATAAAAAGAACCATAAAAAGAACACAAGAAGAAGTTTGCGGCGAAATACTTCTAATTACTCAAAATCTTTGAAATTAACCGGACAGACGTCAAAGTAAATTCTCATAGAATTATCAGAACAGATCACTTTCGTAACTATAAACGTTATTGAAGTATTGTTGTTTTATTACTTATTGGTGTATTGAGTGAGGCATATAGACGTACATACTTATATTCTTATTGTACTTGGGCCTCAGCCCAAGTACATTTGTTTTCATTCCGTGGGAAAAAACTGTAAGGTATAACCATTTCTGGCTGAGACCAGGGAGGGCAAAATGTATTGGCTTCATCTTTCTTGGCATAATAAATGGCGTAATGATGTTAACTGAATGGAAGTGCTGCTCTCAGCCAGTCTTGAATAAGTGAGATGTGAATATAAATGCTTCTCTATCTGAGTTTTTGCCACAAAATCTTCTGAATATAATCAAAATGTGCATCGAAATGCAACAATTAATGCACCCTCCGTTTCCTAGGCGATGGCACGACCCTTGCTACACCCACTGGACGAGCCAAAGTGGGAGGGGTAATTTCGGTTTGGTCGAACAGGAGGGCTCGAGACCAGAATTTAACATTTAAACTTGAAACATGTTTAATCACTGACAAGATGTGGATTAGTGTTAATCAAAGAGAAAGTTTGAAAAGGAAAGGTTTTATATCCCGGACACAATGAAAACATTACGACTGAAAACTGTACCCCCGGTTGAGAATAGTAATGCCCACAGCGATGGAGAACACTTATCCTTGAGCTGAGAAAACCAGACCATCATTTCGAAATAGAGCTGCAGATTCGAGAAGCTCGTTAAAAATGGCTAGGTACACCCCAAAGGGGTGGTTTCGAGTCTTGAGGGCAAATTTCGCCTCCTTCATTTAGAAATCGTACGTTTGTTTTTCCAGGGGAACACATCATTTGACACAAAATTTGCATAAAAAGGGGTCGCCAGTAAGCACGTGGTCAAATCTGGCATAAGAAACAATATGAAATGTTGGGTAAAGCCAGTCCAAAATAAACCGATTTGAACTTTTGTGTTTTGTAATTTATACCACTGCAGTAACATGACTTTTTTTTGACAACATCACACAATGTAATACGTTTTGAAACTGAATACTCCGACGTATTCTGTGTTCCCTTTGCTAAAAATACGGTATGCCGATTAACATGTAAGGAGATGATGACGTCAAGACAGATTTGTAGTGCGTTTGGTCTTGGATGGTGCACGAAGTTTTGTCGAGGTAGCTTGTGTATTTATTTCCTAAATGGGAGATATTAGGGTCGATCTAAAAGAAGGCCGAAAAATGTTATGATACTCTAAGCGAGCTGAACTCCAATGCGAATGGTTGGATAATTTGGAGGATGTCTAGACTGATCTCGTCTCATTAAGATTAGGCTATTTGGCGGTCAGTATTGAATTTCAACTGCGTCACAAGTTTGCGTCGAACGGTCAACGAACGATATTTTAGAAATCTGGAGACATGGCACATCGTTTTATTTTAGTATTTTATATTTTACAAAAGATGTAAGAAGCAATGATTTTGTTGAAAATTCTGAAAAAAATATAGGAAGATTTGATCGCGAACACATTTTCACTTTGGGTCAACTAGCCCTGCGTACGATGCTGTGTGTTCCGCTACAGCTAACCGCCCCGCTTACCACAGCCCTGCAAAGACCCGTACGTTGGGTCGGTGACTTCAAATCCATTTTGGGACTTGACGTAAAAAGCCAAATTACTGCCGAAATTCAGCGTTCTTGGGCCCAAGTCGTATCCCAGCCTACCTCAGCTACTCGATCGCTTCCAAAAATGACAGTCTTTTATTCACTTCTCGTAAATAACCGTCGATGTCGGCAACTCTCTCGCTAGCCCTGCGTACAATGCTGTGTGTTAGCTGTAGCACATAGCATCGTACGCAGGGCTAGGGGTCAACATGGGGTCGCAGCCATGTTGCCTCAAAACTTATTTCTGTCTGCACTCAAAACTCAAAAATGTCGCATATGAACCTGAAAAATCGATGTAATTTTGTCAAACTTCGGCGAAATTTCAGCCTATAGACAAAATTTCATCTAGGTAAGGTAAATTTATTGAAATTTGATCGACAAATAATCCTGAGCTTGAACGTGACAGCTCGCCTTCTCCGGGAAGTCATGCATCCGGCCAGCTGCCCATATGGCCGGGTGCATGAGATTGTTTTCAAGCGACGGCGGCAGACCGTACGGGGCTCTGGATATGAACCTACCGCCGGTGTAGCTGTAATAACTGTTGCGTTGTTTTTAATCACCACGGACGAAGTCCGAGGGGACTTATAGGTTTGGTCATGTCCGTGCGTCCGTGCGTCCGTTCACGCCTAGTACCCAACCCCATACAGATGCACGTCGATTTGTTTAACAATGCTATCAAATTTGGCCGTGTTAGAGGACTTTTTAGTTTACACCTCCATAGACTCCCATGTATAAGGCAGTTCTCCATAGACTCGCATGTATGATGCCAAGAACAATAAAAATTTAGTTTCTCATCGTATTCATATTGCCTAAAGGATGCAGTGACACAGTTTTTTTGTCCCCACGGATAAAGTCCAGGGGGCTTATAGATTGGCTCATATCCGTCCGTGAGTCCATCAGTGAGTCCATCGGTTCACGCAGATATCTCGGACATTTTGACAAAATATCATGTGACCTTGGTGACCTTTGACCTGAAATATACATTATTGTCAATAACTCAGTAACCACAAGTGCTAAACCTTTCGTATTTGGTATGATGGGACACCTTATGACGCCACATATTGTACGCCATTAATTATGTGCATATCTAATTATGAGCGAGCCAATAGAGCAAGAGGTCTGATTTCTGGTACTAGTATATAGGGATAAGTTAACAATATAATTTGTTTGACAAAACTTCACGTGACCTCAATGACCTTTGACCTCAAATATAAATATTTGTCCACAACTCAGTAACCACAAGTGCTACACCCTTCATATTTGGTATGAAAGGACACCTTATGACACCATATATTGTACCTCATTAATTATATGCATATCTTATTTTGAGCGAGCCAATAGAGCTAGAGGTCTGATTTTGGTATATAGGAATAACTTAGCATACAATTATTATGACAAATGTCACGTGACCTCGATGACCTTTGACCTCAAATATATATATTTGTCCACAACTCAGTAACCACAAGTGCTACACCCTTCATAAATGGTATGATGGAACACCTTATGACACCACATATTGTACCTCATTAATTTGCACATATCTAATTCTGAGCAAGCCAATAGAGCTGGATGTCCGATTTTTGGTATATAGGGATAACTATAGGGTAGAAATCAAAATATGCCCATCTAAATATTAGACATCTACCATCGAGAACAAAAGAAATTTGCTGTAATTTGAATATTTAAGGAGTTTAAGCAATTCCCGCTATAAATAAAGAACCCCTGCCTCAAACTCCACAAAAGTTGCTAGACATATTTTGCCGTTGTCATGCCATTGCTTCGTTTAATAACCAGTTAATCAAATGCCTCATTGACAGGAGGAAATTCAAGACCATATTTGAATAGTAGTATATATTGTCCTCAAAATTACTCTATCACGGCCCAAGTACTCATTGCCTTCAGCAATACTGCCTTGTTATAATTATATTATAAATTACACGCACAAAATATTTGCATACACAAATCGAAGTATTTGTGTGTCAGTCTGCATGATGTGGTATCTTGTCCTTTGTCTGCATGGAGTGTATATCTCAATTGTGATACCAGTATGCAAAATTATCCCATGCACTATACAATTGAGACTACTTTTAAATAATTGCACGGTCATAAAAACTGAAAGAAATCTTGAATTTTTTTTATTTCCTGTGTTATATTATGCTAAATCTGACACAGTTGAATGAAAATGGTTAGTGACAGTTGTAACATTTTATCCAACACAATATGTCTTCATAACAAACTCAAACCATTATGCATATTTTTCATCCCGAGGAATTATATTAAATCGTTTTATGCAAAATTCGTATAAAAACAGTTAATATTCAAATAAGACAGACAGTTTTCATGGTAAGGGTCAACTTCAAAACACTGAGCTCCAGTGTGTACCTTATGTAAGAGACAGTAGCCTTATACGCCAAGAAACATCATACCTTGAAATACAGAGGGACTTGTCAGGGAGTTGTACCCCGACAAAAACGAGTTCATAAAAGTGCGGCACACGCGTCGACTTTGTTCACCCAGAACCTATAGCCTGCAGAAAATCAGCAAAAAAACAAACATTTATATGTGCGCTCATCCATGGACCCATTTATCATGCACATACAAAGTAATGATTGCAAAGTAATAAAGTTTCCTACTCGTGCGTCTTCCGCTTTCGTGTAGACCTACGAGAGAATGATTACCCGCCCATTATCACTTGCTTTCTGCGCTGAACTCTTGAGGGGAAATAACTGCACAACATTCTTGGTAACATTTGCCGCTTGATTTTCTCAGCTTATCACAACATTGTGACTTGAACCGACCATAATACTGCACGGCGCAGTTTTACAGTTCCACTTCGCAATTTACAGCGTACCGGGGGTGCTTTCGGCTGCCGAGGTGTGTCCTCGGGGCATGTTTGATCAGCTTCAGGGAAAAATGAATTACTTGGATAATATTGGCCTTCTGACTCAGGTGTGGAGCACACGTCGGCGCGAATTGCTAGGCTGTCGTAATCGTTGAGGTGATGTGATTGTACTTTTCTCTTCTGAATTACACTTGAACCACTCTACATAAAATTTATCACGGAATTTCCAAGCGCTTGTTTCACCTAACAAATATGACTTTAAAAGCTAGAGCTGTTTTTGTGAATCTCCCCGATAACCCAAGTTATGAGAAGTCTGGCGAGGGTAAATGCCTGCAGTTGATGTCACCTCAAAATCATTTCCTACTCAAAGTACACGAACAGGTTGAAATGCAATGTTCAATGTAATATGAACAGTATCTTCTTGTTTAACACCGACAGTTAAGTTGTCATGACAATTCGAATAATAATTTCTTTCTATTGCTTTTATTCTGCAATATCCTTAGCTTTTTTTGAGAATCCATTCAAATGAATGTAGCATATGTATATAGTTTACCCTTATATTTCTCAGTATCATATATTGGAGAATGGTGCTCTAATTGCGTCATAGATCGCGTCTCGTCTATTTTCGTGAAATGATACATTGTTACCATTTTTCGGAAGCCGCCTCGTTCAGAATCTTTGGCGCCAGCGTTAGTACATTTACGTGCGGCAAGCTTTTGGATCAATGTTCGTGAACGAGGCTACATGTACTTTTCCTTTATCGCAAGTGAGAGAGTTCGCCCATGCTATCCCTTGCGATAGCACGCCAGCCCCACCATATAAATCGGACGTTGACAACGTTTGCCATTTCGTTACAAATGCATCGGAGGAATGGCTAGTTGAGATACCATGCCGTGTTAAGATGGAGAAAGCGAATGAAAATAAATGTGCAACACCCAGTAAACCTATTATGCGGATACTTTGACTACTACGTGGACAGGAAAACGAAAGTGACAGAGTAATTTATTAGCGGATTAATTTCGCGCATAAAACCTCATCTCTAACCTTCAATATACCCTATATGTATGGCCAAAGTGTCCCGTTTTTCTCCTTAGTATTCATCCCTTGGCTTTGGAGTTTTAACTTTATGAATACAAAGAAGGTCACGTTAAACGCCACAATATGGGGTCATCTCGATAAAGATGTAGATGAGCATGGTAGAACCTTGCAATTGGATAAGTGGCTATCGCAGGCATATATGGGCTTTTGCCTGCGTTGGCGATGTAGCAGTACAGAACGTTACAGACACCCATCGTTCAATTCGCTAACAACAGAACTGTCACATCGTACTTACACGGTGATATGTTTAGATGATGAACTCTACGGCAGAATATCGTGTATAACTTGTATTAAAAATTATGGCCAGTGTTTAATAGCCCACAGCAAATGAACTAAAACCAGCGTGAAGAAAATTTCCTGTCAGTTTTACTGATGAGCATATGGAATCCACTTGTATGCATCAAATATTCCATATTTTCGGAAATCAGCTAAATTGTAATATACATGATGTACACGACAAATCTCCAAGGCGTATTGCGCGCATAGGCCTTTGTTTTCAAATGTTCATCAATTTAATACAAGCTTATTCTGTCTTTATTGTTCTCTCTTGTTGGTCAGCTACAATAACAAAAATGGAATCGAACATGACATGTTGGAAACACAAAAAAGAACGATACCATCACAACGCAAAGGAAGGCTTCTCGAATAGTAATTAGTAACCGTGTATAATAAACAACAACACAACGACAGAAACCACATTACAAATTTACAAACCATTGACAAAACAGCGATGCAAGTCAAATTCGCTGACGAGACACAATGTCGACGATAAAATAATCCATCATCAATGATGATTATTTTCATTTTATTTAATCGATTTATATAATCGCCAAAGTTTGTTTAATTATGTGTCGCATTCTGAATCAATACATAATATTACTTTTACTTTTATTTACATTAATTATACTAATATGGATACTATGTTTAACTTTGCGAACTCAACATTCGGTGTAATAACTGTAAGAACCTTAATTAGTTCCTATGAAACGTGATTATTAAATATACTTGATTGAATTTATTTTTACGTCGTATACTTGAAGACATGTCGACGCCAGTAGCTGTGGCGTTTTGCCTCGCAACACGCGTACACTGGGTAGCTTGCCCGGAGGTTACGCCGGCAGTCAAGTGGACTCATTATTACATCAAATTGTTCGGAGAATTAACTTCAGTATAACAAGAAAACAAACCCGTAAGTAGTAAGACCATTATCGCATCGTTAACCCTAAGGGTGATCCCTCCACAGACATCCCAAACTCACGCAGTTATCCCAAAGACACCGTCATAAATTCATCGTGGGTATTAACCGGTTTTTAGCTTCTAAATTCGATAAATATGATGTATTGGATGGCATTTTAATGCGCCTTGATTGCCTTGGGTGAGCGTTCTGCAGGCAGCGCCCGGCAAATGCAATCAGAGCTTGGCTTTGTGAACACAGAATGAAACAGGTGAGGTTGACAAGACACTATGGCAATTTTCAAATAGAAAGAAGTGGTTTCATCGTTTGTATTTGGCTAATGCAGGGGTATAAAAATGTCGACTCTCATATTCGCTGCCGTGGTGCCTATATAGAGATGGGGAGATTGACCAAACTGTAGACACTATGATCGAACGTTCCTGAAATCACGACTTCGATGTCAAGGGCGACTTCAGGCAAACTTGAGGTGGGCGGGGGTACGTGTATTCTGAAACACTCTTACAGAGTCACATCAGAAGTAAAGTAAATATTCCTGCAATGTCACCGTTGATCCTTCGTGTCGAGTTTTGCATGACACACACGTACCACGTGATAGTTCGAAGAGTTTTCATCTTTTGAATATGCGTTACCCAAAGGAGAGACGGTGCTGTGTTTTGCGAAAAGCTCGTGGGACTGCAGGAGACCAGCTCAGTAGCGTCAGCCTCGATATGAGTCTCCAGTCTGCCAAGTGCCTAGAGTTTCATGTAGTATCTTTGTATGACTTGTCATGAATATGGTAACGCTCCTTGCTGATATTCTACTGTTTTGCTGATCAGATTATGTCGTCTGAAGGTCTGACACGACCAATACTTATACCTTTTTGTAATTTTAGTCTCTAAGGGAAGAGTTCCGACCTTCATAACTACATCTATCTATAGTGTATCTGCGAAAACTCCTATTTGTATGAAACATACTCGGTGTATGTATATACGTACGTATGTATGTATGTACATATGTATGTATGTGTGTACATATGTATGTATGTGTTGATGGATGGATGGATGGATTGATGGATGAATGTGTGCCTGCGTGCTTGCGCAAATCTATCTTCTATCTATCCGTCTGTGTGTCTGTCACTCTATCTGTCTAGCTATCAATCTACCCATTTGGTATGTGCAGCACAAGTACGTGACTGAGTAATTCTCTCTGTCTGTTACTGAATGTAATCTGTATCAATTAACTTGCCTTGCTTGAGATACATCACTTTACCAGAATTGTATTTCTGGGCACCAACTTCTCTGTTACTCGTCAGAAGAACGTGAATGAGAGAAAGTAAAAGAAATGCTGTCAAATCTCTACTTTGTAACTTTAATTAGACAGTGTTGAAACATGTGGTTTGTGATAGTCAGTGCGTAATAACTGCCATCTGGAATGCATTCCGTGCCATGGGTCCCCCGACGCAGAGGCGGAAACCGATAGATGACCGTAACGAGCTTTTCTTCGCCCAGCTGAAATTGATTCGCAGCTGAGAAACAGATTTGCCTATTTGCCTCATGTCATATATGAGGATCCGAAATTCATTAGACAGAGCCGATCGTGTAGAATGGGCTTTACTTTGAATCGGGAGAATGTCGGAAGAGTGATGCCCGGTCGTAAACATGGTACAAGGACAGCTGTTTGTTTGAAGCGCGCTGTTAGAGTTTTATGAGGCAGAATTAATCCTGGGTATGATGTCAAGGAAACATTGGATGTGGAAAAAATTATTTAAATTACGAGAGCAATCAAAGGAAATACTTTCACCAAGAAGTTTTAACGGCACTTTTATTGATTGATGTAATGACTATATACATATATATATATATATATATATATATATATATATATATATATATATATATATATATATTAAAGTAAGCTATATGTGCGTGCATGGATGGATAGATCCATTTGTAGAAAGACAGACATACTTACGAGACAAAAAGACAGACAGATTTTCTGACGGGAACATGGTGTAAAGAACATTTAACTGTGTAAGTTCACTTAAAATCGCACCAGTCAGGCAATGTGTCTATCGCGTTTTAATATTTGATTACAAGGAATGTATCGAGCTTTATTTCAATTGTTTGATTAATTTGAGTTTTTTTACAGCAAACAGAAGAAATAATGCTCTTCTTGCTGATCTTTTGTCGCCCAAATTTAGAAACGACATTGAAAGGAGTTAGAATATTACATCTAAAATACGGAAAAGAGTTTAGTTCTCCTGGGTCAAACTGAGTTGCGGCAACGAACATTATTAACGGCAATGGGCGAAAGAGAAAATATTTCAGTGGTTTTCTATTTCGCCTCCCCCCACCCCCCGCACGACATCAGCCAAATTTTTAGAGCCCCCTCTGTTGGCATCTATGCATTTATATATATATATATATATATATATATATATGACAATTGATAAGAATGTCTTTCATTAGGATATGGTGATTAGAAGTGTATAATGATCAGGAAATTTGATTTAGATGTTTAACCCAAAAGTGTCGTTTCACTATACATGGTTGTCTTAGCTAAAACTAAGCTTATGAACAATTGTTTTTTCAAAACAAATTTGCAATATCTGTGCATTTATGTATCTTTTAAAACAGATATGAATGTACTTCACTAGAATATGGTGATTGAGAGGGCAATTGTGTACAAAAAATTTGATTTTGGGATTTCTCATTACCATTATCATAATCTACAAGCACAAGCTGTAAATGATCATAAGTTATTGAAAGACAGCTGTTTCATTGGATAAACTCAGAAAACCGGTTTATGGAAGATTTGTTTTTGCCCTGTTCAGAGTGATTTTTCGGTATGATTTGCATCAAGTGAAAAGTAGGAAGCCCCCTTATGGTACTCTGGATTTTTCAAGCCCCAACCCTGAACACCTTGGGGTTTTATTTTGGTGCCTCCTCCCCATTTTCTCTTCCAGCTCCCCTATGCCGTAACGCAGCAGCACGTTCTCTATTGATAGTAGGAAATTTTCAGTAATTGTACCGCAGAGGTTTATTCATCCACGAGAAACGATGATTCTCCCGGGACTTCTGCGGTTCCCATAAATTATTTAAAACTTCACTCGGCGAGCAACTGACAGATCGCGTGACCTCGGCTACGTTGAGGGGGAAAGTACTATACCTTGCTGGTTTTTGCGATATCGTCCGGGGTCTATCCACCAAGGGAGACAGTAGTGTTCGTTTTTGAACTTGAAGTATATAGGTAAGAGCGAAGTGTACAAACAGAATTAACAGCCACGATCAACCTCAAGGACACAGCACATATCGTGGCGTGACGGGATTACTGCATGTTGAGCTGGCAGACGACAGCGCATGAATGACAAATTACGACACATTTCCCTCTTCGCCAAATGATTTATTTCTTGACACTGTTGCTAGCTCAAGCTGAACTCTCTGAGATGATTCTATACATTATTGACAAAAGCTCCTTCTCTGTTCTGTGAGGGCAAGTATTTCAATCCAAAGTAGCTTCAGAAAGTACACTCGTGATTATGGTGGTATTGATAAAATCTCTTACTCAAAGAACCTTTTCAAATCGGCTTTAAACATATAGATTCATGGAGTTGTCTGATACCACTCATAGTATTGTTTAATATCGGACATATCATTTCTGAATATGCTAGAAGTATCCTAGTATGCATGATTAAAATTATCTGTATTAAAGTTGACACAGGACACAGACATTTCAAGAATTTCAGACTCTCGTGGGTTTTAATATCGAGTCTTATACACGTCGCTCTTTATATCTTGAGATATAATGACCGCGTTGAGTTATTGTCGTGACGATGGTCGCTGTGAAAAGATCGGCGATCTTTACAATAACGGTATCTGCTTTTTAGCTACGTTGCTTCTCATCAGTTATTGTCACAAATCTTTCACTGCGGAGAAACATTGCCAAATTACACACTTTTCATTTGCGGTCGTCTGTTGACTTGTAATTTGAAGACAGAAGATGAAATTTTGAAACACGCCAGTACAGCGAGCAAGCATTCTGCTTCTGCCAATGGATCAATTTAACCTTACTTTTTTCAAACCAGATGTTGCATTCAAATTCTAGTTTTAAAGCGATTTCTGTAAACCTTTGCTGTCATAATGCATCAGACGATAAATCTATTAAAACGTTTCACGCCAAAATGCATATCAATTTATAAGTATATTTGTATTTCCAACAACGTAATATCTGACATGTCAATTCTCGCACGCTAGAACAAAAGGCAATTTTTTCCGACGTTTGCTTTGCTCAGCTGAGCTGGGGATTTGGTTCTTTGTCATTTAAAATGCAAACAATACTCCATACAAAATCACGGTAGTTTCATCAGCGTGGAAGTAATAGATTTGTCAGATGTTTCTTACTTCGTGTTAGATTTTGCCTTTCAATTTATTCGGATGTTCAGGTAGCGTGCGGCCACATAGTACAGGGAAAATATCAAGGCGTAACAGATGACGTAGGCAAAGCGAAATTGCCCCCCCCCCCCACCTGATTCAAATGCAATGTAAACGACTCTTATCGAATTCGGTGTTTTCAAAGTGAAAAAGATGAACTGGCTCGGCAATTATCTTTTTCACATTCTAGCAATCAGGGATGTTAAAGAACACAAAGGCGAGAATATCTTTACCTAGGTGTTTAATATCACAAGTTGTAAGTGGACAGTTCTTCCCGATAAAAGAGTGCACACGCGATGTACAGGAAGGCCTTTTTTCCCAACAACATCGTAAATAGTGTTTCAGCGAATGGCAAACAACAACCTTTACTTCATGAGACCATACTTGATTTAAAGATGAATGGCCAAGATTCGCCATTGAAATGTTAAAATTGTACATGACGCCACTTCTTGTTCAACAGTATATCAAGCCGTTTGTCAGACACTAGTGCTGCGGGCTTAGAATCTCTTCTCACATGCTTGGCTAGAAATTCCCCTTCAGATGCGGATAATAGAAAGATTTCAGAGTGATCGCTGCCGGCTCTCGGCTGGCTCACCGAATAAAGGTCTTGTCTGAACTGTGGAAAGCGACAGAAATGTATGATATCCATTGACAAAGTATGCCTTTGGGAAAGGTGCCTTGTTCGCTGCAACCTGATATTGCTTAACAAAACGTATCATAAGAGTTTGCTGGTGGTCCGAGGCGGACTCGTCTAGTTAACTCCATTGTTGTGGACAGACTCTAGGATAATGGTTAAAATGGATTAATAATATGCTGCCCATCATCTTTTATCCACAATTGATGATCTTTTTATGACTGACTTTGTTTTTGAAGACCTTGTCACTTACTCAAACACATGCATGTACCATACAATGTGGAAAAGAGCATCAAACCAACTTTAAGCGTCATGATGTTCAATCAGGGAATCCCAAGTCCTTTCCATTGACCTTTTTTTTTTTAATTTTTTAAATTTTCTAAAAAAAAATAAATTAGAAATATTTGTAACTTGCTACCTGTCTTCATGATTAAGAGTAGGGCACAAGCATGAATATCCATGTCTCGTGAAACAAAATGTTTGGCATTGGCTCAATGGTTTGTAAAAATTGAATTATAGTTTAGGGTTAGGGCGTTTAAAAGACATGCCAATGATCTATATTAATGTACAACTTATCATATACGTGACTCAAGCCGGGACTTGCGAAAAAGATAAATGTCTATGATGGCTTGAAAGTCAGTGTCGTAAAAGGGTACATTGCTTCCTTTGGTCTATTTATAGCGACATAATTAAAATGAACTTCGGTCTCTATTTACACACTTAGCAGTGGTATCCTTGGTTGTATTTAAATATATAATTGGGTCACCTTCAAAGCTCGAAGCCAATTGCTTGTGTAATCGAGTTCAGGCGACAAGGTATTGTAACTCATTGTATGTGTTTTGTGACCTTTTGTGACTATCTGTCTTCTATGATAACTGAACCTACAATGCATCATGTTTTATAAATGGCCCACATGCTCGTTAATGTTGAAAGGAACTTGGAATTACTATCTGTCGGCTCATACATCACTTCCCTGCTTAATTGCTTCATTTATCTTGTATACAGTCTGCCATGAAACGCTTCTAGTTTGTGCTACATTGAATTATGAATCGTTAACGAGCTCCTGTATGAGTTTATATGCATATGAATACGCATATGTATGTATGTATGTATGTATGTATGTATGTATGTATGTATGTATGTATGTATGTATGTATGTATGTATGTATGTATGTGCGTGCGTGCGTGCGTGCGTGCGTGCGTGCGTGCGTGCATGCATGCATGCATGCATGCATGCATGCATGCATGCATGTATGTATGTATGTATGTATGTATGTATGTATGTATGTATGTATGTATGTATGTATGTATGTATGTATGTATGTATGTATGTATACATATATACATATATACATCTATACATCTATGTTTAGATGTATTCCTCTATCTATCTATCTATCTATCTATCTATCTATCTATCTATCTATCTATCTATCTATTATATACATCTATCAGTGTCTTTACATGTAGCCATACATATATCTGTCCATCTTTTATGTCTTCGTGTATTCAGGGGGTGGATGAGTGAGTGAGTAGGTTGGCACGTAAGAATGTAGGTAGGAAGATAGGTATAGGTAGCTTAATTAAGAAATGTATGTATCCATAGATATTAATGGGCAAAGTATGTCTAATTTGGACAGAAATATGTTAGTCTGTTCGACCAGTTTTGTAAAATTACGGTGATTGCTAGTTCTTTTCGACTAATCCCGTGATATCTTGTATGGATGGAACTTGCAACAGTCCTCAGCCAAGGGAGTAATTTTAACGAAAACGGCAGCTGATCTAGGTGCTAAAATCGATAAGTCCACACATTCCTTCAAGGCACGGCAGTAAATCAGTCCTCTATTTCTGCGGTCGCTACGTCAGACGTGAATTTTCTTAACCAAATTGGATTTTGAGCAGTTACTCTTGTGCCACTAAAATGTGGTTGAAAATCGCAGCTGGCCATGTAATGAGGATTTTATCCATTGGCATGTAGGAAGTTATAAGACAATTGAATTAATGAATCAATTTTAATTTCAGTCACATAATATTTGATCTCTAAATTCAAGTACTGTATATAATGTGAACAGCTGGGCCGATATTTCTCACTCGACTTTGTTATTCGCAAGCGTCAATTTTCGTCTATGGCTAGAGTTCGTTGTAAATTTAGTAGTTACATGACTGAAATGAAGTGTGTTATAACTTCTTAATTATCGGACATGATAATGACCTCAAAGCTGACATACAGTCCAATTAGTTAATATTCGGCAGTAGTAGGTCACCTTGTTTCAAAAGTCATCTATGTTATTCTGTCGGATTTTTTGATGCTCTGAGACACTTATAATGTGTATATTTGTCAGTCTGCCTGTCTGTCTGCTATGTATAGTATGTATGTATGTATGTATGTATGTATGTATGTATGTATGTATGTATGTATGTATGTATGTGTGTGTGTATGTTTGAAATATATCATAGAGTATCTCTGTATCGAGGATCATTTCCTTTTAGGAATCATCAAGTGAGAGGAAAGATATTCAAAATAGATTGGTAAACAAGTACAAATAGATGATAGACAGTCAGCAACATTGCCATATTTGGTAACATATGCGACGAAATTAACCGAACCATCGAGACATTCATTTATAAATGACGCGGCTCCAGACACTTGCTTCAGCCAATTTACACTTCCGAACGCGCGCTTCCGAGTATATAGTTACATATGAATTTCCGTTTACCCTTTTATCCCACTTCCCTACAGTTTACATCTTTCGATTTATAATCAACGGTCTATAAAATAAAGAAAACATTCAGTTGTCAAATTTTGCCTTTTCCTTGAGCAGTACACCAAAGAAATAGAAACTACAATGTTCCTTGCGAACCTTCGAGCACCGGAATTCATCTCGAATTAAAAGAAACCCACCCAGCTTTTTTCAGTTTATTTCAGGATCAAAATTTGCAATGTTATGAAAGGTTGTCTTAAAAAATCCTGGTATTCTGCATGTCGTTTGATCAACTAAACTGCACCTTGTTGGATTAATCAATTATTCAAGAATAAAAGGATGTCATAACTGCATTTTAGATGAAACGTTCTGCAGAAGATTTGGCGCATGCAATGGTGGCAGTTTGAAATTTTGATATTACATAAGTAATTACCTATGGGTAGATTTGTCGTACCCCAAGAGAAAGTGTTTATATTTTTCAATCAGCGGCATCTCTTATATACCCTGAAACTGCAAATTACATATTCTCCTCATGTACTTACTATTATTCCGCTTCGTAGACAACACTCACTCTCCATTGATTAACCAATTTTCGATATTTTTCGCTCCTGCAACCTTTATCTCGATTTTACTTAGGGTAATATTACAAAAGGAACGGCATGTTATTTCTAATGGGAAGGCTTTTGCTTATTAGTTTCTCCGAGCACAAAGTGGGCTGGAAAGGATATTGCCTTGCTCCACCGATAGACAGTCTATGACGCTTACTATTAAGGCTTTTGCACTGAGGAGATTAAATGAGTTCACATTAGCATGAACAACCTCTGCGCATTTCCCGCCATTTTACAGTGTCTGAGAAACTTCTCGACTGGAAAGAAACTACAGTTGCTGTCAAGAAAATGTTTTCTGATTTAGTTAGGGAAAAAAGGGGATTGTCGAAATTATTTGCTCTTTCACTTATCGGTGCCAACGTAGCGACGACAACGGCGACAGCAGCCTGAGAATCAACTCTACAACTATTTTTATTGTCCAATGTGAAATATAATTAAACATTTTGTGCAAGGTTTAACAGTTGTAACTATCTGAGCGCGTATGCTGTCGCCTGAGTGACTTGATGGAGACTATATCAGTGCAGTTCCCGTGAATTCCCGGATGTGTTCATATGCACTCAGATTAAAATCGCAGTCATCATTCGCTGCAAGTAACGTAAATATTATCAAAAGGTACGTTTACCACAACATACACTATGAACTTAAATGAACAAAATGCAGAAATCACGAAGGGCAGAATTACATGGGCCTTGATGGCTGCGCGTGTCTATTTATTCTGTTGGGCAATTCGACGCCAAATCCGCTTTTCGTCGAGGTCGGCAGACCGACAAATAGAACCGCCGCCATTTTTTGGAGACACAAAAGCAAATATTGTCCCATGAAATCCCATAATCCATCTGTGGGAATCCTTCGATAAGCAGTACCAAAATTGAACAAGGGGTCGACCTGCAGACATGATTACTTTGCAAAAACAAAATCACATCAGACGGGAATTCACGAACAGCCCTCGCATGAAGATATTATGCGTAGGAAAAATTTGATGGAATGTTAACACCCATCGCAGGCGATTGAATGTGTAATTACGAAACACAGAGAGAAATGGAATTGTTGAAGTGCCAGTCTGATTTGACATTTTTGAATCCCATTTATCCCATATTTGTTTTATTTATTCCCGGTGTGGCATCTTTGAAATTACCGTAATCAGCGGCATCACTGGAAAAGAAATTCCAGTTAAACCTTGCGATAATTGATATATCATGACTTGAAATAAAATGCCGCCTGCTTCCATGACAACCAGTCGACCTTAATGTCAGGTAACCACCTCGTGGGAACATCGACTTGTCAAGGATCGAGTTTTTTTTTGAATTGAAAAGAAAATGGGAAATATGGAAATCACGTGTGATCTAACATTACTATTGAAATCGGCGATGATTATCACGCGCGACAAAATGTGATTATTGCTCGTGACGCACTCGACTGGAAAATATTATTTTCAAAATGGCGGTGCTTCATAAAGTAATTACCGACAGAGTTGGTTTGTGTGGTCAGTGTATGCCGTTATGCAATGCTATGCATGCGAACCGACAGGTGGTTTTCTTTTTCTGGGTTTCGCATGTGGAAATCCCTGGGGTTTGTATTTATCACTTATCATTTTCCATTAGTTCCGCCGTCAAATGGAATCAGTTTTGCGCTTTACATCTCACAGAATAACATACAAAAACTCTATTTTTCCCATGATGATAAACTTAACATTGGTAAATGACGTTGCCTTTTCTAAAACGCAATTTCAATTCACCTTATGGCGTCAAGTAGGTTCGTCTGAAGTTAATAACTCAGTTAATCAGACGACTCTCGGCAAACATTACTAATTCAGTATTCAAATGAAAATTTCATTTTTATCTCTTTTAAACAAGTCCACGGGCAGTAACGGTCGAGATTGGGTCATTGACCTCGTAATTACGTCCTTGGTATCTAAAAGCTACATTGGACATGTCAAAGTCGAGTTTGTGTTTTGACGTTAAATAAAAGCCGAGCTTAAAATTGTACAGTATGTCTACGACAAACGACTAGTCAAGATGTTGCGCATTGCAGGTCACATGATTTCATAGAAAGGCATAGCTGTGACATATCTTGATAAAACGCCTAATCCCCATTATCCTCTTTCTCGTACTCCGCAATTTTAATTAGTTTTTCTGCGACATTCGTTCTGATGGCTATCTCCGAATATATGAGCGCTCTAGTAGGATAATCTACCTTTATATATGTCGCGTAAGTGTGACACGCTTCTAATATTAGTCGTACACACTGTCAAATATTTTAAAACAAGGACTTGTTCGGGCTAGCTCTTCCGTTACGCATTGTTTTTATACAAGCAAAGGAGCGGAAATGGTACAAACTGTGTTAGTGTGAAGATGCGTTATCAAAAAGCTGGTTGCCATACCAACCAGCATCATGATTGACAGGCTGCGGCTTTGCCGTTCGGGCGCGAACCAAATTGATATTTATTGGGTCTCTTATTGAAAAAGGCAGTGTGATTTAACTCGAACGCTGTGTGTCCCCGTGAGAGCTGCTCCAAGCGAGATGTTTTCAGGGAGCGTATGCCGGCAAAATGCGGGTGTCTAGAATTCTTATTAAAAACGTTATTACGAGACGATGACACTTTGTTTTCTCGGGAGGATCGTGGCGATTGAACTGTGGCCGGTAAATGTGGGGATAATTACTTCTCCACGGGGCGAGTCGCTGGCGAACTGCCCCGAAGTCATTTAGGGGTCAACCGTGTAAAAACATGACCAAGCGTACCCCGGTGAGTGAATTTTCGTGTCACACATGATTGTGTCCAATGTAAGAATAACCCTGGCTCATTTTATGACTCTTTCTACTTAGAGTCAAATATAAGCGTGTGCACAGTAAAATATACAGCCTCAAACGATATGCATTTATATTACTGTTCAGGTAATCCCATCAGGCAACGGATGATCGCTGTTGTAATTTATTAAAACTTCAAATGCTTAAGAGACATTGAAACGTGAGCTTTTTATGGCAGTTTATTTATGTATAAAATGTATTTTCTCATTTCGCAACCGCTCATTATCGCCAGTACATTATCTCGACCGGAAATACTCAATGATAATTACTTTGCGAATTCTGTCGCTTGGACTTTTTAGGTAAAGCATGCTTCTCCATTCCAAGGGCACTCCATGAGCAAATTTTATATCAGCTTTTATCGAGGTTTATTCTCCGATACAGCGCGTCCATTACTGAAAATATTATTTTATGCTCGGCTTACACGTACATTGACACCATTATATGCTCAACACAACTCCGCCATCGTGCTTTCGTTTCCAGGCATATTTTTTTTCTGATAGTACGCGCACTTCTTTCGTAGTACTCGAAACAGCTCGAGGTGTGTAGCAGGCAAAATTTACTCGATGACACTGCTGGCTGGGCCGAAAGTAAATGTCACGTTACGAGAGCGCCTACGTAGAAAATGTACTTTTCATTTAATATGCAATCTTTACAAAGCATAGACCGTGAGCACTGTAAGCTTATCGCATTTCACAATATCTTATCATCTGTGTTTGTTTTCTCTGTCTGGGAACTTTAGAGAGAGATGTCATCAGTAATTGTTGATATATTGACCTAAGTCCTAATCGAGCATATCAATTTACTTGCGTTATCGTTTTATCTATGGGAGACACGTTTGATTGATATTAATTCTCACACATGATACATAACGTTACAAATGCTCGACCTCTTTGTCATACCTTAGTTATGGAGTGCACGGTGCTCAATAAAGAATTATCCAACATCGTTAATGACCATCATTATGTAACTTGCATACATTAATGCACATCGTATAAATTAACACAATATGTCGCGTTTCAAGAATAAGGCAAGAACTGTATGGGTTTGTTTCTCATCCCTAGGTCTGCAACAGAAGTGACCTAGCGAAGCAGTTTTCCTTTTCTTGTTCCCCTTTTGAACTCTCAAGATCCGACTACTGACATGGAAAAAAACACAACAGGAATGCTGTTTTATTAAACAACCATAATTCTGGCACGTGACTAGTTCATTTAAATATTGGACATTGATTTTCAATATCTACTTTTGGATGGCAACTCCATGCCGGAATCTGCGAACAAGGTAGAGTCTCATAGCGCCACATTCGGTCGAGTCAACAGGGCAGGCAAAACAAGTTTTCTGACGTCACATGTAGTACGTTCGAGAACATCAGCACAACGGAAATTAAAACAGGTACAACCATGTTCTGTCTGATAGATCGTCCCCTATTTCCTCGGGCATGATATGCCAGGTGTTCATGAACGGACGAGAAAATCTGTGTCTGCAAGGCGGGAAACCCCTAACTGATTTTCCTTTCCTGGAGACAGTTAAAGCAGAGATCTGCCAAGCGAGCAAACAACATAAAGCTTCAATCGCCCGTACGTCCACACATGCGCAGATGGTTGCAATTGGAAAAGGAAGACTACCCTGAGGGGAACATGATGTGACTGTATCATTGGGGTGTGACGTCATCAACTTTGTCTCCGAGCTCGAGTCATGCGTTTCATCGTATTCGATTCAGTTTTTCCGTTTTATCGTGAATTGTATACCTGTCATTCAGGGACCGCAAGCTGGCTTTGAAATGCAAATTCCCGTTGCTGCCTTGTCAACCGATGAACGGTTTTTCTTTTCAGACTTGTAAATCGTTACATTCGGGAATCGCATCCTTTCCTCTCACGGAATGACAGGTACCAGTGACCCGAACAAAAGGTCACAAACCTTGAACACGTAGTATTTGAATTAAGAATTCAGGCTGTTTTCAAAACCGTGTCTTTTAAAACTCCTCCTTTGCCACCTGCGATGCATATTTGGACGAGCAAAGATTTTTATCAGTTTCTTTATGATTAAATTGTCGTGCGAAATATACATATCACTACTCCCCTGATGCTCTGCTGTAGTTATACCATAATGTGTGGTATAAAACAAGTTGGCATGTCCTTGCAAATTGAACTGAGACATAACCTGACATTGCAAAATAACTGAAGCGTGACTGAGAGAGTTCTACAGTAATTTGACAGTAAAACTGTAAAAGCCATCACGTGTGTCAAAGATTCATGTTTTATCTCTGTTTTTTGTTTTTTTATATTCTTCAATGATAACATATTAATAAAAAATGTGCACGTGAATGCATATTCGGTGTTATATCCACTATACTTGCTGTTTTCCAGAAGTTCGTTCGGACCCCCCCCCCCCCCCCCCAACAAACCTTATGTCTCGAAACCATTAGTGGCCCCTGAGTACTGGGAACCAGTGTAGTAAAAACATTTGTAATTACGAGGTAGAGCTCTTATAAAGATATTGACGTAAAGTAGTATTTTTTTAGCTATTTCAACAGCCACACAGCACAGAGTATGACCCGCGGCACTTATCTGAGTCTGCGCTACGGATACCTTTCATCCAAGCCGTCGACAAGGAGTGAATCATGTTTTAGATGGGTCTTAGAATAACTTTGTGCTTGAAAAGGCTTAGCGGATGACATGGGATCATCTGTCTGCATGATTAAATGTTTGTTTTGCTGTCTGCGTATCGACATGTTTGCCTAATGTCACCTCAATTCTGTTGAAAAGTGCTTCACAAATTAAGTCATTTGCGTTCGATATCTTATGTTAAATTCCCTCTCATTTTTCAAATTTGGACGATTTTTCTGCACCCACTTTGCGAGAGAAGTTCTCTCGTTTAACAAGCATTGTTCCTCGTGTCTTTATCGTCCTGGCATAGTCGCATAAAAGGAAAAAATGTAGACGCGCATCTTACGCTGAACTACAAAATCTCTACTATATTTCGGCGTAGATTTCTCATTAATTCAAGCTATTCATGGTTTCCTTGTTAAAGGTAATTTCTTTTTCCTCTTCTCGAAAATGTCGCAGTTGAACTTGTCATTGAAACCCGTATATTTTTACTGTCAAGTAGTGTTGTTGACTGTTGAATTTTTGTTCCGAACTAGAATTTATTCATCAACAATGTTGTTACATATGGTAAACAATGCATCGTTTTTGCAATGCTACCACTATTAATTTCTTATCGACATATTGCGAAGTAAGCAAAAAAATACCTGTGTTTTTAATACAAACTTAAATCAAACATTATCAAAAGTCACTATAAGTACCCCTTAGGCTTGCGTAAAATGTCCGTTTTATGTGAAAATAACCATAGCAACGGCGATATCTTTCACAACGGTGGGTATACTAACGGCTGGTAGTATTTCCGCCTCAAGTGGCAAATACCCAAGTGTAATAGCGGCCCGATGCTATCCTAATGCAATCTACATTGTTTGTAGGTTTAACACAATTTGTTTCTATAGGCATCACTTGATCGATTTACGTGTCAGACCAGCGCAATCGAATGAATACCTGCAACTCGTGCCGTCTGGTTTCTCAAAGGAATGTATAAAGAAGATCACAGTTTTAATGCAACTGAGACTGACAATGCGTAAAATCCAGGATTTTGCTGTCAGAGAAAAAAAAATGTCTATTTGCTTTTTTGATAAAAGCCCAGCCTGATAGAGCAATCTGCCGTGGCACGATGGAAGTTTGGCAAGTTTGAAAATGTAACTGAATTAGGTTTGCAGTGGTTGATCTCGTTACGGTAACCGTCGTGATTTTTTATCCTTCTAAGGTACATGTAGAACGCGCCTTGGGGACAGATATTCGTACTCACAAACTTTTACAATTCTTTTCTGATCTACCACTTGTGGGGGCTCATTTTAAAGCTCTTGGAGATAGAAAACGTTTTACCGGCTTAGTTTTTCACACAATTCGATTTTTTTTTCATAGAGTTAGCACATGAATGACGGCCATTTTGAATTTCAAAGATTTGTAAATCTAGGGTTATTTATTTCTCTAGTACCGAAATTTACACGGTGACCTCCGATTTGATTCTTTATTTTGAAAGAGAATGGTTGAAAGATTCCTTGAGGAAAGTTTGAGCAAAACGTTAAGTCTTTACTTTAAAGGCGCATACTACCCTAAACAAGAAGGTTCATTTCCAACGTTCTTAAACAATACATTTTTGCACCACATCAATACATCCGTTGCGAATCTTCGCTTGAAACTACTTGATGTCCCCTTTAAGAGAGAAAAGTATTTGAGCACAATTCAAGGTGAATGTTTATTGGTCATAAAATAATGTTCCATCGTTACAGATTTGGTTTGATAATGAGCTCAAATTTATTCAGTGTATGAATTTCTATTTCCCAGACGGTCCCACGATGATAAGGTTATATCCATTTTCGAAACTCGATACCTCATTTATGAAAACTAGAATGGGAAGTATTTTATTTGAACAGGGAGTATATGCTTGCAGTGAGATAGTGGGAGAGAATTTGCTGGTTGTAAGATCATAACTGCTTATACAAGTTAAACAGCTTTTTCACATTCGCGTATACACAGGCTGTTATGTGACGTTTTAATTCTTGTTTCATCGTCCGCCGTGTCTATGAATACAATTTACACTGTTTCCATTTGATTAATCAGCTGTTACATTTTTTCACACTCAAGCACGCGACTCTGCAACGTCATGCGCAGTCTCTCGGAAACCGCAAAAAAAAAATTCCCTGACGTAATGTCAAATATCTGGCGTACCTGTGATCGAATGTTTACATCCATGTTGAACCAAAGGGATTACTGTGATTTGCTCTTCCCGCTTAATGTTCCCGCGAAAATCCTTTGTGCTGTCATTAGAGATCGAAGGTTGTTTGCAGACGCGAATCTGAAAGACACGAATGTGTATTCCGGGCAGTGGATGTACATTGTATATTCTATTCATGAATTTACAAAACCGCTGAGATTAAGACGTGGCCGTGTTCTGGCCGATTGAGTTGAGGCCCCTTCCCGATGGGGATGTTCGGCATCAAATCGACAGAATGCAAACTATGCAATATTGTGGAAATTCCGTTAAATCAAAGAAAAAATTGAAAACCAGTCAATTAACAAGGGGAAAATTATATATTTAAGCCATATAATCCTAATATATGGCATAAATTCCTGTCATCATAGAAAATGCATGCCCTTGTCCTAATTTGCATACGATAAAATCCATCGCCTTATTGACCTTTTTGTAGTCGGTTCTCACGCGAGTGAAATTGAAGTGGTAATAACATTTTAAAAAATATACCAGTACAATAACCGCCCATACCATGCAGAGAGATCAATTATTTATATTTCCGAGTTCCCCTCTTCAATGACATGCTGTATTCCTACTTTAAGATTCGTACTTAAAGGCGTTCTGTCCGTCTTGTTTTGTATTCTTTGTCTTCGCTTGTCGGAAAATACTGAACATGTTTAAATTTCTATTATAATTTTCGACGTTCAGTTTCACCTCCCCTAATTTGGAAGTTCCTTACAAAAAAGTACAATTGGTTATTTCTGAGCAAAATAGTAAAAAGCTCCTGTAGTATATATATATATATATATATATATATATATATATATATATATATATATATATATATATATATATATATATATATATATATATATAACAAAATTAGAGAACAGAGTAATAAGGATACACACACACACACACACACACACACATATATATATATATATATATATATATATATATATATATATATATATATATATATATATATATATATATATATATATAAACACTTATTCCTCTGTTCTCTAATTTTTTTTAATTTGTCTTCCGTTCCCACACTGTAAATGCATGTATCGTTAAATGAATCATGTGAGCTTACATAACGAGGGAATTTATTTTAAATCAAGTTATTAATTGTCGGTGTTCTTCCTAATCACCTTTACAAATAATTATGAAATGAAGACGCCAAAATCTGCCTAGTCAAAGCATCGGCACGGAGTAACAGTCACGTAAACACTGACTGCTATCGATCCATCAATTACTTCATTTGATTTGACGCCAGTACGATCTAGCCAAGAAAGCACAACTTCAGAAACTTCCCCTGATTTCATGTCTTATACAGTTAGTTTATCAACTGACAGCCAAAAATGCACCTGTAACGGACGGCCTAGTAAGCCACTTGTTTGCCCTGTCACCTTTAAAAGCTCATTGCACGTTAATATTTCACCACTTTATTTTGACAAGGGCCAATATTTTAAAAATTCAGTTAAGCTACATAGCATAAACTTCCCAATGCCTATAAATACGTCTCTATTCAAACTTTCTTTGCTAAAATATTTACCGCAGATTAGACGAACAGTTTTTAGTACTGTTCAATGAGTTTGGCGACGACAACCAGTGGCAGCTGTGTCGTAAAATCTTGATCTATGATCGAAATGGCTTCGTATCAGAATATACTAGATTTGAAAATCCGGATCCACCTTCGACATTTGGACGATACCGTTCGTTGATCCGTTTCGTATCTCCCTGGAGAATATAGATTTTAGCTGTGCTTTTAGCTGTACTTTTGAGTGGGATTATGTCTTTGTAAGATTAATAACAGCGGCTATTCAGTTACGTCGGGGGCATTTAAAGAAATATTCCGCGGCGCAGTCTCCACCACAGACAAAGCTTATGCGGTTGAAAGTTTGTCTCATTTTTCACTTCACCTTCGATTGTAGACGTTGCAACACGAAGAAGATTTGATCAAGCCAGCAATTGCATATCCGATATCAAATTTCATCAAACAGAACACATAACGTACTGATTAAAACTAGGTATTTTTAGCCTGAAGTAAAAACAACTTACATTAATTACACACGGCAAACAGTGACATAATTGTAAGATCTTTCTACAATTATCTTCAGTCATAAACAGTAGGAAGTCCCAAGCGTCTTCAGTGGCATTTCAATGATCTTTCGGTTCATTGGACCGAAGTATATTACTTTTGCTGATATTCAGACGACCATAAGATCGGAGATATAAATGAAATTAATTTCGCATTGTCCGAAATGTAACTAATTAGTTTTGATTGGTAATTGCAATTGCTGCAAGTAATTAATTGACGACATGAATGCACCTTTTAATTTGCTACCTATGTATTTTTTCTGTTTTTTAAAATTGATCTTGTTTTTTAAGAAGGATATGAATAAATCCCCCGACAGAAAATGTTTCTTGTGACGTCATCGCTGGATGAACGACAATTTGTGTCAATATTTCGGCGCGAAAGGCGAAGTTCATCCTTAGGTCACGTTTCTCGACTCTGAACAGAGTATACAACGTTTGCCCGGTGAAGGAAAAGTAATGGGGAAGTAAAGGTACCGGTGGAATGACATAAATTTTAAAGCAGATTGCTTCAAGGCAAACATGTTTAAACGCTGTGACATGTAAGCGTTAAAATAACAGGTCAACTAGGGACTTCATTTGTCTAATGAGGGGAGACAGAGCGATTGTTGCCAATTGAAATCGCCAATGGATGAAAGAAATAGGATTTGTGTAATAATCAATTTTCCATATAGAATGCTTCCAGCTATCGCTGAATCACTTTCTCTTTAATTGGGGGTTGAGGGAATTTGTAAAGTTTCTACCGCTATTGTTATGACCCGGGGGACGAAAGATAATAAAAATAGGAAAAGATATTCGCGTCGGTTGCATATATAAGTTGAAATAGAGATTATTGCTCTATAACACTGCTCCTAACGTGAAGCAAGTGCTTGCGTCAAGCTATATGTGACTCCAATAATAAGGGTTGACAAATTTTCAAACTAACTGTAATGAAATATTAAATGTCAGAGTGGTGAAATATAAGCATAATTAAATTATGCTTGTATTTCACCACTCTGCAATTAAATATTTCATTACAGTTTGTTTGAAAATTTGCCAACCCTGTTTTCAGCCATTAAGACTGTTCGACCTTTCATTTGCTAAGCTTACGGATTAACATTTAAAAAGTTATTTTGGTTTTTTTGCTAAATTCAAAACGAATTATACCGCTTTGATGTGCTCTGTCTTTGCGTCAAATCGGCCAATCTGCAGGTGATATCCTATTTCTATAATTTTAGTCTTAACCTCATAATACATTTACTGTCAGATTTGAGATTCAAATGATGAGAGCAGTACCCACTACATACCACGATTCACTTAAAATGTTCAAAGGCGTCTTTCGACTTGCAATATAAAATGCAAGGTCTGGTTATCGCCTCGCTGTGGTATTTTGCCTTGCCTTATAATTTGTAGCTGTCTATTAAAAAAGGAATGTTGCACGACTATTGTCGCTCCACAGTTACAAGTGTTGCATGGAAACGTGACACATTCTGGTGAGAAAATACATTTGGGAGTAATTCAGGGAATTTAGTATGGACTTTACAGGTCTACCCGTGATGGTATTCCAAATAGCGCTTTCAAGGATTTCAAATGATTAACGTCATGAAGAAATACAGCTATTTTGTACGTGTCGGTGTTAAAGGGAGACGTCTTTATGGCGCACTTTCACCTTTCGATGGCGTGGATAAACTAATCGTATTATACTGTAGCAGCCTGACCTTTGCAACGCGATTGTTTGATGCCGTGAGAAAACGTAATCACGATCGGCTAATTTTTTGCACAGGATTTGTTCTGTCTTTATCTTTTCACCGTCGGCCTGTCATGCGATTTCCCAAGATCGGAGTAATTTGAGAATCGTGTTTATGGCCGGAGCTGCATCATAAACAACCTTCAGTTGATAAGACGGATGCGAAAAAAACAAGTCGTATACCTGACAGAGGTAAATACTTCAAGGAGAAACTTAATTAAAATGAACTGACCATTTGCACGTTCTAATCTGCAGTATGGCCGTGTGCGTTCGAATCGCGCGATACGGTCTCGTAACCGCCATGGTGGCAGGGATCGCTCATGGGCTGTTTTGCTTTGTCTGTAATGACGATGTACATCTCATTTTTTTTCTATCTGAGTCGAATTTGGTGTTGAAGGCGTCGCGTTGCTTGAATGAAAGTATAATCTTCGTCCACTCAAAATTGAATATACATACAAATTACTTACACCTCAAGTGATCCAGCAAAGATTACCGCATTCCTTTTTTAAAAGCTTTCGACCGTTACCTTTAAACTCAGATTTTAACGAATACTGTGAGTTTATCAGCGCGCGATCTCGTCCAGGGTAGCGTGTTGCAGGTCACCGCGCGCAACCCTTGAGAGGTTAGCAGGATCTTACACTACCGCCACATGAGAAATCGTTGGCAGTAACACTCTCTCCTCCGCTGATCACACATTTGAATAAAAGTTGAATTTTTTGCGCTTTGCTAAATATATCGAAATTACAACTAGTACTACAAAGGATAGTCAACTTGTGGATTTCTGAAAAACGGTCGTCTGCGCATTCCAACTTTTCCCCACACAGAAATTGGGCACTTTGGATTATTCATACCTATCTTAATCCTACTGTTCGTAATGTTTATGTCGTAAACACATCTATCGCACACTTTAAACACCTTTCCCGGGTTCTTGAACCCGGTTGGTCAAAATTGGCTGTTCTGGCCTTTTTGATCACCCCTCTTAAAATGCTTGGATAGTTGACTTGGAAAACAATTAACATTAAAAGTTTCATTAGCAATTAAGCCAAACACCGGAGACATCATGAGACACGAACAATCGCAACAACACCAATTCAAAGAAAAGTCAAATTAGACTCCACGAACAGCAAAAATTACAAAAACCTGAAAGCTATCTGAAGCTGCTAAACTCGCACTTCTAGAGATACCTTTCAAGAATCGCGATAAACCAGCTTGCAAACAGTAGACAAATTACCATAAAAAACCTTTGACAAGGGTCGGGTTTTGTCTTCGTCAACACAAAAGATTACGTACACGAATGCGAAAGGCCACACTAAGTATTATACACAACTAGCCAGTGACGACACAGAACAAACAGTAAACAAAGTACACGAACTATTAAACAAAATGTACGAGAACAAACACATCGATCATGATACTTGTAAGTATCTTGATCAAGAAAACATAAAAGTCGTACCCCGCAGTGGTACTTATTGCCTAAAAATTCACAAACCTCGGCAAAATTCTAAAAGACACACTATTCAAAACAAAATTAACTGAAGTAAAGAAACATAGAACAAACAAACTGAACCACCAACGAGAACTCACAACGAGACCCAAACATTAATATACTTGCCTCGCTACTCGAAGAGCAAGACCACTAAAATGCATTAAAAAAAATTTCACAAACACAAACTAAGGAAAGAATCTACACTGCGACTGATGAGAAACCACTCTCGGGTTTCGAAACGCAAGCGTCAAAGGGCCACTCTATCAACTCTGTAACATAATAGGTCCGACTGCGTCTCGCCATAAGCTTTCCCCACACAAACAAAACATTACCGTACACACTGACCCAAACTTCCCTACAAATATCCGAGGCGAAACAAACATTTTTGTTAACACAAACAATCGGATAAGAATGTAGGAACACATTTTTGAAACGAATCAAACACAAACTCGACACAAAAACATTTTGGATAGTTAGGTGGGAGCCTCTTTCACACTTTTTACATTCATTGCTCTTGTGTGGGGGGTTGTCAACCTGATGTAATCGCAAATCCTCAGATTTCCATCTGATATAGGTATGTACGTAAACAAGAAAAGTAAACTCATGAATTTTTAATAGACGGGGTGGCTAAGACCAATTTCAATAGAGATTGGTCTCAGCCACCCGTCTAAGTCTGTGTGGGGAAAGTTGTCATGGAAAACTTGTAAAAGAATGTCTAATTTGTACATATAATTACGTATAATATCCATGACCAATAATTTCTTATTTGGGGTGAATAATTTGTTTATCAGCACCTTGGTTAATTACTGTGAGAATAAATAGAATGGTTTATGCACGTTTCTCGAAAACCCCTAGGATTATCATTTAGCCAAAGTTTTACACATTGAAATCACCACGTAGAATTTAGATATATGATCTAGCAACATGGAATGTCGACACTTACAATAATGCGTGACTGTGGAGGCAGTAACGAACAAAGTCCTTGACTGGCAATCAGAAGTATATTAGTTTGCAATCATCCTAATCGTAGACTTACTGTGGTTTTTAACTAAAGCGTCGGCCATGACGGTTGTGCTAATGAGCCGCCACTCTGGCACAAATTTATGGGGAGAATGCTATATCTGGATATGCTGAATTTAAAATTTTGTTACTATGCAGCTTCTTTGTAATGCCATGTCATTCGGTTGCAAATTTGTTGGCTATATTTTCACGACTGAAGACGTTTTGCCATTTCCTTGCCGATGACAATCTAGCTCTCTTGCAATAAAGCATACTAGACTCATGCCACTTGAAAATCTAGAAGCCATGACGCACTTGACGGGCAATTCTCGAAATTTCACATAAAAGCCGCTGTCACATGTGTTATAAAGGATTGGTGAATGTCGACTTTCAGCCAACAAAAAGCTGTAACGAACGCAACATCGATGACACTCATGAAACCAGCAGTATTATTCACATGCCTTCGGCTATTCAAGGTAGATGGCACTCAAATTTGAACGCATGTCACGTGAGCTGTAAAACAGAAAACACGGTAACGAGCTTACTGCACATCTCCAGTAGGAGATAAATCTAAAGCCTGCGGAAAGCGCTAAGATCTATAAGCAATTAATCTAGCGGGCTTGAATCGATGAAGAAGTCTTGGCAAGGGCTTGAAATTAACAGATTGTAGATTACCGGGAACACTTCACTTTCGAGGAAAGTTTCTTTTAAATGGTATCTGAATTTTCCACATAAATCCTCTCCAAATGCACCATGCGCCAGAGGTACTAATTTGCAAAGCAACCTGAAAGAAATCAATTCGTTCAGTGGATCTGCATTCGTAAAATCGGCTGCATTCGGTCAACTTCGAAGGGGCATGAAAATTTGAGTAACCGATCGGTATTTACACAAGAGACGCTCAATATTTTGAAGTAAAATGTGAACGGTTGTACTGGGTATGGACACAGTATAAAAGAACCAGGGTCTACTTCCGACCGTTTTTTGAAATTATCGTAGATGGTGTTTGGTTTGCCAATGCGACATGTCAGCGTTTGATGTTTATTGTTGATGTTGACAATTATAATATAGACCGGACCTGAAATTGATTATTAACATAAACAATGCAGGGTACCAAGTGTACGGTATGTACAAACAAGCTGAGTCTTAGGTATTTAAACATATTATATCGACATCCAAAAACTGTTGCTGACATATGCAACAAAACACTAAAATCATTGCAAAAAATACAGTGACCACGCCCTAAAGCTACTTCATCTAAAGAATTTTGCAAAGTTGTTTGAAATGTATACTCAAGTATACAGATAGCTTCTTAGGAAATACATGAATTACATTTGAGAAATATGTCATGTTAATGTATATATATATATATATATATATATATATATATATATATATATATATATATATATATATATATATATATATATATATAATATATATATATATATATATATATATATAAGTGTCACTGTTGAACTGTCAATGCCAGAAAGTATTTCCCCTAAACGAAAGGCTTTAAGAATTTCACAATATGTGAAACAGTAATGTTACTTCACGTCAGATTCAACACAGGGAAACGCATTGGAAATGATTTATGTGTGTATTTTACGTAGTTCTGTACACGGTAATGCTTCCTGGATGTGCTCGGCTACACATGTCTGTCTGTTCAAGGTATCTATTATCTATTGCAGCGAAGCAGATAATCCAAGTTACGCATGCTACACAGTTTGTTATTTTTAGGAATGAAAATAGGCTAGAAAATACGAGTTCTCAAAATGACACATGGACTGACTTTAACGATGGAAAGGCTTATCTTTTGATATAAATACTTGACTGTATATGACTTACAAACTTAATATTTATTTCTGGAGGAATTTGTACATTATTTATGGTCACTAGGCATCGAATTTGCACCTTTTTTGTAAATGTATTGAATTTAAATGGATTTCAGTCTATAATCTAAGTTTGACTCACGACGTGTAAAATGGTCTCGAAAAACTGAATATCGTTGGGATGTTTAATGCTTTATGGAGTAGAGCTGTGAGGACTGCGACATATCATATCTTTTGGTCCCCTGATACATGGCATATTGGTTGTCAATTACTTCGTTTTTGCTCATTCTTAACCTCTGCCCATTATTGCATTTGGCACATTTTTATGAATAATGGCTGCTGCTCAGCTCAGTTGCACGGGTTTAAGAATGGTAGACATACATAAGTTCAGCGGTGACATATCTCGCCTCTCGTGGCACAGAGGGAATGAAACGTGGGCGAAATACCACGCATGCAAACATATTGGGATTGATGCACCGATTATCAGCGTCAAGAAAGATAATCTGTTAAAACCATTATTTTAGTGCCGTTTTGAAAGTTATCTTTAAGGAATTACGTCAAATACAATCATAGATGGCCGATAATTTTCACTTGGGATCACGTAAAAATGTTCAATGATATTTGAACTGTATATTCATTTTGCCACAACGTGGCATTTCATCAGTAAAATTGGCTAGGCCAGCAGACCTTTTTACCCTGTAGAGACATATGCAAATTTAAAGCGAAATTAGCTAACTTTTATCATTCGGTTATCAAGATCTCACACATGTAGGTTAAAGGGAGTCTGTCGTTTGAACTGCGCGTGTGCGACTTTCTTGTTTATAAACAATGCATTTCATGCATGATATCAAGATGCTCGCGCCAACATAGCTGCAACATTGAAATTTTACTAGATTCATCGTCAACAAACATGTTTTAATTATCATCAATCGGCAATGTACCCTAGATACAGTGTTCACATCGGTCGTAGGGGTCCCTGGCGACCTTTGAGCAGAGTTCCGACGATATGATAGCCTCCGTGTAAATTTTGCTACATTGAGTTTGCGTCATTAACAAATTTAAAACGCAGATACTTCTATTTTTAAATAATTTGTAGCCAAAAAAAAAATTGCAAGGTTTCTTTTACAAAATGTAACTAGATTACATGTTTTGAGGAGTTATGTAAAAATCGATTTGTTAGTCTTGGTATGGCAACTTCTTACTGCGTCAATCTTGATGCTCACGGCGAACGAACACGGTCCGATCCACTCGAATACTCTGAGTCTGTGAAACATCCCAGGGCTTTATCTCGCAAATTAGGCACCATTCGACGTGTGAAGATGTGATCTGGACTTCGTTATCTTAAACGTGGTTCTTGCTAATCTTTCCGATTCAATGCTCATAAAAATAAACTTTAAAAATACGAAAAAGTCGTCCGATATGAATCTTGTCTCAATAAAATGTATGGCCGCTTTCAAACATGTCTTTTATTGCCGCTGTACGTACGTCATCGAAACAATGCCACATGAAATGAGCGCCGGTTATATCTTTGTGAATGCGTTCCAAAGAGATAATAGTACCATCAAATGCCTGTACCTACACGTCATGCTACCAAGGTAATTTTTATTGAAAATTTCTGACGTCAAAAAGCTTCCCACAATGACTATAAAACTGAGCAATTGCTGCCACTAAAAGTTTATAAGACCACGGCTATTAGCACTATGAAGTATTTTGCAAATTATGATTAAACTGTATTAAACTGTATTGTGTACTGTGTAAACTCTGAAAATAGACATTGGATTTCCTGTCAAACTTCTTATTGCTATGCATGCAAATATTTGTATAAATTGTTATCGTGTGATTGTGTATCAGTAGTAAGATAACATCCCTTCGATCGGCCATCAATTTCCCCGTAATGTCCTTCATTAATGCGTGTTTCAATTCTATCGCCTGTTCTAATGAATGTTGTCGTTTTGATGAATCATGTCACAATTGGCTGTGAAAGAACACCAATCTCAAATATGCCCTGCCAAGGAACTGCAATAAGAGAAGGTTCAAAAAGAAAACCGGTTAGTAAAATTTTTGAGCCTCTCGTATTGTTGCAAACCGATTGCTTCTGAATGAAATTTTTCAGAGTTTTTTTTCGGCTGAGATGTAATAAAATGGCTCAACCTTCGTGTGGAACGAGTCTGTGTCCCGAGCCATTCAGGCAGCGTGTCTCCGGAAAAGAAGAGAATTGCATATTCCGATTTCTACGAACCTTCTAGCGTATTACTATGTAACGAAAGTTGATTTCCAATAAAATTTGAAAAATAAGCAAGAATAATATCTTGAATTCGATACATGTATATGCATTTTAAAAACTGAAAGCATACCGTTTCTGTATATGTTAGCTCCTGTATACAACTGCATCATGTTTTTCAGTATATTGCTATTGCAGTAGTGTACGCTACAATCTCCCTTATTACGCATGGATTCATCTTACGCACGATGACATGGAAGTTTCAATTGCTGTGCCATATGTAAGGGCTAATTGTTGCATCAGCCTGCATACCTGCTCAGCATGCAACCGTTTGCTAATCCGCCAATTACAGTCTCGGCAAGCCTTGGCATAAATAAGAAGGACATATTTCTCCCATGGCCTTGAAGATTGCCCTGACACCTGCGTTTAGCTCTTGCTTGGTGGTCGTTTTGAGATGATCAAACCGTCTCGATAGATCCGGTTGTGCATGTTACCTTGTTTGGTGAAATGAAGGTTATATAGGGTTATCATCCGGGACCATGAGGCCTTGTACGTAGACCTAACAGATTGGGGAATTTGGCAATCAAGTGTGATTGCGTTTATGCTAAAGCACCATGCTTTATGCTAAAGTGGAAACTTATATCTATCCGAGGCTTTACATCTTATTTTCGTAAAGGGAGAGTAGTAGCCCAAATATTTCAGCCCAAGATAGAATTTGTTGCTCAATCATTACTTACTACCATGTTGGAGTTGGCTCTTCTAATACCTAATGATGTAACGATGAAGAATTTTGTATTCATCGCTAGTGAGTAAAGTCGTTGGTTGGCGTGGTTACATGGAGCACCTAATCATCACAAATGACATGATTGGCCGTCTATACGTGTACTCCCCGTCGCCATTGTAACAATCAGCCGATTGTACATGCCGACCAATTAGATCCTGTAAGTTTCAAGCAAATTATGTTAATATGGTGGTGAAAAATTGCAGCATTGGATGTCAGTGAAATATCTTTGTACAGTGGAGAGGTTGCTATCATAGGCCTCAAGTTTCTACTTGTTGTTAGCAACTGCATTAAATTTTACGGATGTAATTAAAAGAATGCATTTTGTATTTGTTGCTCAATTTGAAGCGCACTACGCTTCTAATGGGAAACAGCTACAATTGACCGCGGAATTACATTATATATAGCCTTAATATCGGTCGGAGATAAGGGTGTGCGATTTTCTTTCGTTTACGCGTATAACACGGCTATTATATGAAAACTGAGAACCGGGACTGTCCAATTGGTCAAAATGAAAATGGCAATTTTCTGCGATATTTTAAGTGGCACAAGGGGACTGTGGGAGTTAAATTCAATTTTAATCAATCACAACACGCTGTCATTAATAACAGGCATATACATGGTAATGGATACCAAGTCCATTTCATCCAACCCGTCTACGTATACATTATCCCATAAAAGTAAGTCATAACTCGTGCGATTGATGTATCCTCTATCGCAATTAGCCTTCTAAAAATATATCATTGATATATGTATCGTTGCTGTACGGCTGTGACACGGTTTCCGTATTAAGTAATTTGAATTTTCTTCTTACTTGTAAAATATTGTTAAATAAAAGGCCGTGTGCTTGCATTCTTAGTAATCTTAATTTGATATTACAGCTTATTAAAGAAAGCGTTTTCTTATTGTAACTTTCTTACCCTTATCAATTCGTACGCTCAGGCCATATTTGAACGAGAGGTTTCATTAAGGTATGTCACGTGACATTGAAAATGTAGCATACATGTACATATGCAAACATACAGAGATACACGGATTTCTAGAAATGTTTTTATCCGCTATGATATCAAAAAAGCAAATAGGAATAAATAGCGTAAAAGCATTCAATCGACATCGTCGAATCGAAAGCCTGGCCTCACTTTTGAGAATTCAATCTTGGCAAGATCATAGCGTAAATCAGTCTTTCATTCGAATGAAGTGCATTCAGGCGGCCTCTGCAATTTTGTGACAATCATTCGCACAGACCGTGTTTTACATGTAGGCAATGGTGTGGCCTCGCTTTCGGTTTCCCCATTGTAACATGAAAGCAAAGGCCATCAGAAGGGGAAAATGCTACAATGGCTGACCTTGACCCGCATGAGATACTAATGACAAACCATGAATTAATGACGCATTCTCAATTCAGGAAATTAGGACAAAACCTTTCAGGTTTGGGGTATTTTTATATATTGCAACATCGTCTATTATTCTTTGCTCTATCAATCATGTCAGTCTTATATCGTAATGGTGGATTTTCTCCTTTTTTCTAGAAATGCTTATCTTAACATCGACTGTCGTTGGAGTGTGATGGACCTATTTGTCAACCTAGTTTGTCGTTTCAACTGCTGGTTGTAGCTTTCTTATATATACGTTTTCTCAGAGTATATTTATTGTAACGTCATTACTTCATCGAGATATTATTTTTTCAATATTTTGTTCAATACATTCAGGTTGATAAATTACCGATATTGTCTGATATCGATT
Source organism: Ptychodera flava (assembly GCF_041260155.1). NCBI lineage: Eukaryota > Metazoa > Hemichordata > Enteropneusta > Ptychoderidae > Ptychodera > Ptychodera flava. The sequence goes on along the minus strand of NC_091946.1, from coordinate 15,963,049 downwards.
GTGTTATTATCAAATTGTAGCCTTTTGTTGTTTTAAAGTACTGTTCTCGGAACTCAATGATAACATTTCTTGTGTATTTTTTGGATCATCCGTTTCGAGGTTTCTACATAAATCATGCGTATTGGTTGGACTCGCAGCCGTGATATACGACAAAATCGGCCTATATATGCTCGGTGAAATGAGCGGATGTACTCCAGAGGGAGAAGCGTCGTGGTTATAAGGCCGTCCGCGGATGAATTTTAATGACAGCTTCCTGCTGCCATTTTGACCGGACTAGTCGTCTGCCATTGCTGTGTATGCTGCTGCTCGATTGATTATTCGATCGCACGACATTTGAACAAGTGAATTCAGCTGTCTCTTCTCGTCTGCCTACCTTGTAATGTGCTCACGTCATTTGAAAGCTAAGTAGATGGATTCCAGGGAGACGGGGACGCTTCAAAAGTCATAAATATCTAAAGATTAGTTCTTCCCTGCTGCGAGAGACAAGATCTCTATTGTTCTACGATTTCAAATCACAAGGCTCTTTACCCAGTCAGATAAAATTACATATATGAGGTCCGTCCTGGGAATTTATTATTGTATATTGAATCAAGAAAGAATGTGCTTTTAGTACCCCGTCACCAAATTTATTTTCAATCAATCAATCAATCAATCAATCAATCAATCAATCAGCAAAGTTTATATAGCGCCAAAATCCAAAAAGTGTTTTGCTCTATGACGCTCAATGGCTAAACTGCACTATATTTTTCTAAAACCTGCCAAATTACACTAAACAGTATTCACGTGGAGGCAAAGTGCAACATTTTTTGATGAATTTTGTCCAATTTTGCACCGTCCTTTCGGGTCTAGACCCCGAGAATAAAATAAAAAATTACAAAATTCCCGACCTAAATACCCTTAGGTAATTTCCAAGAAGCCGTATTAGAATTCAGGAAACACCCATTTTTACTACTACAGGATTTGTGTAAATTTTCGCTGATTATTTAGAAATTGCGCGATTATGTTTACCTCATGAAAACCCAATAATTCAGATAAATTAACATTAATGAGTTGCCTGTATTATAGTATAATACACGTGAATTCACATGAATCCACATGAATACAGGCTTGCTGAATACAAAAAATGAATTATTGACTGTATTCATCTGTATATGCACTTTTCAGCTAAATACAGGCAATATCCATGTTAATACAGTAAGTATTATAGGGTTTTTATGCAGTGGTTTACCTCTAGAAAGGTGTGCCAGGTAAAATAAACTGTCGAAAGGTAATTCCATAGCCTCTCAAATCCAGATGTAAGCGGAATGCGAAATAAGTAATACAAACACATTATTACCTCATATGTAATCCCATCGGATCGACAAGTCTCATAAACATACGCACACAAAATCCTGTTCGTGCCATAAAAAAGGTTATGTTTACTGCAACAAGAGTCTACATATACCGAAGGCGAAAAAGGATACTTCATAAATATTGTTGTGACGTCTATAATCCTATCGGATTGACTACAGGTAGTGTCATATTTACCATAGAATGAGAAAGGTCATCCCTTTCGCGATGAAACCAATTTTTGCGGCGATAATGAGAGGATACGCGAAAAATAAGACATGTAGTAGAGGAATAGTAATAATATTCTTGCATATATAATTTACAAAAAAAGTGGAGGAACAAGCACATGTAAATTAAATATTTAAACAGCTAATTGTCGTGATGGGGTTTTATGATCAAGGTTCTTGTCTGACTTATATACAGAACTGCGAACGACACCAGTTCATGCTAAGAACACAAGCTTTATTACTGAACACGCCGTGAGATAGAAAAGGCGCCAACCGGAACACAACTGTAGCAATTACATATAAAGGCGCCAAAGCGCATGCACCGAATGTAATAGAACACCAAAGGATAAACATTTTTTTGGCGGGAGATTATAGTCCACAGTCATTGGATGAAAGTTACCAAAGAGTCTGATGGTAGAAAGAAAACACATAGGCTCTGCTTAGTCCTATTAATAATGTTCAAATGATGTGTCATTTGTTCTCCGACATTCTCCCGGCGACGAAAGATAATCTTGAACACTTTCAATATGAATTATCAATAAATGATTCGTTTGAACAAAAACTCAGAAATTTCAGAGAGTTAATTGACTCAACAGTTACAACAATTTATGAAAGTTCGGATATTCTCATCCTGGCTGCAATGGCTGCATCTCTGGACGGTCTCCCCGACTCGGGCGGGTCATTGGTTTTCTCAGTAGAAATTTCTTGCCGATGGGTGTCTTCCCGCTCGTTCATATCTTTGTCTTCAGATGATGATAATTCTTGAGAGGCTACCTCAAGAGGATATAACTTGTGTATAGGGCGGTTGGTGTGTCCCCTGGCGGTGGAGATTTCAGCTGATCGCACCAACTTGTCACGTCCATAAACAAGTCTCTTCACAGTCCCGAGCTGCCATTTCATCCTACGATCGATATCACTATGGATCAGTACCACATCTCCCACTTTAATTACATTGTGCTTGTTTCCGGAACCGGAGTGACGTTCTCTCAAAGCTGTCAAATACTCGGTTGACCACCGCTTCCAGAACTGTTGTTGGAGATTTGACAAATGTGCGTAAGGCCAAAAAAAAAAAAAAAGCTGTTCAACGGGCGGGATGACTTCAAAGTTGGGTAGGTAGGTCGGATTTTTTTTTTTTTTTTTTGATTTTTTTTTTTGGTTTTTCTTAAACAGAACATATAATATAAACACTTTTTGGGTGTTTCATACTTTTTCTTAGTCACATAACATATACTGGATATGTTGTTTAGTACGTTCAGATTTCTCAAAATCATCACAAAACCTGTTTTGAAGACTGATATACCGATTTTTCTTATTTTTGACCCTGACCTAAAACTTGGAGGGGAAGTGAGAGCTGTTCGTAACTGCCCTCCCACTGGGATACACTGAAATGTGCCCTCCCACTGAATTTTGATGCCCACTGCCCTCCGGTATCTACAGTCTGCCCGCTCCCCACTGCCCACAACAATTCACGCTCCCCGCTGCCCTCTCCCTACTACTGAAATTCCCCATTGCCAACTAGATGCCCACTATGCAACCCAGATCAACACAAAATCATGCAAGCAGTTAGCAGTATACCTTGGAACATTGCTCCCCTCTAAGTTAGGTTCTATTAAGCACGCCGCTTTCCCCTCCCTCTACGTATTTTCCGTTGCCCACTGTCAAAAATTTTCTCCCCGCCCGCTGAAAGTAATGAAATTTCTTCCCCGCCCACAGTAAATATCGATATTTTCTCCCCGCCCGCTGATTAGTTTTGAAATCTGCCCGCCTGCTGAAAAACTTCGCAAGATCACCTGTTTGCACGAACAGCTTCGTTGGCGCCACCTGAATCTAACGGAGCTAATTTCTGTGTTGGTGTCACCAGCCATATGAGCACGGTGCATTCCAACCAAAACTTGCGACTCAGAAACTGACGGGTCAGCCCCGGGGATGTACAGGGTGACATCGTCGAGCGAGGGAGTGAAATTAGACCATTCGTCCTGTGTCCAAGTCAAACAAATGTCACAAGGTTGACTCCTTGTGCATTCTCGACAACGGAAACACAAATCATGTCCGTCCTGCAGTGAGAACTGCTGCTTACAATCACACATTCGATAGGAGAAAGCCATGATGAAAATCGGAACGAGTGATGACTCAAAGAACAATAAAGAGTTTTAAAGGAACACTGACAATAGGAACACTAGAAAATATAGACTGTACAACAACTCGGACGTGAAATAAATTCTGGTGAAACAATACAGTACAGAGTGTCTAAGCTATACGGAACACGTGGCGTAATAGTTTATTTTCCACGGCGTATTAACCCTGCCCTTCACCTTGACCAAATGTTTGTGATGCGCTTCAGCTTTCCTCTTCAAATCATATAGCCTGTATCAATCTCACTCAAGTCAATGTCATCGAAAATGTGAAGGTCATTCATCTTACAGACAGATGTTCACTGAATAACATCTCCGCGTTTCTTCAGATTCGTAAAGATTTCGGGAAAAAAAAAGAAAAATGTGGAGTGGTCCAAATATGGGTCGGTCGGGCCCGTTGAACAGATATTTTTTTTTTCCTCGCCTAATGTCTGTTAACATCATTGTGGTTTCCAAAAGTCGGGTCTTCGATTTCTTCATCGGAGACTGTGATGTATGGTAGTGAGGTTAAGCTTCTACCATGTAACAGGTGATTTGGGGTCAGGCTAACGTCATCATCCGCACTGGATGAAACGAAGGTGAGTGGGCGATCATTTAATACAGTCTCAATTTCGGTGACGACGGTAGCAAGCTCATCATACGTGATGAATGATCGACCGAGAACCTTTTTAATCGCATTCTTCGTGAGACTTATGAGCCGCTCCCAAAAGCCGCCAAACCACGGCGCACGTTTGGGTATGAAAGTCCATTTCACTCGCTGAGATGAGAGATAATCTCGAACATCAGGCGTGTCGAGCAAGGAGCGTATCTCCTCGGCTCCAGAGATGTACGTCGAGGCGTTGTCGGATAACATTCGGCTAGGCAGGGATCGTCTTGCAGCAAAACGGCGAAACGCGAGTAGAAATGTTTTAGTCGTCAAATCCGGTACCAATTCCAAGTGTATGGCCCGTGTAACCGCACAGGTAAACAGGCACACGTATGCCTTGTTTTGTTTACCATCAATAGCCTTGGTGAGGAGAGCCCCCGTGAAGTCGACCCCCGTCACACTGAATGGAGGGGTGATGTTCACGCGATATGCAGGCAGCGGAGCTTGGACTGGGTTAGTGTACGGCTTTCCTTCAACTTTCAGACAGGTAACACAGTTGTGAAGAATCTTGCTAACGATACGTCGTATTTTCGGTATCCAGTACTGTTGACGAATTTGTGTTACAGTCGACTGGACTCCTCCATGGAATACGCGTTCGTGTGCTTTCAGAACGACCAGTTTAGTGAATTCATGGTGAGGAGGCAGCAACGCTGGAAATTTCGTGACATAGTCCAATGCTGCATTGTGTACACGGCTGCCACATCGAAGTGTGCCCTCGTTATCGAGAAATAGGTTGAGTTGTTGAACCAACGGTCCGAACCTCTTCACATTCATCCTCATGGAATGAATAGTGTCTGTATATATCTCAGATTGTACGTCTTTAATCCAGATTTGTTCAGCATGTCGTATCTCGTCCGGTGAGACTGCTCCTGACGGCGTGTCTCTCTTTCGCTGCAGTCGAGATTTGAAACGAATACATACGAAGTAACGCGGAATAGTTTGTCTAACGAGCTGAAACGAGTAATGTCCACCGCGTATTGTATGCCAACATAAACTGCGGGGTCGATTTCCGTGTTTGATGAGCCGATGTTCTCAGTGGATCGGCGAGAAAGATCCTCAACGTGTTGCAATTTATCGGCAACTCAGCATAGATTTGTGTGTGAGGCTCGATCATGAAGTCGTCCGTTGTAGCGATATGGTGCACTGCGCTATCAAACAGTTCACAGATTGGCCAGTCTCCATTTTCTTTCAACCAAGTAGGGCCGTTCCACCATAGAGTAGAATTGGCTAGTTGATCAGAAGTAATGCCTCGAGTTAACAAATCAGCTGGGTTGTCAGCGGAGGGGCAATATTTGTAGATGTGACGAAAACCATTGATCTCTCTGACGCGATTGCTTACGAAGATCGGCAGCTTCTTGACACTGTTGATCCAATACAACGCAATTTGACTGTCCGACCAGAGATACCGCTGTGTAATGTTTATCTTGCCGGAGAGAGCATTTATTACGAATTTGCTGAGTCGAGTGCCAATCAGGGCGGCCATCAGTTCTAACCGAGGCAGTGACAAATCGGACGTTGGGGCGACGCGTGCCTTGGCCATAACGATAGAAGTTTCACTTGAACTGCGGAGAATACAACTACAGCTCCGTAGGCGGTAGTGCTGGCGTCAGCGAAAACATGAACTTCGCAGTCGTCGTTATCTTTATTCCCTGAGAAGTATTGGCGGTTTATTGTCGTCTTGCGTGTAGCATTCAAGTCCGCTGCGATCTGTATCCATTGAGAGTTCAATTCAGCATCGAGCGGTTCGTCCCAAGGGAGCCCGCGTTTCCATAGTGACTGCACAAAGAGTTTAGCTTTGATGTGAACTGGAGCTACGAAGCCCAGTGGGTCGTACAGTGTAGCGGAGGAACTGAGAACATCTCGTTTCGTTATCAATTCATTGGAATAGGCTCGCTATTATTTTCTGAGTAGGTCATCGTGTCGCTTTCTGGTTCCCAACGCAGGCCGAGTACTGGTACATCACGAGAGGGTTCGTAGATATCGTCCTGTTTTGCGAGTTCACATAGTCGTTCACTGTTGGACGTCCATGAGCGTAGCTTGAACCCACACGACTGCATGAGGTGGTTTGCGTCGTTGTAATATGACACGGCCTTCTCATCAGACTCTGCACCGTCTATCACATTGTCAACATAAATATTATGTTTGAGGTCATCAGCAGTCGGTATGGAGGCATTACTTTCCAAGTGGGTCTTGATTACAGCGTTGAGCATGAATGGGGAACAAGCCGCCCCAAACAGAACAGACTTGAATTGATAAACATCAAATGGACTTTCGGGATCACGAATGTCCGATAACCAAAGAAATTTGGTGTATTGACGCTCGTCTTCCTCTAGACGTATGTTTAAGAATGCCTTTTCAATGTCACTGACGAAAGCGATTCGGTTAGCGCGAAATCGTAGCAAAATGGCAGGTAAATCATTGATTAATGATGGCCCAGTTTGAAGACAGTCGTTTAGACTTGCCGAGTCAGCATTTTGTTTGCTACTGCAGTCGTATACAATACGTATTGGAGTGGTAACTGAGTCCTTCTTGACAGCTCGATGCGGCAAATAATGTCCTTCAGTTTTGTTGTCATCTTGAATCTTCTCGACGAAGTCTCGGCGCAGTTGATCGGTGATGATGTCGTCATATCTCTTCGTTAAGTCAGGGTCAAACGGCGAACCATAGCGCGCGTGCGATTTTCAGTTGCCGCATAGTTTGAAGGCAGTGGCGGATGATCAGTTTTCCATGGTAAACGGGCTATGTATTTACCATTTTCAACACGTAGATGAGTGTCCCGATATGTTTCGAAGTCGGTATTTTCATCATTTTGCGAGTCTGCCTTCACTCCGATGAGCTCTAAATTCCACCAGTTTCGTATGTCATCGTCGGTGTGTGTTTCTACATTCACGTGATGAATATTAATGTCAGAGTCCAATTTCCCACGCTTTCCAGTAGGACCGGACAACAAGTAGCCGAACTTAGATGATATTGCAGTTGGACCTGCCCCGCGCACGATATGGTTTCCAACAAAGTTCCAATATTGATCAGCTCCGATGAGTACATCAATTTCCATAGTTTAACATTGGAAACTGGGTGGGCAAGCTTTAATCCCCGTAGATGGTCTGAGTTGAGTATTTCTGCTGACACGTGGTTGAATAGGTTGGACGAAATCTCGGGAATTATCAGGGCGTTGACAGTACTGGTATGTCCATTCTGTTCGTGCAAAGTTACCATTGCACTTTTCATGGAATGAATTTGTTTCGAATTGTCCCCGAATGTTGACAGGCTCACGTTCTCATGAGTGTCCGATTTCAAGTTGAGTTTGTCAGCAAATCGCTGCGTGATAAAAGTTCTGTTGGACCCATCGTCGAACAGCACGGTAGCGTTGATAGGTTTCCTATCGCCGACCGACATAGGAATGACTGCCGTCTTGAGGAGAACCGATCCGTTGGGTGTAGATTTCCCCTTTGTGTCGTCTGTCTTCGCCAATGCCACATGAACTTCAGAAGTTCCCTTTTTCCAGACGTTGTAGCTGATTTGGTGTCATGATGAAGGGTAGAGTGATGTTTACGCTTGCAGATCTTGCAAGTGTAACGAGACTTGCAATCGCTCACGCGATGCTTTCCAAGGCAATTGTAACAGAGACGATCGCGTTTGACAATGTCTAAGCGACGTTTCGGGTCGGTGACAACTTGGCAATCACTTGTGTAGTGATTTCCCTTACAAAACACGCATGTTTTGATTCTCAAAGGCTTTGTTGTGCGCGTAGATGCGGCCTTAGTATGAAATGAAGCGGTCATATTAGGCTGTGTTGCTATGTCCGCAACCGATAACTCATCGAGTGGAACTCCGGCTTGAATGGCGTCGATTTCCCGTAGGATGGCTTTGCGCAACTCTGGTAAAGTCCAAGCCTTGTTTCCGTGATCTCTTGCGATTTGTTTCCGAATATTGTTTGGTAGTTTATCTCGAATCATGGGAATGAGAAGTTCTCCATAAGCGTTCTCTTCTTTGCCAAGTGATTGTAAACCGCGAATATGACTTTCTAATGTGTCATAAAACAATCTCAGACTGTTAATGTCACTCGTAGGTTGAGGAATCTGCCACAGTGCAGTCATGTGCGCATCGATGATCAAATGATTCTGTCCGTAGCGTTCGATGAGTAGCTCTAAAGCATGGTCGTAGTTGGAGTTTGTCAAGGCGAGACCGCTAATCGTACGGGCAGCTTCATCAGTTAAAACGCTGCGTAAGTATGTGAACTTTTGAATGTTCTCGAGGTTCTTATCATTATGGATGGACGATTTGAAAGTGTCGTAGAAACTCACCCACTCGAGTACGTTTCCTGAGAAAGTTTTCAGCTGTAGTTTCGGTAATGCGACCGTTTTCTTCGATGTGTCTTGAGTAGCGGTGTCGGAGTTCGCCGATGGGCCAGTCGCATTGTTCGGTTTGTTGTTTTTGATGAAATCAGTGATCTTGTCGTTTCTCTCGAATATCTCGGACATGTAGTCGCCGGATTCTTGGCTCGCAGCATCGTAGCTTGCTTCATCCGTATTATCTAAGATATCTTCTTCGATCTTAGTTAAAGATTCGTATTTCTGAGTCAGTTGAGTGTTCAATGCTCTGAGTATCCTGTGAGCTTCAGTCTTGTTCTCAGCTGCAGCGAACGTTGATGTGAGTTGTTCTGCACGGTTGAACAGCCTCGTCATTTGGGCACGTTGTCCCCTGCGCTTGAGTTTCAACTTGGCCAATTTCGTTGCCAGTTGCTCGGCTTGAGTTGGTTGCTGCTCCTCGTCAGACATCCTTATCCTGGTCTCGGCACCAAAAAATGTCGTGATGGGGTTTTATGATCAAGGTTCTTGTCTGACTTATATACAGAACTGCGAACGACACCAGTTCATGCTAAGAACACAAGCTTTATTACTGAACACGCCGTGAGATAGAAAAGGCGCCAACCGGAACACAACTGTAGCAATTACATATAAAGGCGCCAAAGCGCATGCACCGAATGTAATAGAACACCAAAGGATAACATTTTTTGGCGGGAGATTATAGTCCACAGTCATTGGATGAAAGTTACCAAAGAGTCTGATTGGTAGAAAGATAACACATAGGCTCTGCTTAGTCCTATTAATAATGTTCAAATGATGTGTCATTTGTTCTCCGACACTAATCCTAAGATCTTTGCAGGATGACAAAATTGCTCGATGTAGATCTTTATTTCGTCTTGGGAATTTACATTAAAGGAAATTAAAAGTAAACAAATAATGGTACTAATATGCATTCAGTCGAATACCACGATCAATGATGGAACTTTACTGGCAACTTTGAACGAGGTGAACATTGTTTTCTTGTGTAATGTAAATAATTAAATTGAATGTACGCCCTCTAACACTCAAAAAGAAAGTCATTGCGAACAATCTCGTCCTTATTCATTACTACTGTAACACTAAAAGGCAAATCTTATGTAGGAAAATTGCTGTTCCCTTTTAACTTGCAATTTTTCAGGTAATAGATTTTACCTCGGACTTTTGTTGTCGAACAATTAAAGGTCTAGACTGGCATAATTACGCCAGTTTAAAACATGCATATACAACAGACTGCATGTTTGCAGGGACTGGAAAACAGAGACAGAGAGACTGGAAGGAGTTTCTGCATACTTTAGTGATTACGGAATGCACAATTTGTAAAAAGACGCCTTTTGGATTGATGAGAGGGAAAACAGATTCCTGGTTGCATATATTATAGGATATATTGCTTTTGCTTTCACTGTAACACTAGAGGGATGAAGACTTCTGTAAATAGGGCAATTTTACCCAATTTCGTCTGAACTGTCTCTGTCCTTCAGAATGCCGCTGCTACAGCGATCGGTTCTAGTCTGATGTAATAATTTGAATAATACAAGCACAGCAAGTATTTCTGTCAACATACAGGACGAGGTCACAAAGTCACGCAACGGAGACACAGTAGAACCATAAGAAAAACCAATGGCTGTACATCTGTATTCTAATCCGTTCATATTTGTTAGCATTTCATGTAAAGCGCTTTCCGTTCTTACAGTCATAAGTGATGAAAGCTCTGAAGGACACATGAACTGACTCAGAAATCGATACTCTCGACGTATAAGGTCTCAAAGTAAACCACAGATAATAAGCCGTCTTGTTATATCAAGCTTTTGTCAACAAAAGAGAGGGAATTAGTGTTTGGTCATTTATTCATTGGCTGCGTTTGCTTCCTTCCAGCAATTAGTCAAAGAACAAAGCCCGCCCCTTCCCTTGTGGCTAATAGTATGTAAATATCCTTTAGTGACGAAGTTATAAATAGCGCAATGATTAGCAGAAGGGAACATTAGAATAATGATGTAGTATACGACTGAAAGAGTCATGGACAGTATGCATGACACTGAATTCAAAATATTGCATTTGGGAATAAGAGAGAAAGATCTTGGATGGAGAATGAATGAACGAGTAAATACCTAGTAAGTTGTTTGTCGAACAAACGGACGGATAAATGGGCGCATGTGTCATAGGTTTGACAGTAGATTTAGATATTCACCATGTTTCAAAGTAATATTGTTATTGTCGTTTCATGGAAGTAAATGACGCATTTCACTTATTCTGGTTAGTTGAGTGTACATGTTCGTTAATTGTCACAATTTTTTGCTCCGACATAACTTAATGATAGTTCAATAATGTTACCCAAAAAGTATGGCGAGCGTTTTGAGGCAGTGTAGCTTTGAAGAACACGATAGAAAATAATCCAAGGCCATCATAAACGCATACTTTTCGCAGATAACAAACGTCTCGTCATAAAGATAGCAGCTTCTTCCTTATAATTCTGAAGTATTTCTCTGCGGCGAGGGGGAGAGGTCTCTGGACTCTGGCGTAAAAAGGATCACGACATAACTTTCAATCATTGTCGTTAATGTATCCGTCGTGTGCTCTCGATTCAGGAAAGATGTTGATAAAGAAGAACGGAACATATGACCGATAATGTCGTCTTCAGAGTAAATAGAGATTTATAACCCAATAATTGTATCAATGTTACCTCACTGTACACCTCAAACGTACGACAGGCACTGCGGAAAGAAAGAACGATAGCCCGGTTGGGCTGTGTTGTTTCAATTGGCGCCTTTTTTTGTGCAACATCAAGTTAACAGACTGACGACAGGTTGACTCGCCAACGCGCGCTATTGCAGCAGCTCAATCTAGTCATACTAATTCGACATAAGAAGCCGATAGTATTTCCTACCCTACTAATTGTCTACAGGTATCTTAAAAGAAAGGATATTTATAAAAGTTATCAGCAAAATTATCAGAAACTAATGACGATTTGAAGTAGCTCACACACGCCAAGTTTGAGAAATTTATGATGTTCTAACATCCGTTTAAAAACGCAGCTGGTGTGCTCAACATTAATGACCTTGAATTGGCATTTCTTCAATTAGTGCCATAAATTGGGCTACCAAAGATATGTTCTGTCAAATCGTTTACTCCAAGAAATAAGTTTACCGCCAGCAAGTGTATTTGAAAAGACAACAATGAATGACCAAACTCCATTCATGCTTTGTAGAAGAGAAAAGCCAGCTCACAAACTAAACAATCTTCTCTCAACTTTAACGATAAAAACATCAGTCGTTTTCTTGCTGCGATTTTTTCCATCAGCGCAAATACGCTGATTTACATTGTTTCCTAGCTTGGATCAGTACATTCTTTACTCGTAATTTTGTTCAGCACATGCTGTGAATTAAATCCCCGGTGTTAAAAACGCCCGTAAATAAGCTTAATACCGACAATGCGATTTAATGAGACATCCAGTACTGCTACACAAGCGCAGTTCTGAGATGCAGTCTGGCGGTTAGAATGATCTTGAAAGCAGAAAGTCACCGACGCCCCTTTCTTGATCACAAAGAAAAGATAGTGTCACAAACTGGATTTTCAGCAAAAGTAAATGGATGTGGTTTACACTGTCTGTCGTTGTAGTATATCCGCCCCTTTCTGTCGTTGAAGTGACTTCCCAGCGTGCATTTCACGCCTCGGTGATCATGACGACACGCCACGATTCACAAGGCAAGCAACTAGCCCAGCCAGAGTGATTTTACAAGACACAAGTAGTGATGGTCTTCCTGTACGGCATTACTCGCTTGCTGCACTTAGAAACCTCCTTTTCATCGATGCAGATTTTGCTTTTCTCCGCTAGTGTTCAGCTCGTATGAATTTAAGTGAAATTTGTGAAGAAAATAACGTTGTCTATGCCAAATTTTTTGCGATTTCTGTTTGCTTTCGATTTGTATTTTGTTCTGAAAAATATAAAGATAGATATATTTTTATTTTGTTTGTATATATAACATAGGCAATGCGACGGGAGCAATTACATATCCAAACATCAGAGTATTCAACTTGCTTCTCTAACCAAGGCTTCTGTTTTTGAGACTTTATTTGTTGTCTTGATTGTGGAAGATAAACATTTACGACTTTCTTTGATTAGGCATGAGCAAATGTGTAGCAGTTTCATCTTCGAGTGACGTATCACCCGAAATAAATCACGTGCAATGACTGCATACCGAACCGTGGCTACCGCCTGACCGATAACTGGAACAGTTCAAGCTTGACCAGACAAGAAACATGTCTGAAAGATTTTTGCATCATGGCTCGGTTTGACTGAGTGAAAATTTCAAACTGTGAATCACGAACAATATCGAATAATTGAATTGAGTGGCAATCGTTCGCATGATATATATATATATATATATATATATATATATATATATATATATATATATATATATATATATATATATATATATATATATGTATATGTATGTATGTATGTATGTATGTATGTATGTATGTATGTATGTATGTATGTATGTAATGCTTTGCTTGACTTACAAAATACCTCCCAATATATTGTGACACACCATTCAGCGGCAATATTGAAACCATCGGTTTATCAAAACTTTACATCATTAAATTCTAAATGTTGTAAGCTGTAAGAACGGTCACTTGTATTTTGAATGTCTTTCTATCGCGACTGTAAACTTAAGTAATTTAATAAGTCCGTGTTATGTTGTGCATGCAATTATCAAGTTACCTTCAAAAAGTGCATGAAATAGATGTCAAACACTGCGGGGCGTCTCTCTCTCTCTCTCTCTCTCTCTCTCTCTCTCTCTCTCTCTCTCTCTCTCTCTCTCTCTCTCTCTCTCTCTCTCTCTCTCTCTCTCTCTCTCTCTCTCTCTCTCTCTCTCTCCGTCCGTGTACACGTACGACAGACAGGCCGAAAGACAGAGAGGCAGACACACGTACACACTTACAGATACATCTGCAGGCATGCATAGACGCACATTACTTTTGTTCTCTATATGTAGGAGAAAATTCGTTCGCTAAATGTATCAGTCACGAGTTACCGTGCTCTAGCTTTCCTTCAATTATACAGACTGAAAATTAAAAAGCGGCGATATGACATTTTGTTGACGCCGAGCCATGCCCGAAAAGCCAATGCAGTTGAACTCACCAAAGCATTAGTTCGTGATTTTTCAAATTACTCATCTCACTTCGCACACACAAAGGTCAACTCAATTTCCATTAAAATGTGATGTGTGAATGATTTTCAAAACCCATGCATGAACGTAGATGTGGCATCTATGTAGACATATATCTCCTTGGCCTAAAGTGGCATGGGATTCAGTCTGGCAATGAAAACCAACTAAATGCCTCTGACAGACTCCATTGCCGATGAATGTGAAATTAGAGTGATTTTTGCACGATGTTTCTCTTCCGTTAATGGGGTTCCATCGAATTAAATGGCGAATGTTTCTCTTGTTTTGTACCTTCCAGAAGTAAATCGCGGTGATGTGAACGAGGAAGATATCCCTCGTCCGGTCATGGTATTCATTCACGACGGAAACTACGTCGAAGGCACTGGTAGTTTTTACGATGGCTCCGTCTTAGCCAGTCTAGGTGACGTCATCGTAGTGACCATAAATTACAGACTAGGTGTTCTAGGTAAGTATTTGTATAAGAAAACTCGCATTCTGAATGTTTACATTTTCCACATTTGGTCAAAATATAAACACAACTGATGTGACCGTAAACATATTTTCGATGGTGATAGGCTTTTTCTGCTTTTTAGCCTTAAAGGTATACAGTCACCTGTAATTTAAATATGCCCATATATGGTCAAAGGGGCGTTCCTTGGTATTCAAAATGCCGTGTGAGAGCGCTGTTTTTAAAAAGCAGCCACCCGCTTAAAATCTGTGATTGGTTAGATTTTCTGTTTCCATGGTAATTGTGGGAAAATTGGAACAGGTGACAGTATATCTTTAAAGGGATTCAGTCTTTTAATGTAATCATAGCAAATTATTGACATGGGGCAACGAAAAAACGCAAACCTCCAACGTTGTGTATTATCATTGACGTTTGAATATGAAAATACGGCTGACTTGCCTCTTTTACGAGACATACAAGGATTGATGCAATTTTACAAGACCAGGTAACTTAGGCCAAATAAAAAATATGGGCTAAGCTTTTCTTTCCGATAACACAACCTACCCTTAAAATCCTCCGACCTATGATTTTGCAGAATTTTTGTGTTTGGTCACACCGAAAATTTAACGTTTTAAAATAGTTCCCGACCGACCTACCCTTTTTCCTGATGATGTATTACCGGAAACACACTTTTTTTCTCTCGCCATATCAATAAATTTATTGTTTATCCGTATTAGCGTACATGGTGCACATATTACTTAGAAAACAGTCTTAGGCGAGGCCATATTTATTCGGATAAGCGCCCCCACTCGGGTAAACGCCCCTACCCTACATTTTGTGGTCATACGTAGCTGAAGGAATGTCGGTGAATTGACAGAGCTTAACATCGATTTACATCCCAGAAATAAAAACATGTAAAAGTAAATAAATGCTCCCATAAATCTAGGATAATCTAAAATATATACTTCGGCCGTCTCAACTGATAATTTGTCATTTCTGTTTGCCGTGTACAGGTTTTCTGTCCTCGGGTGACGACATAGCCCCCGGAAACTACGGTTTACAAGACCAGATATTTGCTCTGGAGTGGATTAATAGCAACATCGCTGAATTTGGTGGAAACCCTTACCTCGTCACCGTTTTCGGATCGGGGACCGGTGCTGCGTGCGCACAACTGCTGGCGATGTCAAACCTGACAGTTGGTAGGCCTTCTTTCGAAAGTAAAATTCAACATTGTTTCATTCTGACAAAGAGGCTGCAAACATAGATGATCACTTTCACCTTTTAAGGTGAACATTGTATCGGTTGCACTGTTAAACTTGATATGGACACTTTTTTATGAGATTGTCGGCTACCTTAACATTTACGGTGCTCTACCCGTATAGCTAAAAATCATTTAGATTTAAGTTTTATATTAATTTTCTCTACAGGTTTAATTCACCGAGTTATCGCGCAGAGTGGAACCGCTACAGCGCCCTGGGTGTTCGCCAAAGAGCCGATAACAAACTTCGGCATGCTCACGGACAATTTTCAGTGCGATCGGGAAACGTCGGGAGAACGCGTCGAGTGCTTACGTCACGTTGCCTGGGAAGAGCTGATTCGTATGCAACACTCGTCTTCGAGGTTCTACCCGGCTTTCGGTCCTGTCATTGACGGTACCGTCATTTCCGACGACCCTTGGACGGCACTCACAAATGAACCGAGGCGCCGGCGGCAGTCTCCCTACGACAACAACGGGTACCCGACGTTGGATGGCATTCCGTTGCTACTCGGCCTTGTTTCCAGCGAAGCGTTCCCCCTCATCGCGAATAACACAGACAGGCATGGACGCCTGCATCGTTCCAAATATTCCCACTTGTTAGAAGAGTTTGTTGAGAGCATGTATGGAGAAAATACACAGGCCAGGTAGGTACAAGAGATATCGAGGTCAGTATCGAACCTGAGCTTATAAATGGCGCCCTCAACGGTGTCGTTTTTTGCAACATGATTGCAAACGTCAAAGTGGCAAAGCAAACAATTTTATACAAGACAGAGAGTTTCTTTGGAAGACGTGAGTCCAGAGAAATTACAAGCATGCTTAAAGTGTACTAATTCATAAAGTATCTGCCACATTGTTCTTGATATCCTACATCTGCCTGTACATCAACTTCATGCCTCCATCGATAGGGAGTAACCCTAACTCCGATTTTTGATCGATTTGGCACAATGCCAAAACATGTACGAGTAAAAATATCGGACAATAAAAGTCGATCACAAGAAACTGACCAATATTCATATGCTTCAATGACAGAAAGAGTACACTTTTTCTCGCTGTGATCACACATTGAAATTTTGAAGTTCATAAGTTCCTCCCAATGTGCATTGCGCGCCGTGACAAGGACCATGTACAACATTTTTCGTGACTGTTAAAAAGCGTGGAATGCTGCAAATTGTTCACTCGTGTACTCGCTTTTTTTTCTCACCGAATTTGTAATATTTGTTCCTACAGCCAGCAAGTCAGTATGGCAATCGATTTCGAGTACACTGACTGGGCGAGCGGCAAGAATAACCCTTATTCACTGCGAGACAGTCTGACAGAAGCAATGACGGATAGGCTTTACGGTCTACCCATCATTCAGACAGCGCAACTCATGTCCGATGACAGAAAACTTGTCTACCTGTATTCCTACGGCCACCGACTTAAGAATGGCGATTCTCCAAAGTGGACAGGTATGTGTACACACTGTGGCCCTTTTGGTGCTGTAATGTTTCCCACCAACTAAAATTTTAGTGCAACATTTTACCATTTTTTATGATTTTTTCTGTATTTGTTTTTATAATTTTGGAGCAAATGGACATCACATTTAATTAACTGCATTTTTTTTCAAAATTTTGGAAAAAAATAGAAAAAATGACTGTTGTATATTTTATAAAGGTGACAAAAATTGATTTTGGCGCTCAAAGGGTTCGAGGACCACAATGGAAATAAGCATCAATTGCTTTCTTGTTGTATCCTCGGCAGTAATGTGAAATGTACATTTTATATATTTTATCTTAATTGCCAAATAAATTCAATCAAAAGACTAGAATTAATTTGACCTAAATAATATTTCATACTGTAACAGTATACAATGAGTTTTGTTTGCAAAGCTAATATTTTGTTTTTCGCAATCATATACATTAAGTGGACGCAAAGTCTACTTGAACGATATTTGAAATGATGTCTGAATTTGCTTATACAATTTTATTGAAAGTCTCCAAGTCATGTTCGCAAATGTTTGTGATCTTCGTTTGAAGCTCATTTTCTACAAAGCGTCGCCTTTCACTTTTGGCCAAGACTACTGTACCTTTCTCAATGGCATTCTGTTGGTATCGGTGTGACAATGGTTGATTTTTAGGATATGTTAGTTTAAAGGGGCATAAGCTGTAACTTGTGGCAAGTTTTTCAGTTTTCTGCTTCTATATATCAGCCACCGTGTCTGACCCTCTTCCGTTTGTCATGCTGAAATTTCGAGTATTCTTTTTGTCAACACAGCTTGTATGTCTGTAGTGATCATTGTTTATTGTTTACAAATGAATTCTAATCCGGACTTGAATACAATTTTCAACAATAACAATGTAGATAATACTCATATAGGTTGTGTTGATATGCTAAATACTTGGCATTAAATTACACTCCAGGGATTCAATTCAGAAAGTGTAAGGGTACCAAAACAAAAATACTGAAAAAATGGCGGGGGGATACAGCTTATGGAGCTTTAAAATAGTCAGTTTGAACAAAATAACATGTTTTAACTAAATTCAGTAAATATTCAGTGGCAAAATAAGTTCAGAAAGCTATTTTGTCGAAACAGTAAAATATCGAGAAGGGGACATTAGAGTGGCACAGTCTCAACGTTTTCCATTAGCCCAAGCATAAGCTCCCTGAATGTTCGTTCACAACCCCATTAACTTTGAACACGACTTTCAGATAACCAACTAATTTAAAAATAATTTTCTTGTTTCCAAGGAGCCACTCATGGTGAAGAACTACCTTTCGTTTTCGGTGCTCCCTTAGTCAATGGCCTTGGTATTTTCCAGTACAATTTTAGCAAATCTGACGCTCTAGTTAGCCTAGCAGTCATTATTTACTGGACGAACTTTGCTAAAACAGGGTAAGTACAAAAGAGGAGAGTAGAATTAAACGCTATCATTAAATTGTGAGGACGACTGAAAATTAGTTGAAACACCTTTGGTTGCGAACCAAACGGATTTTCTTAGGGGGCTCTAAATATTACTGATGGTGTGAGTGGACTCCCTATGTTACTAACAATTTAAACAAAATTTCATTGTGTTCATTCAATCTTCAGTCTTGCCAACAAATTGTCATGGTGTCTTCCGTAGTCAAAATTATGCATACCGTAAATATCGTCTGACAAAAGACTTCTTCCTCAAATATAAGAACAACCTTAAAGATTCCCTTAAAATACATGAAGACATCGACATGCATACTTTTTGAAATCGACACATGTCTGCAGTGAAAGCCCGCCTTCAATTAAACAAACAGCCTTGTAACGCAAAGGCATAATTGCATCTAGTAATTAGCTTCAAAGAGTGATTGTATGTCTGGGGAAAAAAAACCTTTCAAGCTTACGATTTTGCCTCTTGAAGTCACTTAATTGCCGATGCATTATATCAGTGTACAACATTTTTCCGTTTGATTAAGTAGAGGCATGCAGCCGTAAGAAAGTTTTCTGTGCTCCCACACGAGATCACGTGATATTCATCCTCCTTAAAAAAAGTGAAAAAATATGGTCTGATATATAAGCCTTTTCATGAAGTTTTACCAAAACGTAACTTTTTGACTGACGACCTTTGAATCAATCGAGCTTGCATATTTTCTACATGGTGCATTTTGACAAGATTTTGTTTTTAATGTTTTAATGATGACATCATCATCTCCACTTCAATTGCAGCAACCCAAACATTCCAGTTCAACAAAACCCGACTGATATTCATAGTATGTATCAGCTGAAATTCAGATTTGAGAATTTAGGCCAGTGGCCGCGGTACACTATGGACGACCAAGAGTTCGTGCACATCGGCTCCTCGCCGAAAATTCGCGATTTTTACCGATCTCACAAACTTGCGTTTTGGACTGAGTACGTGGCAGCGATCGAGGAAGCGAACAGAATGACGACAACTCTCACGACGACCAGACTGAGTACTGAGGGCATTATCACGACAACCACTGCCGGTACTACATCCAAGATACCGGTAACGACGGCAGCGAAAATAGGAGTGACATATGTACTGCCCTCTTTACCGCCCGGGATAGAATATAACATTACGCGGAGGGACAAAAAGGAGAAAAAAGATTACGCCACTGAACTTAGCACCGTCATTGCCATCGGCTGTGGTCTACTGTTCTTGAACCTTGTTGGCCTTGCGACAGTTGTGTATTTCAAAGATGCTGGTACTGCTGCAGCGGCAGCGGCTAAGGCTGCTGAAGCCGGGGGCACGTCAACAGTTGTCTGACCCGCTATCTCGGAAAAACTGCGGGTCTTATTTTCGCAAAATTTACCTTTCTACCGATGTGATAGACAAAGGCCGCCATTGAAATTCAGGGATTTGAAGATACGAACCAGAAAACGGAAGATTTTTGCGAAGCCAAAGAAAAGTGTGGTCATGAATTTATGTCGTCGTCGTCCATAAAACAGAAACCAGAAGAGAGAACGTCTTCGAAAGTTAGCTATGATATAAACCTTTACTCTAAAAAGCTGTGCAATATTTTGGCGGCATCAAAAGCTCACCATGGTGCGCCCCCAAGCATTACATGTAACAACCTTCTGTTTACATGCACTTGAGCATTATTGTGTGTTTAGGGATCTAGAAATCTGTAAAAAAGAAAACAGATTTTGATTATTTTTTAGGCAAACATTTCTTTTTGCAAATATTGGCCACATTCAACGTAGAATGCCTGAATAATTCGTCTTCAAGATCTTAATCGGACAGGTTAATTACTGAGGATGTAAATGAATTTGTTCTTATTATATGAAAGCGTTGATTTTGAAATATTGTAAAGCGAGATATTGTAAACATGAAAAGTGATCGGATGCTACCTGTATTTTCTATGCAATCTGCATTTCAAATGAAAATATTTTCCGCTTTTCATTTGCATTCTTCACTGATAATGGGCTTAGTTCTTTGTCGTTGAGGGCGGACATTTTTCAGTACCCATCGTTGGCAGAAAATAGGTCGAGATGTCGGGTATATCGTTATGTGGGTAAAGTGTCGTCAAATAGATGAACGCGACTGTGCCATATTTGTGTGATCGTGTTATTAGAATGACTTCTTTACTTCAGCCTTTTTGATGATTTCAATAGATGAAATGTTCCTGGCTCTATTTCTTTTTCACTTGCGATTTTCAGAACAAATTTCTAGTTTAAGGAAGCGAGGAAAAGTCCATTGTAGGTTATTGTTGCGTAAATTTTCATGCGAACGTCGAGCGGCACGGATTCAAAACGGTAGGGAAAACTCATTTCTAGTTGTGAACAGATTCGTTTTAAATCAATTTAATTCAAAGATTCTCGTTTATCCCACCGTAATCTAGAAATGACATCAGTATGTAATCTGAGGTCAGCATAGCACATTTTACATGCGCTCAGTGAGGCGAAAATCCATAGCAAACAATGTTACCATATGTGTATCGCATTTTGCGTGTTGAAAAGCTAAGGTTTCTCGATTTAACATTTTGAAACAAATTGCTGAGACGGTATATTGTGAGAGAGCAAACCGGACCAGCCAGAAATTGAAATCGGCCTTTTACTACTTTTAAAATTGGAGGGCATGAACACCCTCATGTAAATACACAATTAAATTCGTCATCTTTCTACAGGGGGAAGAATTGACAGTTGATATTTTTGTCAGTAGTCTCACGTTGAAATAGACTTCCTGTGTAGTTACGTCCCGGCGTATCTGTCGTGCCGTTGTCACTCCGCTTCAGAGTTAACGACAGGTCAGGAATTGGAAGAATGAATAGTGCGCCCCCAAGCGACAAGCCTTGAGAGCAATAGAAGCGTGTTATAATTATATGACTATGTGAATTACATGTGTCGTAAAATAAGGAAAAACACATCGATATCATATCCAAATGCCCATGAAATATCAATGCTGCTCTGCGTCAAACGCAAGGGATATAGGAGATACAATTAACTATATGTCTATCATATTATAAGCAATTTGTTGATGTATGCTGTAGAGAAGAGAGGTTTATCAAAAATTGTCGTCGTAAGTTTTTATAAGCGTTTAGCATTTTGTGTCAAGATTATCTATCTAAATTCAGTACTAATTCAGTAGACAGCATTTTAAGCGGTAACGATGAAAGCAAAGGGTCTGTTATAAAAATGACAGTCCGCTGCCAGAAACTCGTCTCGAGTTTGTGCCGGATGGGACTCGGATTACTTGTTGAGATTTTATGGATGCCCTTTCTAGAGAAGCATATTAATATTTATCTTAAAATTACATAAAATGTGCGCATTATCTGAACGCATCACTTTCTGGGTTTATGAAGGACAGAGGAGGGACACACGATAAATGTATTTTTTACAGAAATAATCAATATGTCACTTCTTTTGTCGATAATATCACTCCTCTAGTTGTCTCTAAGCACTGATATATGTGTGCTACAACTGATGACGGTGTGACTTCGGAAGGAATACTTTCACACCCAAAAGGCAGAAATATTTTGACCTCCAAAAAACTTTGGGTTCTTCCGTAGCTTATATGTTCTTGCACACTGTCAAGTCAAAACGTGACAATGTCTTGTAAACATCGTTTTTTATAATGTCTTGTAAAATTACCTATATGGTGCCAGATTAATATATTTACATGTAAATGTAAAGATATCAAGTGTTATCATGAAAGATCATACAATTTTTCAAATATTGAATCTCTTGTAACCGACGCTTCACGTCAACACTCGTAAAGATGAGGTTATAGTTTCACTGTTGACGGAGGAACGATAATATCGTACAATGCTGCAAATTTTAACCAAACTTTTCTTTTTGTCCTCAAAATTCATGATGATAACCGGGCCAGCACATGTGACGACAGTGAAACCAAAACATATTATCAACAAGAGATATTTTGGATGAAAATATCAATTTATGATCGAATACATGTTTATGATTGCTTATATCGGGAGTTTCCTGACTAAAAATATATAGGCGATGTGCCCATGATGCAATGCGAAACCAATGGTTCAGTAGATCAACGTTTTAAACTAGACGTCAAAGACTTGGTTAAGAGGAACAATTATTTTTAAAGTGTTGCCATGTTTTTATTCCCTTACTCGCTCTACCTCATTCTGGGCGACGTAATCAGTAAAATTTCAAGTGAAACACCCTATGTTGTATTCCATCTCGAGGCTTTTCCATGGAGAAGGGTTGTTTTGTTTATCCTGTCCGTGGGAGGAAGAAAGAGAACTCCCGGTCGATATGAAATTCTCGACAATTTTGTTTCCTCTCTGTTTTCGTTTTTCAGCGTGTTGTACATGCGTTATTAACCACGATTTGCGAATATCACTTTTAACGCAATCAGTTGGTACAATAATTGTTTTACCTTGAACTTCCAATAAGTCTTATCTCTCATTTATATTGTTGACTAAGTAACGGTGCAGACTGCCGACTGAAGTGCATCGCCAGTATTGATTTTTGTAATTTCATTGTATCTGATTACAGAGGTTATTGGGATACAGTAACCTGTTTCACGTGCCAGTGCAAACGACCCTTGACCCCTTAGAACATTTTCTTGACCTTTGAACTTGGTCATAAGTTATCCCAGCATTTCTTGTTCTTTGACAGTATGGTCGTCTCGACTTGAAATGTGTATATTTATTGTTAAAAATACAGTAATAGCATTTCTGTAATTTTTTTTTACTTTGCATGGTTCAAGATATTTGTATATTTAATTTGAATGGAAAGATCCAGCATTACTTTGATGAATAAATCAATTTTGTAAAAAAAATGCTGCTGTCGTGCATGTTCCCTCCCTTTTCATACAATTACTACAACAGTGAGAAAGATATGAATATTTTATTACATAGCCGAAGATAGCATGGATTACCAAATAAAATAATTGATGTATAAACAGAATTACTATATATGCTGATAAATGGATCGTTTTCTGATAAACATATGCTGTCACTCAGCTATGCTGACGTATGACGAACACGTGTTCATGATATAGCACAGTTTAAAGTAATATGCGCCTCGAAAGTGAAAGACTTAAACTTTTGCTCAAACTTTCCTCATTGAAACTTTCAACCATTCTCTTACCAAAGCAAGAATAAAAATCAGGGGTCACCATGCAAACTTTGGTTCTAGAGAGACAAATTACCTAAGATTCCACATATTTGAAATTCAAAATGGCCGCCATCCCTGTGTTAACTCTATGGGGAAAAATAAAATTATCGACTAAGTTCGAAAAACTAATATGGTGAAAACTTTTCTTTCATCAAAAGCTTTAAAATGAGTCCCCACAAGTAGATCAGAAGAGAATTGATAAAATTGGAAAGGCCGAATTTCTGTCCCCGAGGCGCATTCTACCTTAAACTGGATCTGCAACGCAAAATATTATTTCAGCACATATTGTTTACAATAACAAGTAAGTCTTAAACAGTGAATTTCCATTAAAGCTGTAATGTTTGCTTCGTTTTTTGGTTTTTTTTTTTGTTTTGTTTTTTTTTTTTGGTTTTTTTTTTTTGTCCTTTTG
Organism: Ptychodera flava; assembly: GCF_041260155.1. NCBI lineage: Eukaryota > Metazoa > Hemichordata > Enteropneusta > Ptychoderidae > Ptychodera > Ptychodera flava. Next base: position 15,939,024 of record NC_091946.1, on the reverse strand, counting down.
ATGAATTTAGGTAGAATGCGCCTCGTGGACAAATATTCGGACTCCTAAACTTTTAAAATTCTCTTCTGACCTACCACTTGTGGGGGCTCATTTTAAAGCTTGGAGTAGCAATTATTTTCACCTTCTTAGTTTTTTTCAAAATCGACAATTTTATTTTTCTCCATAGAGTTCACACAGAGATGGCAGCTATTTTAAATTTCAAATATCGGGTAATTTGTTTCTTTTGTACAAAATTTGCAAGGTGACCCCTGATTTTTATATGTTATTTGTTGAGAGAATGGTTGGAAGTTTCATTTAGGAAGTTTGAGCTAAGGTTTAAGTCTTTCACTTTCGAGGCGCACACTACCTTAGATACAGTTCCTCTACTCCAAAAACCAGGTCTAAATTCCAAATGTTTATATCTTATAAACACTGTCTGTATGAATGTTTGGAACACTCTAATATTATTTTAGAAAATCGAATTTAGGTCTAGTCTAGAATTAATTTGTCGACAACTTCAGATTACATATTATATAAAGCGTGCTATGAATTGGTTAATATTTTACATTTCAACAAACATAAGGGAGGAGATAAAAAGCGCACTAAATGTGAAGAAGAAAAACAACACAAGAAAATGTGCAAGTTGTATAAGGAACAATTGTCTGTTCAAGCGACAGCATGCAAGCAAAGTGCAACACAGAATTTTACGTGGTGTGAAAGTTGACTCGCAAAGAAAATAGATTACATACTCTCTTCTTTCTACGGTTCATATAAAGGCAAACAAGAAATTCAAATTCTGATTGGCTACATTTATGATGGGATTGAAAGGGACCTGTTAATTTCAAATCATGATGTTAATCTATCGACCGTATCACGATATTGATATTTAAAATGTGTAATTCAGGTGATCGATTCCAAGCTCCTTCATTCGTCCATAGTAGTATTTCTCGAAGGCCTCATTTTGAGCCACGGTGAAGCGGTTTCTCCAATCTCCAACAACGCCTGTTGGGAAACAAGAAAGGCAATGAGTGTTCATGTTTCACACGCATGTGTAAAAGAACAGACAGTTTATCATCGACATCACGTAATCGGACGACATCTATAACGTTAGGGTAAATGTTTGGTCATACTATACTCTCAGTATATAGTAATGAGATAGAAATTCTCTTATTATCCACATAGCAGACAAGAGACTGGATTTTCAGGGTATTTTTTACATTTTGTATTTATTCAATCCGTCATCCCACAGGCTAACGCCCAATTATAATACACTACTCATTGGAGCATGAGGAGTAAAGTGCCTTGCTCAAGGGCACAACACCAGACTGGAGTCTCGAACTCATCATCCTCCGACAGTCAATTCGCTACTCTAGACTTACCGGGTCTTGAACTCAACATTCTCTAATAGTGAGACCTGAACCTAAACCACTTTCCAATGGTGCCTCCTTTAAAATTGTAAAACACTTGAAGTCACGATTTTCCCGTTTTTATCTTGAAAATCGATCCTATGTATTTTCTGATTTTTTTTATTTCCACTAGTGAAGTGTTTTACTCCTTTTTACAAGGGGATTTGCTGTACCTTCTAGAAATTGCTAAAACACTGCCAAATATCCTCTAATCATTTAGCAAACTCGGGGCAACATCATATGAATAGTAAAACTCAGTGTTTTCTGGATTAACCGTGATTGTCTAACAATACTTAATATTCAATTTCGTACGTGAAATATGATGAATCTCGGTTGGCATTTATAGTAATGATCGTAGCTGACGCAGTATCCACAATAATGTTGCAATATACCTTTCCTCTGCCACACTCCGGTGGGACGCAAGTAGAAATCGCGCCCTTTGACGGTCTCATTTGCTTTCTTCATGTAATCGAAACTGGTTACACGGACCGCTTTATTTAGCTGATCATCCGTCAGATCTTTCCCCAGGAACTTGGCAATCTTCTTTATTGATTCCTTGGGCGTCTTGAATGAAATGAATTGAAAAGAAATAGTCTTGCATGCTGCACTGGTATAAGCATGCCTGCAGTTGTATGGCAAATAACAACACACAGCTAAAGTTATGTGTACATCTCATACCAATTACTATTTTGAATCTGCACTGAATGACAAATGAAGCGTCTTTCCAAAGCTCCGTTGACCAGCCACACACAATAGGAGGGATAATGTTCCTTTCAACCATCGAATGCTAAATCAGCTGTATAGACTGTTAACCCTTTGCACCCTGACCCTCTGGTGACCTATGACGTCATACGGACACTTTTTTCCTGAGCCGCTCCTAGTATGGCAGGGCATACCTGTCCTCATTTCGCAAAATTTCCAGATACCCTAAATGCAGGACTTTTCCACAAAATGATACCCTATTTAAGTGAAATTGTAAAAAATGTGAATAGCCTGACCTAAAGGTCCCCTTATTTACAAAATCTGGAAGACGGAGAGATAATAGCAAAACACAGTTATAGCAATGTCAATGCTGAGTAGAAGAACGAGATTGTTTTCGTCTATTATTGTTGATTTTGACGAGCTTATTACATGTCTAACGTACGAATCAGTTCTCTAAATAGGACACTGATTCTTCTCTTTATTGTGATGTGACGTAATGTTCGGGTATTCAAATCCTTTCATCAGCCAGGATTTTGGAAAAAACTGCCCTTCATATTTTCACATACCTTGATGGTGAACAAAAATCCCTTTTCTTATGATTTTCGGAACACCAATTTTCCTTCAGAGTGCCGCCACTGAATGTATGATACTGTCCAAAATTATTTCGCAAAAAACTTTTTGAAAAACAAAAAACAGAGGAAACGGCCGAGAAAAGTAAATAACAAAACTGTAAGTAGCCGTTGATGGCGTTGTGAATACTCTCAGTACCTTTTTCAAATCTTCGTATCGCATAAACAAGAACCAAGGTTCATCTTTGTACTCGTACCAAGCTTTGAGGAATTCTGGATACGGTCCGTATACAGCTAAAAGAACAAATAATATCAAGATGTTGATATTATTATTTCTTTAAAGCATGGTGTTTTCGTGGAATAAGCTTATGAGTTAACTTACATTTTGTTTTGATAAAAAGACTGACAAGAGTTTTGCCTGTGTTGGCGCCAGATCGTCTCATCAGAAAATTTACTTACTAGATTACAATGTCAATGGAAAACAAAAGGCTATCACACCTCAATAATCCATACTGGAACAAAGGCGATCCTAGGGATTGCCAAAAGTGCCTTTAAAGTTCACGAGTAAAAATTGAAACTGGTCAACTTTATCTTGTGACTGCAGAGTGTTTTAATTAATACAATTGAAAATCTCTTTACAAGGAATTTGAATTAAGTACCCCTATGGATTCGTTCTCTACAGTCTGTTGCTGACAAAAGAAGAACAAAGGAATAAACTCCATTCATGTTTTTTTCTTGCACAACTTAACTGGGTACTGACAACTTGTTTATTCACTTGTTTAATCAGAGATTGGATTTTTAGCCAAGGGTGATGTGGTGTATGTGTAATGGGAAAGTGTGTAAAAATGAAAAGAAAAATGTTTCCGGATATTTAGACATGTGACCTGGCAATGCATTTGAAAAACATTTATGAATGGTAACACATGCTGAACTATGTTCATGTTCATTCCAACTCGTGAAAATCAAAATTTCTCTGTTACAACAGCTCAGTGAATGAGATGATACCTCTTTGCTCCAGTTGCTGAACGAATTCTACCGCTTTGACCTCATGTGTTATTTAGAATGCGACTTTGGGATTTGACAATTGGACTCTGCTGGTATACTGCTTGTGTGTACTTGTTCAAAAACTTCTTGATTAAATTAAACTTTAACCCTCCACTTTGTGAAAATCCAAAATGCACTTTTCTCCATGAAGATAAAATAGGACATCTGCCACTTTGAATTTCAAAGATCGGTAAAGATTAAGTAATATGTTCCTGTGGTAGCAGAATTTGCTTTGTGACACCTGGCCTGCAAGCTTGGGTTTGAAAGAGTTTTGAAGTTTTGAGTTTGAGCAAAAGTTAACATAAGTTTTGAGATGCGCAATAGTTGAAATTGGAAGTCGACATTCTCAGCTACTGCAACATCAATAATGCACACAGAGCATAAGTGTTGGGTCAATTGAGGTACATAGAAGCAAGAATGCCATATTCTTACCCCTTGATCTGACAATTGTTAAAAATAAACCCATATTACTGTTGATACTTACTGTGTCCATCCATATGTGCGTCGAAAAAGATGTCCCACTCAACTGGCAGGAGGAAACGCACGTACTGGTGCCAACCAAAGAGTGAAACTAGACAGTCCTTTGGATTTCTATCGATGAAGACTGTCTAAAAGGAGGCAATAGAAATGAATAAGTGTTGTTGATCCACCAAATCACTCAGACGAGATGAAATACTGAAAAATACTGTCACCAATAATATCATCTTCGAAGTTCTTTCTAAAGACTGGCTCTCGGTCCCATGGACTTCCATGGAGGTTCATATAACGTATCATCAAAGATCAACAATAGCAGTTTAGACACATGTACACACACCCATACCCCTTGTATCTTCGTTCTCACAACTTGATACTGATAGCATGTTGAATTTACGTCGGTTTTCAAACAAAAAATTGCAATAAGTTTTGTAAAGAAAACCCTGAAACTTGGGGCACTTGTTCGGAGAAGTGACAGGGGTGTGTGGCCGCACGTATAAACCCAGGGCTAATTTTACATCTAAAATCTCGTTATTTCAGGACAGTGTTATAGACCTTTATGATCTATGACCCAGGTTAAAAGTCATAGTGTCAAAATTTGCAAAACGTTATAGGGTAAAAAGCAATCATTTTCATGACTGGTTTACATGTTCGGGCAAGGCCTACCGCTATACCGCATTTAGGCCCTACATTGTTGCTGGCAAGCCATGATTTCCGAAAAACATTTCTGAAAATACTAAAAAAATTGGATGAAAGAAAATGTCTTTCACCCTCACTAAATTTTGGTCCAGCTTCTAACAATTATCAGCTATCTGCAGTTACAGTCTAACTGGTGTTTTTCACTTCGTTAGGTGATTATTCCCTGCAAAATATGCTAAATTTCACCCCAGAGGTCTTATATCCGCAACCAAATACCCTAGCTTGCCGTTTATAATCTCAAACTAGTTCATGTGGCCATGCATGCATGGTCGATCTGTCATGATAAATACTAGGAGTAGTAGAGCCACTTTGATGAAATATTTTCTATTGGGCAAAAATCTTCCATATATGGAGTTCTGACTAATCAGTGACGATGTTTTAAAACCAAGTCGATATTTACTTTAGCTAAAGCCAGGGGGTCTCTTTCATGGTTCCCCTGTCATGGTAACAGATATCGATGCTTATTGAGTGCAGCTCAGGGCCCTGCTAGTGAGACGGGGACGGACGGTTGAAATTTGTTCTTGTATGGCATTTGAAAATCAACCCCATTTTAGACCCTGGTTTACCGTTAAATTAATACCCCTATTTTACACCAAGATGCTGAAATACCAAGCCCATTTAACGGCACGTATACATATAAACAAGGAATTGGAGTACCTCCCCTCGGGCCGTGTGTCCACTCTCTCTTCTGAAACAAAACTTGAAAATACAATTTGCTTACAACCTACTTTAGGTTTTTTTGTGAACAGCTGGCTTGGACAGTACTTGGGTAACAGGTGGGTCGGTACTCTTCTTGGAGAAGGTGCAGAGTTCAAGACAGTCTCCACTATCGATGGCACGTCTTGGATACCATCTTCGAGAAGATCTGGATGGCGAGATGGTCCAAATTCTAACAACGGAACTTTCTCGGCGAGCGATCTTGTCTTGAGCACCTCCAGGTTATCGATGTTGAGGATAGCATCAAGGATTTCACAGGTCCAATTAGTGCCTGCAAAGTCATGAGTGGTCATTCAGAGAAACGTGACATTCATTTATCATGGGTACGGTCTCGGCGGAGGCCGGGAAGGTATATGTATAGGGCAGAAGTGTCACCAAATTTCAATGTAGCAACTGTATTAGAGTACTTGGAGTGAACAAGGAGTATATAAGGCTGGTCGAATTCACCGTTTTTAGGTAGTGTGCGCCTTGAAATTGAAATACTTCAACTTTGCTCAAAATTTCCTCTACATAACTTTCAACCAATACCTTACCAAATCGGGAATAAAAATTAGGGATCACCGCGCGCAATTTGATAGTACAGAGACAAGTTACCCAAGATTTCAAGATATTTGAAATTCAAAATGGCCGCCATCCCCGTCACTATGTCAATTCTACGGGGAAAATAAAGTATCGCTTTTCGAAAAATTAAGACGGTAAAATATTTTCTTACTCTAAGAGCTTTAAAGTGAACCTCCACAAGTAGTAGACCAGAAAAGTATTGATAACATTTGAGAGCCCGAAATCCCTAAGGCGTGTTCTATCGTAAGAGCTGAGTACAGCTATGTGACCCCGCACACAGTACACGTTACGGTTGTGGACGCGCACAATGCCTTCATTTTTCATGGATAATGATTACGACGGTATTTCAACTACTTTATGACGTTAACACTGTATCGTATGCGCAACAGCGAAGGAGTTAATGAATGATCTGGTTGCCGGGCCCATGCTTATAAATGAAAGACGTGTAAACTCTCCCTCAATGTATGGAATTTTTTAAGTATCTCTTTTGAAATCGTCAATAAAAACCAGGGGGCACTATGCAAACATTTTGTACCCACTATTTACCGACACTTAGAAATCCCTATGTTAGCTCCTATGTGAAACTATTTTTTCAATTACAAAAACAAGCCGTTGATGAACTTCAAAATTAGCCACTACACTAGGTAGAGCAAAAAAAGTTTTGTAAAAGTTTGAGAGTCCGAATATCTGTCCCCGAGGTGAACTCTGCTGCTACAACAGATGAAAGACTTTCCTAATTTACATTCATTTATACATTCTGTTTCTTGTTTTGGACATTTTGATATTTTGTATATACCAAATGCGTATGTAGAATGTTATTTAAAGTCTCTGTAGAAAGCCTATCATTTTCCCTAACTTGTCTAAAACTTACCAGCCTTCGGGTAGGTAACCAAAAAGACGTCATCGTCTCTGACCTCAAAGTCCTTCAAGGTGGTTCGTAGCTGGGTCTCATCCATAATAGCAGGCATGATGAGGTCAGGCTCCAGAAAATAAGTCAATTTCCAGGGCAATTTCATCTCCTGGTCATTCATGTTTGCGAGAATCCGTCAAAGAAGGAAACAAATAAGTCCCGATTTTCGCTATTTTTTTCGTTGGTTCCGGTGCCACGACGCCCGCTTTGTGATACACGAAGAACAATAGACGAACCCTTTTTTACCCAAGCGAGTCAACCGTACTTAGCCTTGTCATGTCCCAGTTTCGTCCACCATCTTGAATAATTAAGAGGTCAAAAGGTCTTAGGGTGAGAACCAAAACAGGAAGTCATGCAGATACACACATCGGTGCAGGCCAGGAGCTGTGTTTGGCAATCTTCGACAGTTCTACTTTCTGGGGATTCAAAGGTAAGTCTTGCCTTCTTAAGTCAATCGTGTTCAACAAATTTGCTTGAAATCGCTCTCTGTTGATGACAGACAACTTGTGATTGTAGGGTACTTTTCTTGGATAGGAAATAGTGTGTTGAATTTGAATCAAAGTGAAAAGTTGCTTAGTGATATCGATCATCACTTATTTTAAGTCTTTTTTGTTGTTGTGTTACTCAGTTTCTTCTACCCTTTTGTTTAATCGTCATTGATTTTAAGACCTGGATTTTCTATCCCCAACATGATTTTTTCTCTTCCCCCCCCCCCGAGATCGACATTACCTAGTGTATGGTTTTGCATAAGGTTAAGCCTGACCTTAGAAGTGCTGTCCTGACAAGCCTTGAAGGTGAGTTTTCACATACAACATTGATGGACTAACGCCATTAAATATTTTCTATGAGACACGTAAGCCTTTAGAGTTCATGTTATCATTTGTTGTCAGCCTGTTCCCTGTATAGAAAGTAGCTTAAACCAGTTGGCATACCAATTCAATGTTTCTGTGATGTTTGATTTATTTTTTCCCTGTAAAATAAGGCAATGGACTACCACTCGGTAGTCGCTTGATTTATCAAAAAGGGGTCCAGATGTTCCAAATTGTCAATGGCTTGTGTCCAAATTATTTGAGTAATCTTTTCCAGCCTGCTAACGTTCATTCATCCAGGTCTCTGCGCTCAACTTCAACAAACAATTTGTACTTGCCAAAAATTAGAACGGAAATAATGAGAAAAAGCCTTTCATATTCTGGTGCTGTCCTTTGGAATGAACTCCCCTCATCTTTGAAAAACAGCCCAAATCTGAGATCTTTCAAGTTGCAATTGTATAAATTTCTCATGGATCGGAAGTGATATGTTCTTGCCTTATGTTGTAGTGTTAGTTGTCTTATTGTCTTAATTGCTGTTTTTTTTTCTTGACGTGATTTTTTACTGGTTTGTTGCTTGTATTAGTACTTGTATTTTTTCCTCTGTCATTCTGTAAATTTTTAAAGTCGACCTTGTGGAAGATCGGCCTTATTGGCCGAACATGTTATCGACAATAAATAAAGTTAAGTAAATAAATAAATAAATAAATATTACCTTGCCCTGCCCGTCGCATTTTGATTGGTCGAGTTGAACCACGTGACTGACCACAAATACACAGTAATGGTTTGTTTACATTCCCGTGAATATGAATAATAATAATATTAACAACTCAAAGTATCGTAACTTTACAGCTCAAACGTAAATCATAATCAATCACAAAATAAAATGGAGCACGTGTAGGTCAAGTTGATATACTTTTTTCTGAAAGCATCTCCGGATTTGCCAATATTTTACAGCGCGCGTGACAGTGCCTCGAGTATTGCTCAGTTTCTGGGGCCCAGTTGTCGTTCGCTCCTGAGATTTTCGGAAATTTTGACGGTTTTCTTGGGGTCGCTGATAATATAATTGAGAGAACAGACTCCGCTCTGACCATTAACGTTTATTTGTCGGCGCGGGCTCGAGGAAAGCCTAATTAACGGGCTCGGCAAGCCTCGCCCGGTAAGTTTGGGCTTTCCTCTCGCCCATGCCCACAAATTAACGTTAATGGTCAGAGCGTCGCCCGTTATTTCTATAATATTCACTGATTTTCATATCACAGTATTTATTATGCATATTACACATTCCAATTTCTTTACATACAGTGACAAGGAATCAGCGTGGCTGAGTACAATAAATATTATAAAGTACATTTTATCAAAAGAAAATAACTCTGGACGGGTATTTTTTGGAACGCGGTAAATGATGTGCGGTGTGCAGTAAATGAATGGGAATGTGGCATTTAATCTCATTGACGCTAGAAATAAGTTGCCTGTGTTCACATTAACTAAGATAATAATGGCACAAAAGTTATCTGTCTTGCTGCAAGAGTTGGGAAAGCCCTTAAATGTTTATCCTGGCCCAGATTTATCTGCTATGCCAGGTGAAACCTTTAAAAGAAGATTCCAGGAGCGGCAAGATTTGACTGCAGGGTTGCTGGCCTTCATAAAAAATGATTACTTTACACGAATAAATTCTTTCACCTTACAAGAGCTGGAGAGACATTGCACAATGTCGCAGATACAGTGATCACACCATCAAATACTAGGATCATAAGATATGTATGCTGTGAAATACTGAAATTCTGAACAAGAGGCCATTCATCTTTTCTACTTAAGTTTCTCATTGGCACAATTTTTGGTGACTTAAGAAATCTCCTTGGGACCTTAGCTGAAACAACATGTTTCTTTCCATACCAATGGTGCATTCTGTCTACCTTTGAAGATCATACAGTAAACCAATGCTTGGAAGATCAGTATAGAATTTGACTTTCTTGTTACTGGTCAGAAGTTGTTCACCAATTTATTTTTTGTTTAGCTTTCATAAATTTCGCAGTTGACAATAGGCTTGGCATCTAATTTTGAATTTTATCTTATAATAGAGTCATAGTGTGTTTTTCCTCACACCCTTTGTAGATACAATTTTGATTACTATTGCACTGAAATGAGTAGCTGTGTTCATCATGAACATTAAAGTGTACAGGCTTAGTGTTCAGTCCTGAGTTGTCATCAACATCTAATTCAATCTGAATGTCAGTATCCGGGGAAGCATTTTCAATAGTATCTTCTTTCCTGCTTCTTTTTTTCCTTTATCTTGAATGTTTCTTCCCTCTTGTCCGAAGCCTTTTTCTTCTTTGCAGTAATCACAGCTGGATCCTTCTGAAATTTTCTTCTTTGCGCTTGCTGTTGTACGCCGTAAGGCATTTTCAGACTTAGGTTAGGCTTTTCTGTCGTAGGTTTTCCATCAACAAAGTGTTAAGAACATACTCTGCTGCATTTGTATCACGTCATACAGTTTAAACAACTTTGGACCAATCTTGACAGGTTTATATATATATAGTATGCTAGCAGGGTACGCTTGCCCATTCTGGACACCTGGCACCACCACTACCTATCAGTGGTTCAGGATTGTCCCACTTTACTTTGTAAATAACAAATGTCCCATTGACCTGGTAATGTATTACCTTGAATGAAAATGATTATTGGATCAGTTTAATGTCGTCTTGTCTGTCATCCTGTTCTTATTTTTGTCTGGGGATCCATTCGGTTGATATGCCTTACCCATTCCGAGTGTTTTGCAGGCTCCTGTACCTTGGATGGTATTGTGAATAACTGGAAGGGTCCTGTACCTTGGTAGCAATTACCAACACCGTTGTGAATTTGATGATAAAGCTCAACTACCTTCTACATGTTCTAAATTTAAATGTTTTGTTTGTGCATTTAAACACTAAACAGCAACAGGGTATCATCCTAGAAAAAATAAAAGCTGCAATTTGGTCATTTAAGAGGCTTCACGAAGAAAAAAAAATATATTCAGGATCTAAAAAAATTACCATTCTAATTTAGACTCTGATGAGATATACTGTGTCAATGAATTGCCATAGAAGGCAAAGAATACTTCTAATTCATGGTTCTGTACATAACTGGCTTAGTTTTTTTGTTGTATAGTGTCATTCAAGAAGTACAACTCTATTGTTTAGGTTCACAAATAACCAGCTGTCAGTCCACATAAAAATGGTTACTGCACTATCATACAAAATGTAAAGTAGCTTGACATCCATGACATTTGGCCTAGTTTTACATCTCCAAATCAACTATTCTATTAAAACACAAGTATCAGAACTCACCTTGTAAATATAGAAGTTGGGGCTTGTCAGGACAATCTGTACACAATAAGACAATCTGGCTGACTTCCTGTATGTGTGAACTGCAGGTGTGAAAAGGTACATTGAAAAATAAAAACAACAACAAGAGTGCAAATTTACCTCTGACTACACCCGTACTTCTGGGAGTACAGAATACAATGACACCATGAAAAAGAACTTCTTGGGTTATTTGGTCTCTCAAACTTCTGGGGTTATTTGGTCTCTCTGACGTGGGGTAGAATAACCGTGCTCTGACCCAATGACGTGATCTGGGTGGTTTATATTGTCATTAACTTTGGGGAAGCTCAATTTTCCTTCATTTCTTTTCAAAATTACCTATTTCAAGTGAGAATGTGATCTCCGACTTCTTGGAGCGCGATACAAGGAGACTGTAAACTAAGAAAATGTAGGTCATTAGATCTCGCTGACCCTTATTATGCGAATAGTACAAGTTCTTTTCCAATTACGTATTTCAAATGAGAATACGCAGTCCACGTTATCCTAGACAGATGCACAGGTGCTGGCAGCATTGCTTGTATTAAGTCTATCGAAGACTGAATCGAAGTGTGAGGCCGGAGGCCAAACTTCGGTATTACCTCGGAAGAATAGCTACAATGAATCGCCTTTCGGCCTGACACTTCGATCCCGGGCCTTAGATCAACTATGGAGGTAGTCTCTCCTTCTACCTCCACGGATCGACTATCCAAGCCACGCTGCAAGCTCCTGTGGATAAAGGGACATTGCCCAGAGAGTAATGTTGACGCATTCTTTGCAACCCAATCTGTCTGACGCCTTGTTATCTAGAATCCGTGCCAAAACACTGATCTCATTCAGGATACAAAATCGAAAATTACATGTATGCCTGTCATAATACATTAGTTAAAATAACAAACATACAAATAATTGATCAGGGTTGTTGGATTTGATACAATGCCTAAATAAAAGTTACCCACACACATACTGTTAAGATAAATATTCGCCAATAGTCGTCAACGACGTCAATTACATTACACAATTATTATAAGAATTCAAAACATCTCCGACAGCTATTCCTTCAGCTAGACCAGTCGTTATTCTTAAGAACTCGTAAGTATCGCGCAAGAGATAAATCAACAGTTTACAGGCAATATTGGTTTGTTTTTTGTCCCCATTTTGTCTGACAGTCAAGAAATGTCGTGTCGTAATTCAGTATTTTTCATCTGGGGCAAGAATTGCACATAGCGTGAAGAACGTGGAAACATATTTTAAAACGATAAATGATAAACTTAACAAAAACAGAAAGGAAACTACGGGCAGAGTCCGAGACCAGCCTTTAAGAGGCTGTTATCAGTCGCTCCCATGTGATTTATAACTCCTACAAAAAAGCCTGTGATTTCAGTAACATTTCAAAGACGTACTGACAGGTCTATAAGCACATGACAGCATAAAGCCTAGCTAGTTCTGATCGTGTTCCTTGATTAGCAGACAGAGTTTTATCCGATGTTGACTCTCAAGGCACGCTAAATGCGAGATTTGTGCAGTAATTTTTTTAAAAAAAGTTGAGTATTTAACCCTTTGAGCGCTGTAATTTTCTCCCACCAAAATTTAAGAGCAAAATTTTACCAACTTTTATGATTTTTTCTGTAATTTTTTTATAGTTTTGGGCCAAATGGACATCACATTTCATTGGCTAGTTTTTTCTGAAAATTTTGGCAAAAATCTGAGAAAAATTGACAGGGATTTATTTTATGTAGGGACAAAAATAGACTTTGGCGCTCAAAGGGTTAAATTTTTCTCAGAAATTGCAGAAATATAGTCCGACAATTCCAATGTGTAAGACATACAAAGAAATGCGCCCTTGTCACATGTCTGTTTTTAGAAAGTGAACGCAGTTATGCCATTTGCAGACAAACTCATAACGTTTAGGGCCTATCGCAACCTATGTTCACATCACATAACACAGGTCTTTAAGTAGCTGTTTACAGAGCTGTATGTATCACAAACTTTTACAGCCATGTGCGGTCGTTGCTGGCACAGAAATGGACCCCTTGTTTGTTTAAAGGGAAAAAATGCCAATGTACGCGCAGTGTGTGTCAATTCGACCAGTAATATGTTTCGATTTAAATATGACTACCAGTCTCTCACATTTGCTCACTTTACAAACACAGCTGGTATGATACATGTATTTGAAAATTAAATGGTAGTCGAAAGCGAAAGGACCACATAATAAATAAATTGACTTTAAAAATGATCTTCTGCAAAACCAATGAGGGATTACTGAGGCCAAAACGGACTTTGACTACACATCCGAAAGAGTTCATAAATGGAAAACCAGTAATATGTTTAGATTTTTGTTCACATTCCAACTCTTAACAAAATGCTTACTAGTATATGCCCAGGCTTTGATGCGTGTCGAGTTTATACATCCTTGACCATTGGGTTGGAGATGGATTGATGATTGCGTGACAAAAGAATTGGCAAACATGAGCTTCAGCAAAACAGAGTCACATGATGTTTCAGAGGCTATTCACTCACACAATACCAATTTATGTACACACACACACACACACACACACACACACACATATATATATATATATATATATATATATATATATATATATATATATATATATATATATATATATATATACATACATATATATGTATATATGTATGTATGTATGTATGCATATAATAGTCGCGCCAGCGGCTTACTGACTACGCATGCGCTTATTCATAATATACTATGCGAGTAACCGGAAGTGTACCCTTCTTTCTCATGATGGGCGCCGCCATGTTTTTTTTTTTTGAGTACTCGTAAATAAACAAATACGAAACAAATTACTATGATATAACATGCCTTTTATAAAATATACCTCTTTTATTAGCCAGTAAATGTTATTATACACCTTGTCGCTGATACAAAGTATCGTTGATATAGATAAACGGAGAAAACTGTCGTGCATATGAACGGGGGCATACGCAAAGAATGCTGGGATTGAATTATAGAAGAGCGCCCCCTGTGTCAATAATTAGATTCAAAAATTGCAAGTTTTTAGACGGAACGCTATAGTTTTCAGCTTGCAAGTGGAAGGTGGGCAGTGCGGTTACCATTGCAATGATAATTATTGCATAATACGTCCCTTGTTTAACGCCATAGGCTGTTATCATTGTAAAAATTGCCAATTTTGTCCAAAATTTTTACACGCTACAGAAAATCTATACCTGCCCTGCTGCAGGGTTTGACGTCGTGTAAGTACGTGAACTGCTTTCATCAGAGGCAAACTGGGCATAGTTTTCATATAAACGTTTATGAAGTAACAATTACAGTTTATCATGAATCAATACAAATAACATTGCCAATCTTAACCCCTGGCGCGACACCAAGGGCTGAGCCCTATATTATAGAATTTTATGCATATATTATGCATATATATATATATATATATATATATATATATAATATATATATATATATATATATATATATATATATATATATATATATAATGCTCACGTGTTTCGGTATATATTGCAGTTTTCTGTAAAGTTAAACTTTTGCCACATGTTTGCCACTCGAAGGTGTTATGATCAACATCATGAACAATATTCACCACAAATTCATTCCTAAGGTCATTGAATGCACAAATATGCAATTAGCTGTAATAAAGATGCTAAATTGTTTTGACTGCTGTCATTTGGGTTTCGAGCAGGGAAGAAACATGAAGTACAGTTCAAATCAAGTCAAACACCTAGAGCAACTTTAATAAAAGAACTGTAGTTTTGCAATTCATTAACAGGACACTTGTTCTTATTCTCAGTATAGGCCAGATTTCTGTCACATTCATAGCAAGTGTAATCAGATCTGGTACAGTAATTTTGACTCATATTAATACTTATAAAAGTTATTAAATATGCAAATAAGCCATAATTGACACGACTAAACGCATCACAGAAGAGTAAGATATCTGTCAGATCACCATGTAGCAGCTTCAGTTGAGTTTAGTAAAATAGTGTTGGAGTCAAATTACTAACAACAAAAATTCATGACATATGCAAATGAGACATTTCTTAATGTGACACTGCTCGATGCTTCACAGTACAAATTAAACATCTACCATACCAATATCTGTAGCAACGTTTGTCGAATTTCGTATGTATATTACATTTATGTTATATGCAAATTAAAGAAACATTGAATTGAGTTGACACTGCTAAATGATTCATAGAACAGTCAATATCTGTAGCAGGTTTCATCAAATTTGGTGATGTCATTTTGGAGGTATATTACTAATTACAAAGTTTATAATATGTGCAAAGAGCCATTAATGAACTTGACACTGCTAATTGCTTCAGAGAACAATCAGATATCTGTCAGATCAATATCTGTAGCAGGTTTCATAAACTTTTGCACAGTACTTTCGGAACTAAATCACTAATTACAAAACTTCATTTAATATGCAAATGAACAATTTATTAACTTGATACTGCTCAATGCTTCATGAGACAATTAGACATCTATGAAATAAACATCTGTGGCACTTTTCATCAAATTTAGTTCTGTAATTTCGGAGTTATATCACCAATAACGAAGTTCATTAAATATGCAAATGAACCCTTAATCAACATGATACTACTCAGTACTGCATAACAGAGTCAAACACAGTCAGAAATCTATCGGATCAGTATCTGCAGCAGACTTCATACAATTTGATGTTTTATTTCGGAGTTACTTGACTAATTACAACTTATTAAATATGCAAATGAGCTGTTTATTAACTTGACACTGCTCAATGCTTCTCAGTATAATTAGATATCTATCAGATGAACATTTGTAGCAGGTATCATCAAATTTGGTGTAGGAATTTTGGAGTTATATAACTATTTACAAAAGTTTATTAAATATGCAAATGAGCAGATAATTGATATGACACTCACAGTACAATCATAATGTTCTGAGATTGTCATGAGGGAAAAGTTTCATGAAATTTTGTGCAGTATTACTTGATATATGTCGACTGTCAACACTATCGCCATAGCAAACCAGTACCAAACACTCACACACACAGACGTGAGCTAAATATGAAGACCTCATGCTGGAGTGTTAATGATAACCTGTGATCTCAGTCTAAACTTTGGTGCCTTCATGCCTGAGACCATCGTGTAACTGTAGAAATGGAATACATTACGCTTGACTAATTTCATATTGAGCGCATTGCACAGTTTTGATGACTATTTGCTGTTTAGAGGGCAGGGACGTTGGAACCGTGAACAGAGTATCCAGTTACGCCAACAACAATCACCCGGGGTTGCCAACGGGGCATCGGAAATGATACTCGCTGCATGCAACAGGTTTGTAAGGAGTAGAGGTCGTGACAAAAGTCCTTTACTGACGCAGTAATAGTAGACTACTTACATATAAGTAAGAACTTGACGAGCGTCGGAGACAAATATCCGGCTCCTCTTTTCTCGTCTATCGCTTGTGCAGGCTCCCTTTGAAGCTCAAATAATAAGTGCAGCTTTCACTTGCCTATTTTTGTGACAGTTTTAATATTTTTTGTGATCGAAAAATATTTTGATTTTCTCCGTAGTCGAAACATAGGATTTGTGGTTTGTTTGAAATTCACTTGTCTGTAAATATTCGGTAACTTTGTCTTCTATAGTTGCCCAAGTATGTTAAAAGGCGTGGAAGAGAGTCTGACGTACGCCATCACCCGCCACTATCAAACAGCTTTAAAATTTTTGTCTTTACATGTTCATTTGGTCCCTTTGAACAGTAAATTGTACTGGATTTTCGCCCGCTTAACGATCCCCTTGACCAATTTATTGGAATCTATACAACGATATCCTTAACTAAGTTGTGGTAAAATATGTGTCAGACTGGCAGGATTATGTTAAAATATTATCTAATTAAGTAGAGCGAGGTTACTCTACTCATGTTCACGTCACGAAAAGTGTGCGCGCCGCGCCCTCCCAAGAAATAACTGCACAATTCACGTACTCATGTAGCGCCATCCAAGGATAAGCTTGAGCACACATCTCAATCAAGGAACACTCGATCATACCTTACTCGCACGATGTAGCATACATCACAGTATACCTGACATCGGCTGCTGGCGATGATGCCCATCAAGCCCATTGTAGGTCGTCGCCAGTAACATGTACTTCATTTCACACATCAAGCTCAGAAAACCAAAAATAAAAGTTAACACCTATTCCCTGGTCGTGAGGGCTATAGCGCCCGTATATCGAGTTGTGCGTTACCATGAACGCATCACTATTCCCCGGGGACGTAGGCCGACGGATATAGCCATATATTTCTGGTGCTTTTCAGGACCGCGCTCGATTCGCGCTAGCCGATACCGCACGTTTGTATGCAGTATCCAATTTCTTTCACGCACACTAAAGGTGCAAAGCGATTGGATTAAATTTGTGTAGATAGCGATAAGGCAAATACAACTGTTACAGTGAAACTCATCCGTATTTTATTAGGCTGAGTAGATACTAATTCAAAAACAAGTGATCGTCGACTACTACTTGACGACTTCGCTATTAGTAAAACGACGAGGTTTCTCATAAGAGAGTCGTGTTACCGACTTTTCATTTGAAGCAATCTCAGGGGACTCTGTGATAAACCATATAATAATAAATGTAAATATGTTATGATATGACTCGATATTGAAGAATCAAATTCACATTTTGCTCCGATACAGTCAGTTTCTCCATTGATGATGCCTGCAATTTAATTTGTATTGAATTAAGGCAGAAACCTATCTGATATGTCCACCCCCCCCCCTCAGCGCCTTGGGGGTATGGGGAGAATCAGAACTGTTACCAAGCCATAATTTATTTCATAGTCATAAATTCAAAAGTGACAAACTCGATGTAACAAACACAAACACCACAACACAGATATAGACAACAAGCTAGTACTGGTACATACAGCAAAGTTAAATTTGTACAAGAAAATATATGGACCGCCTGTAAAAACAAGTTAGAAGTAAAGTCAAGTGTTTAAAAAATGGTTGTTGCACCAGCTATATATCAATCTGTTCGTCAAGATTTGGAGTGGTCTTAATCCACGTGCACAGACACATGTCGCCGATACCATCAGTGATCATTTGTGTAAGTGACACGTAATACTTATCTATCAGTTCATGGCACCTGCAAAAACGCGTTTGAATTTAGAGACAAGCCTTTTTCTTGAGTAACCCTGATTTACAAGCTTGCAAGAGAGATTTCTCTGTCTCTCCACAAATTCTGAACTATATGCTCTACCATAACGAATATGATATGTCTCAATATCTTGCTTATAAGAAACACCAGGTACGCTTTCTTTCATTTTTTTATTCTATTCTTGTACTTAGACATCTCCCGCCCATTCAACCATGTTGAAAATTTGAGAGTGGGCCAGAAAATATTTGCATAATCGACCAAGTAGAACGTACCTGAACTGGAATGAAAACCAAACATGTCAATCTTATTATGAATGACATCAAATGGTGTTGAAATAATGGTATATGTAGATTGTATAACATAAATTGCCGTTTCACACTATTTTTTTAATTTTTTCCGTCCCTCAGAAAGACCAATGTAACCAATACAGGAAAAATGACTCAACCATTTGGATGCTATCATACAAGGGTCTTTGCCGTCCACTCAAAATTGGAAACGATTTTGATCATTTAAAACGTATGAAACACCAGCTTGTTCGATTGATTCAAGCGATTTGCAAGGTCACTGGTGATCATATACGTGAGCCAATTCCACCCAAGTTTGTCTTCAAAGATCAGTCAAACATCAGTTTTAGACCTAAGCTGTTACAAAAACTTGTGAACCCAACACATGCAA
This sequence comes from Ptychodera flava, assembly GCF_041260155.1. Taxonomy (NCBI): domain Eukaryota; kingdom Metazoa; phylum Hemichordata; class Enteropneusta; family Ptychoderidae; genus Ptychodera; species Ptychodera flava. Next base: position 15,919,983 of record NC_091946.1, on the reverse strand, counting down.
GTACCCATGGATCCTTAATTCGTCTGTCCCTTTAAAGCCAGAACTAACAATAACACCCCTTTCCAAACACAATTCATCCAAAATCAAACCAGACTAAGATTATACAAAGTAAGCCCGGTCCATTTATCACTCAATTAAAATTTTGCACACTCAATCTGTACGGTCAGACAGAGTTCACAGGTGCAGCATGAGGTAAGTGGTGATATGTTAACAGAACGCCTGCGCATATGCACCTGAAATGATTGAACAACTATTACTTTGGTCCTCGATCGACGCCTTATATAATTCCATCACCAATAGTTTCATTAACCGCATTTGCAAACTGTGTCTTCTGGAAATAGTGAAAAATGACATGAACTACATCCTTTCAAATGTTTTCTCTCTGTTGCACTTTCGTATGTAAAGTGGGTCTTAATATGATGCTAGGAGTATTTGAGAAAAGAAATACATAAGCGATGATGACAAACAAACGGTCGAACAGACAGGCAGTACGGAGCAAGACGGACAGACAGATAGACAGACATATACAAACATGCATTTTAATTACTTACTTATACCCACACACATACATTAATCAATATGCTGTGTTGTCTGTTACAGCCCCTTGATCACGATACCTGTAATTTTGTTACATTAATTTGAGCATGTTGTATGTGAGACTTGATTCTTACCATGACACGATTTGGGCACAAGTTATTACACAGAGACAGACAATGCATATATTTGTGCTGAGATTTATTTTTCTAAGTTGAGAAAAAAGATGTCAAAAAGTCAAATTAAAAGTGATTTATTTTCACTCACAACCTTTTGAACTTGACTGTGAAAAATTGATAAGTAATCTAGTGTATTTTACTCAGATATCTGAATGTTAACTAGTGATGAAAAGGCTGTATTAGGTTTACCAAAACTCAAATGAAGAGCAATGGCATTAACATCCATCGTTTTACCATTAACGATGGAACTCTGACGCAAAATCGCATCGTAGGCAGTAAAGACAAAACTCAAACTCAAGAACATGAGTATCGAGCATCAAGAGTGTGACTATCTCAGACTAAATAACACAAAGGTTCACGCTTGCTGTGTATTGACTAGGAGGAGATTTAATGCCGCGTTTCCAAGACAAGACGTTACCCTCGTAATTGCCATCGCAAGCATTCTTTACAGCAGTGACTTCTCCGTCGGTCATTACACGGTCCCAAACATTGAAGAACGCCATGTTGCCTTTGACTCCGTAGTCCCCATAGGCACCCAGAATGAACCTGCCACCGGCTGCCAATTCGAATCCAGTGCCATGTCCTGCGCCATTCGAAGCTTTGACACCATCTTTGAAGACCTGCCACTCGCCAGCTGACGTCCACGTGACACACAAGTGATGCCATTTGCCGTCATTTACAGTGGTCGAAACATCATTCCAGTGGCCGCTCTGCACCATTAATTGGGTATCATACCACAACGCCATCGCGTACTGCCCTCGTGTTTGGTAGGTGAACCATCCTCCATTGGAGTAGGTTGATTGTAACCAAAAGCATGCAGTTAGTTGTGTCAGCTTAGGAATAGTGGTGAAGCTCTCGACGGTAATGTCGCCACTGAACATGATCATTTTCCAGTCTAAGCGAGACAATAGATCTTCTGTAAGGCAAAGGAATAATTTCTTTTATATCAGGTTAATTTACATATTTTAAGTTCTCTAGACTAGTCCATGCTGCATATATAAAAAATATGAAAATGCGTCCTCCAAATAACATTTAACCTATAAACGAAAGCTATCAATACATTTTTTAAAATTGTTGCAAGAATAAGCATACAAATATTAATCGATTCCAAGATAATACTTTTACGTAAATGTGGATGATAATACATAGGAAGCTTAGTTACCCTTATTTATGTAACTTTATCTCATGAAATACAGACGTGCTTTTTGCGTTTCCGGGAGGAGTAATAGAAGTTGCAATCAAAGTCTGCGTAATTGTGATGAAGGGATTAAAGATACTGTCCAGCTGATGGAAAATACAAAATGGTTACCTAACCGATAATGAAATATTACATTCCGTTTCAAAATGTGTTTACATTGCTTCAAGCAACCTGTTCTATAATTGTTATATTACCTTAAAACATGTAACGAAAATTGTAATATGGTCAAGGTCTATGACCACAATGCTGATTGCATAATCCTATTCGTCATTCGTGTCAAACTTTATCTATGCTTGTCAAAAACTATCATTGAATATTGTTCTGAGCTGTTTATTTGCTAAATATAGATACTTTACCGCATGTATCGGCCTTTTCGATAGGTAAACTACCTGGGGCCGACAGCTGAACACCAAGATCGTAACTGCTCCAGGATATCAAATTGCCAGTCATAGAACCATCACATGACCTTGCCGAAATCTGGATTTCCTCGGCCGTCAGTTTTCTGTTCCAAGCATTGAAGCTTGTCATCTCGCCTTCTATGTAATTGTAAGGTAAAGCATCGCCCATTCTTAATTGGCCACGGCCAATAACTAGTATTCCCCCAGCTTCTATTTGAAACCCCTTTGCCAAGTCGGCACCCGAAGAGACCATAATGCCATCTTTGAAAAATTGAAAATCACCACCCAAACTCTGCCACGTCACAGTCACGTGATGCCAAAAACCGTCGTTTACACCACAGTAAGAGGCTCCACCAGCTATCCCATGTACGTACATGTGCATAGAGCCGATACTACGAACACTGAATTCATCTTGAATGGTTGGGGAGGAATACATGAAAGGCAAACCAGAGTCACTACCGGAACTTCTTACCCAGAATGACACCGTAATTTCAGAGATGCTGTCCAAGAAAGGTTTTGTCGATACCAGTGTGGATGTTTCCCCAAGCCGTACCATCTTCCCGTGCATGTTTTGACCAAGTTTTTCTGTAAATGAAGCAAACATTTCATTATTTTATTTTAATAAATCGTATCGAAGCGACCTGACTGAAACAGGTCTTAATAAATGCGATTGTTTACATTTACAGAAAAGTCCAGTTAAAACTTGTCTTCTGGTTTATAAAATATCGGGTATATATCGACTCACCAATTGCGAATCTGTACCTCGTGTGAAATCAAGCGTGAGCTGTGACAGTAACCATCGGCTGACTTATGTAATAACATGTTTTCGTCAACGACTCGGAGTACATCGACAGATCAATACCCTTTAAAGTAATATTCTAGTAGTTGATATGTAAAAATTGATCAGTTTATATTGAGTCTCCTACCGCAATCTCCTGGCTTGCCAACGTCACAATGCTTCCATCTCGGGCCATCGACCGTGAAGCACCAAGGACCTACATCTCCGTTGTCTGGATTTCGGCAATAGTTATGGTCTCCAATACCCCGATTCGGATAATTTTCAGGTGTACTATAATGCTGTTGTGGTGTCTGGGCGGTCCACTTCTGACAGGTGTGACCACTTATGGTCTGTGAAAGTTTACCTCGATAATCATATCCATTGGCATCTTGGTAACATTCGTCTTTTCCACCTGTTAAATAGAAATCTGACTTTAACCAATTGAACTCTGACCCCTAGTTAATCCACGTGTACATGTGTACATTCACAGTGGGACAGGGTGCAAACGATTGAGGCAGAGGACAATGCTGGGATGCTTTGATACATCGAATAAATACGTCACAATGATTACATAGCAAATGGAGACATAATCACATATGACAATTATTTACACTCACCACACGTCTGTTGAGGTTGACCAACGTCACAGTAATCATAGTGTATACTTCCGCCGGAAATGTAGCACCAAGCGCCACCAGAGTCGACATCAGGGTTACGGCAGTAATTGTGATCGCCAAGTCCACGATTTGGAAACGCTTCAGGAGTCTTAGGATATGAGTGTTCTGTCCATTTAAGACATGTGTAACCTTGCTTAGTGGTTGATTTCATACCTCGATAGTCGTTTGCCAATGCCTCGGTAAAACATTCCCCCTTGCCGTCTGTAAGAATCAAAAGGAAAATAAGACAAACCCAAGCGACACTCCCTAAATCGTTGCTATGCGTTTCGTCACATTGTGCTGTTAACAATTTCATCATTAGAAGTCATTTCATCATTGAAAGTCACTCAAGAAACATCACAATGAACACGAAATGGGCAGTGTAAAAATCGTAACAGAACGTCTTACGCTTTAATTTTCTCTTAAACTAACTTTCCCCAATGTCTCTCATAATCTAGAATATATACAGTGTCAACATACTGTACCATGTTTGGAACTAGAGAATAAAATACCTATAATTTACCAATTCAAATGATCGATATTTCCTATGAACTCTGTGAGAGGAAAATAAATGTTCGATTTTCAAATGAAAACATTTCATTTATTCCAAAGGCTTCACAAAGAGTACGCACAAATGTAAAAATATTGTCAATTCGAAAGCTTTTTTCCTGAGGCCCTACCTTTAACCACGTCCGTATATTTCATTAAAACGGCCACTCCTTGTTACGTTAGTTTTACTAAATAAACTCTGCCAATGACATATTAATTTCAAGCTCATTAATAGTAAACATTTTAAAATCGAACACTTTGTAAACTTCCACTCAAGCAGATCATTTGCTAATGTGCGGAGTCTCGGAAGCTGTTATAGGGTGGCTGAATCATAGAGTTGTTATTGAATAATACAAAAAGACTCCCTATGTTGATGTGACTAGTGACAATCGACCAATCAGATATAACCTTCTGAGCGCGCTGCACATCAGTAGGATCATTTGTTTGGACAATATAAATGTGAGCAAATTCCTTTGAAAGTACTAGTATTAAGGAAATCTCTAGTAGAGATGAACAGCTGCTCCCTGGATCGATCGTGATATTGAAACGACGAGTCGTACGTTACCTTTCTGACAAATGTAATGTGCGTTACTGTTACATGCGTAGTCGGAAAAATTCATTACTTCCTCCCTGACATGAAGAAAACAGTAGTGATCAGTTTCTGTGTGACATTATTTGAGATTTTGAACAAACAGGAATGTGAAATGTGTATGTAACGAAGTGAAGAAATACATAATTATGTATTGACATATAAATGTTATTCTGTCTTTGTAGCGTACACAGTCCCGATCATCGATCATCACGTCACACAAGTCTGTAGTTATGACTCTAATAGTTGTTGCCTTTTTATAGCCGTTAGAAGTTAATAACAGATTTGATTTTTGATTTTTGCGTAAAATTTCAAACTTTTACCAGAGATACAAACACTCTTCATTGCCATCACGATTGTTCGGCTCCCCATGTTCCCACGTGAAGAAAGCTAACCTTTCTCCATTCAGTGTCCTCCAGTCGTTTCCAATGTACGAAAAGCGCCTTCCGTCGAAATGAAACCGGTTGTTCCTCTGATGATGGGTTGAAATGACACCTATCAAGTGGTCGTACGTGTCCTTGTTGAGTATTTTTGCCAACGAGCCTTGCTGGCTGTTACAGATTTGAACCGCGGTGTCACGGTCTGCTTCAAACACTGACGGCATGTAGTTGATGTTTTTAGGCCTGGAACCTGGAAATAATTTGACGGTGATGGAAAATAATGGAGATAAGGAGGCATATTTTTGCAATAGACGGTCAATACTTTATCCTTTACTCTTATAAGGTTGCTGATATCCATAAAGTTAGTACACGCCTCGAAATTGAAAGACTTAACATTGACTTTTGTCTAAACTTTCCTAGACGACACTTTCAACCATAATTCACTTTAAAAATCAAGAAGAAAACCCACCGCCATCATGCGAATCTTGGTACAATGGAACGGAATTAAATTTACCAATACTTGATTTTCAAAATGGCTGCAATCCCTGTATTAACTCTGTGTGCAAAAATTGAATTTTTACAAGGCTAAGACGGTGAAAACATATTTCACTCTAAGAGCACACAAGCGGTGGAGCAGACAGTATTGTAAACATTTGCCAATCTAAATACATGTATCTGTCCCAAAGGCGTATTTTATATTGGGGCGGAAACGCAAATTATAGAGAACAATTATGCTTAAAAAAAGAGGCCGCTTACGCTTTTGTTGCATTGTTTTAATATATCAAACTTAGGTCTCAGAATTAAAGTCCCCAATTTCTCGACAGTAAATCTGCCTTCCTTGTCTCCACTGTGAACGTCTAAATAGGCTTAAAACCACATCCGATTCTTGTTGGTGTTGTCAAACCTTATCAGTGCACCAGTCATTCGTGTCGCGCGCAAGCCAAGGCGAAATGACTGAAATCGCGATTATTCTTTATCGATTTTTGCAGCCCTATTGTGATGCAAAGGGTCGAAATATCCAAATCCCAAATTCGCCACTTTCTCTTTGCAACTCTGTGTATATGTTTATTGCTGTTTTTCCTCTTATAAGTTAATATGCAGGTTGTTAGGCTTCTCATCTCGAACATTTTGTGGTAATCCAACTGCATGTTACACCGTCATTGCGCCATATGTAACGTTCCGTGTTTTTGCCATTAAACTACAGTAACTGGGTTCATAATAAACAGATCTATAAGTATAATTTTACAGAATTGATGAGTTATATTTGAATTGGGATACGCTAACCAGGTTTGTGACTTAATATTTTTTCCAGCAAAATTTACACGAAGCCATTATTCCATACTTTATTCAACCAAGGAAAGATGAAAGTGAAGTTAGGCAACTTTGACGATTCCTATGATTGGAAACAAGTAATGTCAGCAGTTGATACTCACCTATCCCAGTTGATGAACAGAATGTCTGATCAACGCATGTGCAGATGTCACCTAAACAAGACTAAGAAGGAGAATGAACGACAATTTGAAGTAGTACAGATATAGATTTTAGCATAATATTGATGGAAAATTTCTTCGCCACAGTACAGACGTGCAGTCTTGTCACTCACATTTTTCGACTCAGACTACTCAATCGATCAATGTCATAATTTGTTGAGGCAACGAAACCATTGCAAGCATGCTGGAAGAAATTTGCATGTCACATTGGAAGACAGGTTAAGAGTTGACCTTTAAAACGAAGCAACAAGTTCGAATTCTAAAGGGCTGCTTAGAAGGTGTTTTGTACGTAACTCTTTTCAATTGTTTCACCTTCTTTGTGATAAATATCAACTACAGTAACTTTCTTATTCTACACCCAAAGCATGTTGGGATTCACCGTGTTCAGCTTGTTGCCTAAGCCTGTACATGTGTGAAGTGCATTGTCGCTGCTAATAGTCAAGTGAATTTTGGGTTTACGAGTTAAACCTTATGTGTATTCACATGCTTTGGGGAGAAGGAGAAGAATTTGCAATAGACAGACAAAAGGAAAACAAGTACTGTAAAAAAATCATCAAAAGTTAGAGCTACTAACCCTTAAAAACTGCTTACCAATAGAAATGGCAGGGGCATTTGATATTTATTATTTATTTATTTATTTATTTATTATTTATTTATTTATTTATTTATTTATTTACACTTTTATTGAGCGGCCGAGTTACTTGTACAGTAATTTTCATCGGGGCTCAAGCAAATTACAATAATTACATCTACAAAGGAACATTCATTTTCACATAATCTTTCAAGTCAGATTTAAAGGTGTATTTGATATTTAGAGCGCTCGAAACTTGTGTCATTTATCCAGCACTTGCTCCATTTTTTGTCATCTTACGATAAAATAAAACCACGCTTTTCTTAAAATGTATTGTAAACCATATTTGAAATATGCGGCCACAGCGTTACCTTTCCACGTCCACAAGGTGTGCCTTCAATGGCCTTACCCCAGTGTTCACAGGAACCATCTGTCATTTCACAGTACAATTGACATTCTTCGCCAAAATTAAGGTTCTGAAAATTAACATGCAATAATATCAAGCTTGTAAACGGTCATCTAATTAAGTGTTGTAAAGACCGTGTTTTTACGAATTACGCTCTGAATCAGGGGACCTACGCTGTTCTATGCACTTGCTATCTTTTGTGAATCGATCTTCACTTGAGTATATGAATGTAACATATTCCAGTACTTGGAAGGAAGAAAACAATATTGAAAGGTTAATATTCAACCTTGAATTTTAAAACTTATGTCGAGCAAATGAGTCGCGTACGAAGAATAATTTTCCGATGCACAGCTAGTTAGAAATGCTGCTAAATCGAATGAAAATGTCACTATATATATCCAAAATCAGGGACCGCCATACTATGATGTTCACTCACTGCGCTTCGATCATTATTACGGCTACTGTTGACGTATTCATTGCTCATAACGCGCCGTTAAAGTTCATAATTAATATTCTTTTCCGTCTATCTTCTGTCGAATAAATCAACGCTTATGTTTAATTTCAGAATGTAACATTTGGATGTTGACAAACATGTCGTTCATGTATTACAAATCGGACATCGGGATAATTTATTTCTATTGCAGGGGACGCCTTGCCTACAATAGGTAAACAAATCTACTATTATCTAGATTATCATTATTTTATAGAGACAACATGTCAATGCATCATTCTGATTGGTCGAGAACTTACGCATGCGCACTGACAAAACAAGGATATTCCAACGCTGAAAAAGATCCTTCAAGTGGCACAGAATGACACTTGTTTCGACGCCGAATCAAGGGGCATTTGGAGAAAAACTGAGGTTCTTAAAATGCAATAATTAAAAACACAGGAATCATTTGCAAAGCAACGTAATGACAGTAAACTTGAAAGAAAAAAATATTGTAAAATTGTGATATTGGAGCCTTTTGTTCGGGCATCGCCAAACGAAAATTAGCACATTTTGGCATCTACTCTATTTCCAATGACTCTGCCGAGAATGCGTATAAAGTGCTCTGCTCTGGGCTCAAGTTAAACTGAATTTTTAAATCTACCTTATCTTTACGTTGTTAACAGTCTGGAGAAAACCAAATTAAAATACCATAAGAATATATTTTTATGTAAGATATAGTCTAGTCGGAAGGTAGGGTTCCCATGCACCCTATGGATGTATTTTTTTAACCTACATTTTTGTAATCCTTAGGGTCTATATTAAATGAATTTTGATGTTCCCAAAATCAAATAGTGTCCCATGGGTTTCATTTGGCGCCATCTTTGCCGCCATCTTGGCCGCCATCTTGGATTTCAACAATGGGGTAGGGGTCACGTATCTACCGCTCGACGGAAACAGAAACAATAAAATACTATAAACGTTACATTTTTAGAAAGCCAAGATCATGGCCTTTTCATTGATATATAACTTAATAGGGATTAATTAATATTCGAACATCGATTAGACTTTATAACGGCCATTGGCCGTAAATCGTAAATTTGCTAAATTTCACACCCAATAATTAAGTTCCCGTTCCTCCAAACAATTTTTCGTAAGGTATTTATATATTTTTTGGAAGACCTCAGTACAATAAACAAGAAAAACAAGATTAAAAGTATGTGTCTTGAGATTTAGTGGGTGCATGAGCTTGTTTTCTTATTACGCGGTATGCCACATATCCGTGTGTAACATAAGGGGTAGGGGTAATGTTTCCCTTTCTGTTTCGAATCATGAATGATGAAACCATAAAAATGTTACATTTTTTGAAAGTGCTGCATCAGGCCTTTCTAAAAATATATAGATTTATGGGGAAAAATTGCATATTTAAAAGTTACAAAGCTTAAACCTTTCGGTTTGTGTCGATTTTAAGTGATTTTTTAAGAACGAAATTACAACATATGGGGTAGGGGTAATGTTTCCCTTTCTGCCTCGAGCCATGAATTACGAAACCATATAAATGTTACACTGTTTGAAAGCTCTGAAATTGGCCTTCCCAAACATGTATAGTTTTATTGGGAAAAGTCCATATTTTAAAGTTACAAAGCTTATGCCTTTCAGCTTGTGTCAACCTGAAGTGATTTTTTAAGGACGAAATTACAACATATGGGGTAGGGGTAATGTTTCCCTTTCTGCTTGAACCATGGATTATGAAACCATATAAATGTTATACTGTTTGAATACTCTGAAATTGGCCTTTCCAAACATGTATAGTTTAATTGGGAAATGTCCATATTTTAAAGTTACAAAGCTTATGCCTTTCAGTTTGTGTCAATTTTAAGTGATTTTTTAAACAAAATTATAATATAAAGGTTGGGGTAATGTTTCCCGTTCTGCCTTGAACCATGAATTATGAAACCATATAAATGTTATAAAGTTTGAAAGCGCTGAAATTGGCCTTTTCAAACATGTATAGTTTTATTGGGAAAAGTCCATATAATTTTAAAGTTACAAAGCTTATGCCTTTCAGCTTGTGTCAACTTTAAGTGATTTTTTAAGGACGAAATTACAACATATGGGTAGGGGTAATGTTTCCCTTTCTGCCTTGAACCATGGATTATGAAACCATATAAATGTTATACAGTTTGAAAGCTCTGAATTGGCCTTTCCAAACATGTATAGTTTCATTGGGAAAAGTCCATATTTTGTAGTTACAAAGCTTAAATCTTTCAGTTTGTATCAATTTTTAGTCATTTTTTAGTAACGAAATTACAACATATGGGGTAGGGGTAATGTTTCCCTTTCTGCCTCGATTTATGAATTATGAAACCATATAAATGTTATACTGTTTGAAAGCTCTGAAATGGGCCTTTCCAAACATGTATAGTTTAATTGGGAAATGTCCATATTTTAAAGTTACAAGCTTATGCCTTTCAGTTTGTGTCAATTTTAAGTGATTTTTTAAACAAAATTATAATATAAAGGTTGGGGTAATGTTTCCCGTTCTGCCTTGAACCATGAATTATGAAACCATATAAATGTTATACTGTTTGAAAGCTCTGAAATTGGCCTTTCCAAACATGTATAGTTTTATTGGGAAAAGTCCATATTTTAAAGTTACAAAGCTTATGCCTTTCAGCTTGTGTCAACTTTAAGTGATTTTTTAAGGACGAAATTACAACATATGGGGTAGGGGTAATGTTTCCCTTTCTGCCTTGAACCATGGATTATGAAACCATATAAATGTTATACCGTTTGAAAGCTCTGAAATTGGCCTTTCCAAACATGTATAGTTTCATTGGGAAAAGTCCATATTTTGTAGTTACAAAGCTTAAATCTTTCAGTTTGTATCAATTTTTTAGTCATTTTTTAGTAACGAAATTACAACATATGGGGTAGGGTAATGTTTCCCTTTCTGCCTCGATTTATGAATTATGAAACCATATAAATGTTATACTGTTTGAAAGCTCTGAAAGGGCCTTTCCAAACATGTATAGTTTTATTGTGAAAAGTCAATATTTTAAAGTTACAAAGCTTATGCCTTTCAGTTTGTGTCAATTTTCAGTGATTTTTTAAACAAAATTATAATATAAAGGTTGGGGTAATGTTTCCCGTTCTGCCTTGAACCATGAATTATGAAACCATATAAATGTTATACTGTTTGAAAGCTCTGAAATTGGCCTTTCCAAACATGTATAGTTTTATTGGGGAAAGTTGCATATGTGAAAGTTACAAAGCTTACGCCGTGCAGTTTGTGTCAATTTTAACTGATAAACAGTTAGTCCGTTGGCCAGGTATCGAAATCATCCTCTCTAAGGCATTTTACCCACTATGATTTTCTGTTAGCTAGTATTCTCAGCTGTCATAATCTGCTTATTTCCATTAAACTGATGGTGTGTGAGAGTGTAACGACTTGTTTGTGAAGGGCTGTCACGCCCTCAGTAGTAAAATAGGAATGGGTTAGGGGTAACATATTTACCGCTAGTCGGAAACAAAAACAAAAAATACCATAAGCAATACATTCTTAGAAAACCCAGATAATCCCCTTACCATTGGTATACAACTAAATGGGGATAAATCGATATTCAAACATCGATTAGATTTATATCGGACATGAAATGTAAATTGTAAAATCTGCTTAATTTCAACCCAATAATTAAGTTCATGTTCCTCCAAACAATTTTTACAAGGTATTTATATATCATTTGAAAAAAACTTAATGCAATAGAGAAGTAAAAACATTAAAAGAGTGTATCTTCTTGAGACTTATGGGTGCGTCGATTGTTTACCTAATATATGGTATCCGTACATCCCTCTATAATATACATTTAAGGGATAGGGGTATGGGTAATGTTTCCTCTCCTACCAAGCGCAGCGAATAAGGAAGCCACATAAATATCATATCTCTGAAACACTAACGCAGTTGTTTTTCCAACAAGATATGGCTTGATGGGGTAAACTCAAAATTATGCAGTGACAATGCCTAAACTCAAAAGTTTGTGTTACTTTACTGACATTTACTTGTTAAAAGGAACATAGAAAAATACTCAATAGGCATTAAATAGCACTAAAAAGCTAAAATGGTGGTTAATAAAAGACGTTTTACTTATTTCAATAACTCAAATTAGGGAAAGAAAGTTAACAGCTATAATATGTCAAAAATTATATATTCCAAACCCACAAACACTAAATTGGATGTCATAGTCGTCATGCAAAGTTGATATGACAGCAGCAACAATCAATCCCTTTTCTTTAATTGTATCGCTAGAGTTATATAAGCAATAAAGCACCACTTTGAAAGGATACCACACGGTTTCGACCGGTAAACAACATATACGCACGAACTTCAGTCGTGTGTATAAGGAGTGAAATGGTCAAAACAGAGCTCGAGTGATGTACCCAACTTATAGGGTTGTTTATCGCTATATTATATCAGTATATTGAAACTTGTGATGAAAATACAAACAATGTGAAAGAAACCCACTTTGGAGATGGGAATGGCCAACTTTACAGTATATCGTAAATACATGCACAGTCAAGTGACCGTCTGGGCAAATCAGAGCTCACTATTACTTTTAATACCACACGGGAACACGAGAGAATCTTTTATCGCTGAAAACCAATCACCATTAATGCACAATATAGCTTCTCCATAATAAGATAAGATGGATCGACAACGCTTTACCTTCCTTACCAGAAAACAAGAGATCATAACCAATTTTTCGAAATTATTTTACAACGCAGAACACTATATACTCCGTATGAGGATTACATTTTCGACTGGGTACTAAAATTCAATAGCAAAATAATTCCGGAACTAAAACCCGAAAAGCCAAATGTCACAGAACGCATTCAAATTACGCAACTAAATAGTAAACAGAAGGCGAACAACACTCTCTACACCAAGTAATAAGAAGGCTAGACAAACCTCAGAAAATGACTAAAAAGGCTTATATTCCCATTGACACCTCAATGTTTAAAATGCCTTGTGAGTGAATCTATCATTAGTTTCTTATCATGGATGACATTTACCCAATGTTAGACCCTGACGTCTTTGAAGCAAAGACCCTACAAACGGACGTTTTAGGGTCAATGCTTGAAGATACCATTCCCACCAGCATGATAGAATCAGAGAGACTAGATTGATCTAACTGTCGAGTTAGATCAGCCACCAGCAGCTGAGAAAAAAGAAGTCAACATAATCATCAGAGTCAAGCGAGCTAGACAACGGCTTCACACATTATACTCCACAGAGAGGACATTCTTACACAATTCAAAAAAGCGTTCAAAAGCTTCGTTAAAGGCATTGTTCGCGATCCCAGGGACGGGCATGGCTGGTTGCGTGGCAATGCAAAATGTTAGTCATGCTGAATCAAGGTGTAATCAAGTAATAGCTTATTTATAGATTGGGAAATCCTAATCCTGATAGTAATGATGGAATATAAACTTTGTTAAAAGTTGAGAAAATTTGCCACTTCTTTGATTTGTATGTTTTACATTCCATGTTGTCCTAGCCTGTACTATAAATGAACAGTCAATAAATCCGGCAAGTATACTGTGCTGTTCTTTTATAGTTAGGTCCCCGCAATCCGAGATAAGTCTTTCTATAGTGTCAACCATTCTCTTCGATTACTGTAATCTACTCCAATAAATTCCCATTTAACTAATTTGTATGATTACAGGGAAGCCTAAGCCTATCTCTTACAATCTAAGATTGAGATATTTGACAACAATATGTATGCAATTTTCATATTTTCATAGGCTTAAATAACACACAGAAGAAAGTCATACTCAATGTTTTGTACAATTGAAAGTCAAATTTTCACCGAAACAAGTAGAGGTGTCCATCTGTAAGCCAAACGAGAATTAATATTAGGAAAGATGGATATTAATTGAGCCTTTCCCATTTCCGATCCCAGTTACTCATACAACGGGGTATAAGCGAAAGTCAAGAGTATCGAATGTGTTGAACCTAAGTGGCCCCTATTCAGTACCACGTAGCCTACAGGTACACCTTAAAGAATACTTACCAGGCAAAATACCGAGAGTTGAATTCCTTCAAAAGTGGCAACACCTGGAAAGACACTGCGGCAACCAATTTATCACCCTGATCTCTAACTATTTACCTCTACACCCAATAAAGCACCGGGACTCAAGACAGTTGTACATCACAAACTTAAGAGAGCAATCGAAGACACTCGCTACACAGAACGCAGGATGGAAGGCTGCAAAGACGATTCTTCAAATAGGCAAAAAAGAGGCTAAAAACAACACAAACATTCATAGCAACGACGACAGGTCGGGTTTTCTTCCTATACTACGGTACAAAACCAAACCAAAGGTCTTTCAAAGGCCACCGCACTTCCCTTAAAGCCCGGCTCGAAATGGACTGGGATCATGATTAGTGCCAAGTTTGGTTGGGCGTTTTGGGGCATGGCTCTGCATAATGAGTCTGTTGGTAACGGTTGCGATCGTTCGCATTATCTGCGGATCTGTTTGCTCTCAGATCACGCTCAGGCTCGGACTAATATAGATACGTACAGCCTTCGTTTCAAGGTTCGTTTCAGTCATGCCATGGCAAATACTCGAAATAAAAAAGAAAGGAAAACTATCAACTTAATCAAACAAGAGTTTGCTTGAATGAATTACCGAAGTTTCAGGCCATATCAACGTTCGTTATGTGAATGATTCAGCTGCTGACCGCCATGTACATACGGAATGTTGGCGCCATCTAAAGTCGAATAATTATCATAAAAGTAAAAAGCTTATATCTGGGCTTTCTAGGAATGTATTGTTTATGGTACTTTTTGTTTTGTTTCCGACTAGCGGTAAATATGTTACCCCTAACCCATTCCTATTTTACTACTGAGGGCGTGACAGCCCTTCACAAACAAGTCGTTACACTCTCACACACAATCAGTTAAATGGAAAATAAGCAGATTATGACAGCTGAGAATACTAGCTAACAGAAAATCATAGTGGGTAAAATGCCTTAGAGGGGATGATTTCGATACATGGCCAACGGACTAACTGTTTTGTGCATATTGTTCAAAAATCACTTAAAATTGACACAAACTGCACGGCTTAAGCTTTGTAACTTTCAAATATGCAATTTTCCCCAATAAAACTATACATGTTTGGAAAGGCCAATTTCAGAGCTTTCAAACAGTATAACATTTATATGGTTTCATAATTCATGGTTCAAGGCAGAACGGGAAACATTACCCCTACCCCTTATATTATAATTTTGTTCAAAAAATCACTTAAAATTGACACAAACTGAAAGGCTTAAGCTTTGTAACTTTCAAATATGCAACTTTTCCCAATAAAACTATACATGTTTGGAAAGGCCCATTTCAGAGCTTTCAAACAGTATAACATTTATATGGTTTCATAATTCATGGCTCGAGGCAGAAAGGGAAACATTACCCCTACCCCATATGTTGTAATTTCGTCCTTAAAAAATCACTTAAAATTTACACAAGCTGAAAGGCATAAGCTTTGTAACTTTAAAATATGGACTTTTCCCAATAAAACTATACATATTTGGGAAGGCCAATTTCAGAGCTTTCAAACAGTGTAATAGTTATATGGTTTCGTAATTCATGGCTCGAGGCAGAAAGGGAAACATTACCCCTACTCCATATGTTGTAATTTCGTTCTTAAAAAATCACTTAAAATCGACACAAACCGAAAGGTTTAGCTTTGTAACTTTTAAATATGCAATTTTTCCCCATAAATCTATATATTTTTAGAAAGGTCTGATGCAGCACTTTCAAAAAATGTAACATTTTTATGGTTTCATCATTCATGATTCGAAACAGAAAGGGAAACATTACCCCTACCCTTATGTTACACACGGATATGTGGCATACCGCGTAATAAGAAAACAAGCTCATGCACCCACTAAATCTCAAGACACATACTTTTAATCTTGTTTTTCTTGTTTATTGCACTGAGGTCTTCCAAAAAATATATAAATACCTTATGAAAAATTGTTTGGAGGAACGGGAACTTAATTATTGGGTGTGAAATTTAGCAAATTTTACGATTTACGGCCAATGGCCGTTATAAAGTCTAATCGATGTTCGAATATTAATTAATCCCTATTAAGTTATATATCAATGAAAAGGCCATGATCTTGGCTTTCTAAAAATGTAACGTTTATAGTATTTTATTGTTTCTGTTTCCGTCGAGCGGTAGATACGTGACCCCTACCCCATCGTTGAAATCCAAGATGGCGGCCAAGATGGCGGCAAAGATGGCGCCAAATGAACCCATGGGACACGATTTGATTTTGGGAACATCAAAATTCATTAAATATAGACCCTAAGGATTACAAAAATGTAGGTTAAAAAAATACATCCATGGGGTGCATGGGAACCCTACCTTCCGACCCGACTAATAATAGCAATGATCATCTCAACAAGCGGATATCCACTCGATCTTGGTAGGGTTAGATCGGTATGGAAATCGCATAGCGGATCGTGCTTTATATTGCGCAGCATACCAAAACCTTGGATTATTTCTATACCTTCTAGCCTCTCAGTGATCATTGCAAATGTCAAATAAAGGTCTCATTACATTGACGGCAATTAAGGGACATCGGAAATGTCCATACCTGTACTTCTAAAGTTTTCCATGGACACTCTCCTGTGCTTCTTCCATAATAATAACCCATACACTGCACGTCTGGAGTAAAGGCTTCTCCCGAAATCACTTTTTCTGTTTTACCATACCCAGGCCATGGAAAGGTAGTTTGTGGTGAAGGTTCATCGTACAAACACGAGGAAGGTTGTCGATACTTTCTGTGATAAATTTTAAAAATTATGATATTACTTTTAGTATTGACATCTTTTATTATACATACATACATACATACATACATACATACATACATACATACATACATACATACATACATACATACATACATACATGTGAAATTCGCATGACTTCGAAATTAATGAGTGAATATGTACTTTCAGATCAGGTTTCAACATAGCTATATACTCACATCATGTAATCTTTGAGTTCATTTCTGTTGCATTCCGTGAATTTGTAGTATCCGCCAGAATGAAAACCTTTATCGGTTGACCAAGGACAAATCTCTAGTTCATGATTAAGGCCAAGCCTATTGTAAATATATAAATTAAATGTTAATTCAAAGAAAGGTTTCGTACTATACATGACAAATTACTTCAATTAGGTTAAATGCGAGCTAGTAAATGTGCGATTGACATTGTGGATTATTGTCTTATAGTCGTAGAACACAGTATTTTGCTGGGAAAGATGTACTTGACAAATTACCTCCACTCTTCTGCCACCGTGATACTTAATATATCATAAGCCTTAATGCACCTTTTAGCCCTTTTGACTTTCTGGCTGGCTCAAAAACAAATGTTACATAGCACGCGCCTTCAATCGTTGGATACATAGAGGACAAACGACATGTATAAATTGACCCTTTTTTGGAATTTTAAAAGCACCTTTGCAATGTAGCAAGTCAAGATACTGTATAAGCATTACCATTTACAATCATTTAATATAATAGTTTGTTATTGCTGCGGGTAATTCTCAAAGTAACAAGAATACTTCATGACGAGTTCTTTTCAATATGTTCTGCAGGAATCGATTTCTCACGATGTCTGCCATCTTTACACGCTCAACTCAAGCGAGAATCAACGAAACTTGAATTCATTAAGTGTCTGTCGTTATTGAATAAGATTTTAGATATGACCAGTGTAACTCTATCTTTAAACTGTGTGATATTTCATGACAAATCGCCAATCAAGCTTTATGTCATGTCTAGAGTGCATACCAACATTTAATTGTAGGCTTACCATTAGGGCAAGAGATACGATTCGATGGCTGTAATCCCACATTTTATGACCTTGGACAAAATTTGACCTTTTACAAGTATTTCAACAATCACAATAGGACAGAGCCCTCAGTATTCGTAGACAGAAGCCACCTCATGTGGGAAGTTCATTGCAACGTCTCTTCTACGTTAGTTATGCATATATCAAGTCCTAGGTTAATCAATAGAGCTACAGGTTTTGTTTTCTTGCACGCGAACTCATTTATTTCCAGGTTTGTTTATTAAATGATCTCGGATGACCTTTGGCCTAATTCTCTAATTATAACTTGCAATGGTGCAATCCGCTAATCTCACCGTTTCCGGGCGGCATGAAGCAACGGATTGTATCGTTTGGTAGGACTCATGCAAACAAATCATGACTTAATTTGGATAGATACATTGAAAACAAACATTATTACGTATATGTGTCTTGTCTTTAAGGTACTCTGCCTGCGGTAGCTTTCAGGTTAAACCAGTTACAATATTATTTGCATTATTTATGTTGTTTTGCACAAAAAATAAAGATAGAACCGGGAACCAAAGTTTTACTTTACAAGTATTGGGTGAATCTGAGTGTAAGGTTGTAGACGTCAAATAGGGTTCATAAAGGTGGCAACTTACGGCATTACACTACCAGTAGCTAAGATTTTTGCACAGTGTACAATATGTGGATGGTTGTACGAAAGGTAAATGCACATTGCAATCTAATTGGTTTGTAAAATGTATGGAGCATCTTCATTCAGGAGCAACTTCGAACATTACACAATATTAGTTCATTTTCTGAAAACGGACAATCATGAATGGAAACGCGCCCTCTTAGGCCGAATGGGAGTTGGACTTGTTCCTCGGAATTTCTTGGTTAAGTAATCCTGAGCGACGTATATATTACATATATTACTTATATTTAGGAATAACGGAACAAACGATTGCTATCGTTTTTACGAAGATAATTACTTTTAGTTCCAAGAACATGGTGACTCATTAAGCACTTATTACGCACAATTGCAATGCATAAAAACCCTATAATACTTACTGTATTAGCATGGATTATTGTCTGTATTTTAGCTGAAAAGTGCATATACAGATGAATACAGTCAATAATTCATTTTTTGTATTCAGCAAGCCTGTATTCATGTGGATTCATGTGAATTCACGTGTATTATACTATAATACAGGCAACTCATTAATGTTAATTTATCTGAATTATTGGGTTTTCATGCAGTGCAATTGCAATGTGAAGGTGCATTTATTTCTTGCAAATGTTGTAATAAGAAGTTCAAAATCGGCATCAATAACAGCGAAAAAGGCCTTTTTAATTTTTTATAGCTTATATAAGTATAGTAACTTACGTGTGCGACATTTCATGGCCAAAGCAACTGACGGAGGTGCTGATAGGGCACAAGCCAACGGCCCAATAACCGCACATTGTTCCCCTGTATGCTAGACCACCAACGTCAGAATTAACCCAGTCCTTTCTGGATGGTTTATGAAACAAAAATACAAGTCTTCTAACGGGAAACATCACACATGGTATTTCTTATTTCAACAAAAAAGAATCTTCCGTATAATTTCAACAAGCTTTGATGATTTAGGCCAAGATGCATGTAACGTTTGGGGGAAACTTTCGTATGCAAGTGAGATTATCATGAAATGACGTGTTACCGTAGATCGCAAACATTTATTTTATGCGCGCATGCTTGATCCACATTATAGTTGCTTTCGTTTGGTAGTGTCACAATGGATGTTACAGACGTCGTTAAAAACCTTATGACATTCGATGACATGACTTTTTCTTAATCAGTTATGAATACATCATTAAAACCAACACTTCCATGGAAAGCCTACGTTAATTAGCTATTGTGTTATGTTTCATACTTTAATAGTTCATTTCGAAATAAAGATTTGCAAATAACATTAGATTATAAACGCATTGTTTACTTACTCAGTAATAAGGAAACCATAGTCGAAGTGCAAAGGACTATCGTCATCTTCAACGTTGATGGCATCCGCCCAACCAGCAAAATTGTCCAGACGGTCATAGACATCGTCCGCCATATTAAAATATGGTTTGCACTTTATTTAAGTAATCGTAAAGACGGAGAGTTAAGGATGGGCTTAGATGATAAAGATGATAGTGATAATGATTGTTGTTGTTATTGTCGCTGCTACTACTGCAGTTAAAGTCGTCGTCATCTTTTCTGGGATCATTTGTTCTTCTTGAAAGGAACGCATTCGGTAAAACGACCTTGCTTTCTGTCAATTATCACCACCACCACCACCACCACCACCACCACCACCACCATCATCATCATCATCATCATCATCATCATCATCATCATCATCATCATCATCATCATCATCATCATCATCATCATCATGATCATTATGTTAGCTAAACTGAACTTCTATGACAACAGTAATTCATACCTTGTCATCGTCAATTAGAATCAACCTGACAAGCCGTACATGGATGTTCATATCTTTCGACGACGGATGTTTATAAGCAGTACCAACCTACGATCAACCGAAAACATTACAAATTTCAAGCTGTAGACTTGCTGTTACAATAATTGAACCCTTTTCTTCCCATCTTATTCAACAATAAAAGTAATGTCAAACATTCAGATATTACTATGTGGGGGGGGGGACACTTCAAACATCAAGCTGGATGTAAGAATGTTATGAGTTGCACTTGAAGTTTTTCAGAGTACTTTGCTGGAGTTATAAAGCTGGTAAAAGAAAAACACTATAGTCAGGACCTGTTTTGATATAAAGCTGTAAATTGCAAATGAAGACCAAAAAGAAAATTACAAATGTCAAAAACCATTTAGTAATCATTTTTTATGAAGCACAGTATTTTAACAATCTCTCACCATATTAACCATTGCAAGTACGTGAGGTATCGTGTTCTTCCCAAGTTTTTCCTGAGCGGTTTTGTCAACCGCTACCATCAATTCGACGTATGTAGGTCGAGGAACATTGCCATTGTCTCTGGTTTCCCTCTCGTGCTCTGCAACACGTTTTGCTTGTTCTGTTATAGTAGAATGTATGCATAATATTGGTGTTAAACAGTGAAGGGGGCCTGATATAAAAATAACAAATCGTCGTTCCTTACTGTAACACTGGAATATCAAATATAATGAGCCTTTTATGGCCAAATTCAACGTACAGCATACTGCTTTCAGAATTCCACAGCTCTGTGATGAATAAAATTCGCTAACTATCTGTATTACCTTTTGGTATCAATATGTCGTTCTGCCACAATTCTTCTGTGGGGTTCTCCTCCACTAGTAATGCTATATGTGGATGTCCATCGATTACCGGCAGATCTTGGCTTTTCAACGGATGCAGAAATAAGGTGTAGTTTCCAATCAACCAACCGGTCTTGTTTTATTGTTTATTTTTTGAAAAATGCACCAAACACAAGTTGGTTAATGCACTATTTTCACCATTGGCAAGGCAAGAACAGGTGATATCAAGAATAACGTAAAATACTAGTGTCAGCTTAATCAAGCGCTTGTTTGTGTTGGCATTCACAAGCATTGTCCATGTGTTTATCACATCGATTACACTTAATTGCTTCATTTTTTGTCCGAGCGTGACATCGTAAAAAATTAATGTAAATTCTTGGAAAGATAGGAAAACGCTATCGGATGTAAAATATGTTGCACGAATAGAAAGAAACGGAAATCAGGTTACATGGAAGACAACATAACAATGTTGACTTCATTCTAGTTATAATTGAAAAAGTCAAATGAGAGCTCACAGCATTGAAGAAGTGGCTTATTGTACGGGTTGTTTTAAAAGACAGTTATACATTTGTGTTCATACTATAACAATTTACCGATCTTTGAATGATAGGAAAATGGAGGCAAGTATCAGATGTCCGAATAGCAAGAAATGGAAAACAGGTTTGATGGGAGACTATGTGCTTCACATTTGTACACTTCCAGTGACAATTATAAAATAAACATCCACGGATTGCATACCACGTCATCTCCGTTGCAAGATTTAACGGCAACTAAGGAGTTTTCGACGCCAGTGATGTAACCATTGTAGAAGCATGACTTGTCAGCATCAAAAGGAAACCAGTCAGAGCGAATGCCACCAGTGCCGCAGTATTCCACGAATGGCGTAACAAAGAAATCTGTGAAAGAAAGGGGAACGAGCTGGGACCATTGGGTATTTAAGAATGCAGTGCCAGATATATCAAAGACAAGAAATGCCACAGCCTTGATGAAGATAAGCTCAACAATTTGTGCTTATACATGTGATTATGCATATTTGCATATGCACATGTTGTAGAGTCCATGTCTTACAGCAACATGGCAAAAACGATTCGTAACACATTCGTTTATCTTCCCATGATTCCTCATCTGTCTATTTATCATTACTGTTTGATATAGTCACAGACGTCTGCTATATGTACACTGGTTGTAACTTTTCATGCTATTTTCATTATACATGTCAACGAAACAATAATCTTTTCTTCTTCTTGATATCTGTTGAAATATATGTTACACGTCTTTGCCTTCCCTCTACAATGCATTTTGTACGATACACGACTATTATGTTCACACATGAATTCCTGTCCTTTGTACGAATTTAGATCTGTAACGATCACGAAGGCCGTCATATAGATTAAACTTGTGCTGACACGTTGGAAACAAGGCGTTTGAACATGACTTACGTATAATTGTTAGTAAAAGACGACATGCTTTTTACTTGCAAAATATTTGGGAAAATATGTTACGATTTACAGCTGTATAAAATGAAGCTCAGTAAAACGACAGTAGGGTACTGACTTACCATCACTTCGTTTCAAGCGTAAATTGTACGTTTCACCAAATGCAGAAAATGCAGGGAAAATATGTTACGATTTACAGCTGTACAAAATGAAGCTCAGTAAAACGACAGTAGGGTACTGACTTACCATCACTTCGTTTCAAGCGTAAATTGTACGTTTCACCAAATGCAGTCACTGTAACATGATCATCCACGTCATCATCATCGACGGTGGCCTCCCTTTTCCAACGTTGGCTAAATTTAGGATAGACAACGTCATATTCTCCTCCTGAAATTAATGCCAGTGTGCAAAGGTCAGTTACATGGATAAAGAACAAATGGAACTTCCTGCTTTTGAGCGATTTGCAAAACGCCATAAAGATGACACATGTCTACACAATATAGGCAAGAAAGACGTCGAAAATGGCTTGATATACAGGGCCTGTTGACAACTCCCGGGCTTTTTATATTACGAGACGCGCGAAGGCTGGCAATCTAATGCTGTTGCCAAGTCATTCAATATGTTCAAATAATTGATACAAGGATAAAAGACAAATACAACACAGAAAATCACACATAATGTTTTGATTGGACACACAAGCGATAGCGATGAAAAGTCTCAGAAAACATGTTGTAAGGCAACATGTTTATTTATGTTAAACGTATCACTCTTTTGCAATTTTGTGAATCCATGCAATCAGCATGATTTACAGTCATATATTATTTTCCCCACACCTCCTTCCCTGGCGTAAGACCTATTATGCCCGATAGGGCGCCATTCCAACGAACAGAAGTTACTGTACCACTCTGAAATTGTGCGCAGTCGACAAGATCGGCAATGGTTAAATCACTGATTTGGATAACAATCAGATGTTGGCAAATTTGTCCGAAGGTTTTAAGAAAAAATGTTCAAAACTTTCCTTGTAGATTAATACGAAAACATGAAAAATATAAAATGACAACCTTCACGAGCTAAATATTTTATTGAAATTTCCTTTACTTTTTTGACGAACTTTTGGGCATTTCGCTATCAGATACACTTTACACCTTATGAAGTACATAATAGACAAGAATTCGTCGAAGTTATTGGGGTTATAGAGACGAAGACCAAACGCCTCATCTTTCTGTATTGTTATCAAAGGCAATCAAAGCGAACAAAACAGCAAACAGAAACTGATAGTATCATTGTCACATCACTTTTTCTTACCTTCATCCAAGCCTGCGGCCTTCGCATATCGTTGGACTGCCTCTTCTGGTAGTGCCTGTGTTGGGGATGGGGGTGCGAGAGAGAGGCGGAGAGAGGGAGATCAAACAGACAGAATTTTAAATTGTTGGTTGGTTGTTTTATGGGAGAATGGAAGAAAAAACAGAAAGACCGCTTTCATTGTTTATAACGAAGCTAGCTCTGTAGGCCAAAAGACGTTTAAGAAGAATGGTATTCCAATTAATCGAGGTAGATCCACAAAGTAACAATATCAGCTACATGACTCATCATTACCCTTGCTCTTGAATATTCTTCACAAGCCTATTATCGAAACACCAAAAAACAGCTTTACATACTAATTTACTTCTATGGCTTTAGAGTCATTTATAGTGATTTTGGAAATTTCATTTTCTTAAACATCGGTTTCTTTTATGCTCGCTTCGATCGCCTGTTGAACAAATAGTGAACAATTTATCCTCTGTAGGTTTGCTGCAGTGACGCCATGAATGGAATTTTGCTGGACCAAATCCAATACTGATATAGTTGCTAAAGGAGACCGAAGAAGGGCCGTTCATCGCATCAGATGGAAGTACTATTCAGGATCCATACGAAACTATCAAAATAAAGCTTTGCCATTGAGTTAATGATTTAAACTGTGTACTTGCAGAAGTTCACTTACCTTGTCCAAGGATAACGACGCTACATTAAATGAAATTGAAGAAATGACGAGAAGTGCCACCACACTGCCTTTAACCGCCATGTCTAAAATGGATTAATAAAAGGCCACTTGCTACCAGGTATTTAAGTCCGAAACTGCCGACAGTTCTAAAGTTCCCATCTAAAAATAAAATGGACTGGTATTCATGTCCCCTTACATATTGAAACACACCGATTACCAACGGAAGAGCAATAATTATTGCTGTAAAGATAAATTCAAATATTTATCGTAGTTAGTAAACACATGGCATACTGAGTGAAAACTGGCATGGTGTGAAACGTCCCTCTAAATAATATGTATCGACAAAAATGGTGTTCGATTGATGTTATTCAGAATTTTGAAAGAATAATTTAGTACAAAGTTGTAACAGTAGTATGTTGTTCCAGTTTTCACAACCTCAATATGTCGTGAGCATTTTCGCTATCTAAATTATTCTTACTAATATAATTCCAATTTTGTCGACAGTATCAGATTATTCAATACAAAGTATTAATCAACGGTTGAAATCTACTGTCAGGGCCTGACATATAATACGGCCTGGTTAGTCTCTTCGTCAAAATTAATAATTTTGCTTGAAAAGAAAATTACATTTAATCGCTCACCAACAGTCGGTGTCACATTGGTAATTTCCTTTGCTGGTTTAAGGAGATTGCAATTACGACATTTCTTAAGGACGTTTGCAGAGTGTAAATCGATCAAAATCAATATAATTAACAAATATACTACTAAACATGCTTGTTATAGACACTGAAAGAACATTCACAGTCATTTAGAGGTAATAATTCACAAATATCGATTAATGCTAAGAATGACATGCTGCAAACTTATATTTCACGAAAATTATGCTTGGTATTCCTTTTATTGATTGAGCCTTTCCCCATTTTTAGCCTCCGTTTTAAAACCCTTTGTGCAGCATAACTTCCTAATTCCTAATTTCATATATATATATATATATATATATATATGTCAGGCCCTGACAATATATATATATATATATATTATATATATATATATATATATATATATATATATATATATATATATATTGCCAATACCATTAAATTGGGCAAAATATAAGCCTGCATTTCTTTCGAAATAGAATCTTAAGTGAATGTCTTGAAACCATTACTTGTTTGTGAGGGGTGATTTGATTCAGTTAACATAGACCGATGAAAGTTCACCAGGTATGGGTTCCTAAATTTCACTTCTGAAGAACAAGTACAAACGGTTTGTGCAGATGGTGAATGGGTTGAAAGTGAGTAACTAAGTCTGGCAAGTTGATATATTTTAAGAAAATATATTGAACATCTTTCGTCATCATCTTTCTCTTTCTACATCGATAAATGTGTAAAATCAATTAAATATCAAATATCCGCCTCTCTTATAAATGTATCGTATTTCCTATGAAAGGAAATCTTTTTGGTAATTTCGGAGGAAATGTCATTCGTGTACATTCATATAAGTAATGGAGGAAAAACGGGGATAATATAGCATCGGAAATAAATGTTCGAGCCCTTCCGCTAATGGTGACCCCATATTAGTAAATAATTAAGTACCTATAGGCAACTTTATAGCTGATACAGTTGATAATTAGTAAAAGCGACTAGTAACTGGCAAAGCGTGAGATTGACATGGAAATAAATATTATACAAAGACAGATCTTCATATCTCTAGCACAAAGTCTTTGAAATTAATTTTAAATATTCGCTGTTTTAATTGGAGGTGCATCTTCGAGCCTTCTACTGCGTTGGAATGGTAGCCTTAAGAGCAAAATATATTAATCTTTATTTTCTTTCGAAAGTGTGGCGCTAAACAGCCCTCTGTGACTATGACTAACACTGATTTTCAGATTAAAAGATGTAACCCTATGATTTCCTTTACACAATGCTGCTATCTGAAATACACTTCATATGTTTGATACCGTAAAGAAAGAAGATAGCCTTTTCATTATGTTTTATTGGTAAGCAATATATACAAAGGAAATGACAAGTACTTCACACATCGGATTTAATGTTGTAAGTGGTACGATATAGTGAATGAGTGGATCATTGTAGTTATTTTGTGTGGAATACATGGCGAAATACCGGTGAATCGATAGTGCTTTGACCCTGGTTATGTGATCTTGGTCCCCGGTAAACCGGTTTTATGCGTGAGTGATTCGTCTTAACGGTGTTTCGGAACCAAACGTGAGGCCCCTTCATCAGTCGCCCTGTTGATATGTATCCCCGTTTGGTTGTGTGATAGTCGTCTTCCGTTGAAGAGGAGAAGCCAGATTCGTTATTGAGAGAGTTAGTCACTGTTGACTGACTCTATTGTGCGCGATCCGATGTATGGTGTCATAATGTATCCGATGTGTAGTGTCATAATGTATCCGATGTGTAGTGTCATAATCGACGGGAGTTCTGGATGCTTTGAGTTTGGTTTGGGCAAGTTGAGTTTGACTAGACGCTGTACTAATCTGTCAACATTTAGTTTGTTTAGGTACTTAGATAGATTACCGAACTTTTGGTTTTGTGTTAATGGTTTTTTTTTCTTTCTTTCTTTTTCTTTTTTTGCATTGTAATAGATTTCCGGTCAATACTAGTGCCTGCTTTCAGTACTAGTGCCTGCTTTCCGGTGTTTGAAAAGCACACTGTGAAAGGCTCTTTCGAGATATATCACATTCAATTTCTCTCTTTTTAATCTTTCCCTGGTTTTTCGGTTCTCTTCACAATAGTTGCTATTTTCGGCCTTTCAAATCACGATATTCATGTTCACACCAGGCTATGAATATTTGCATAGCCATTGTTTACGTCATGCAAATACGAACAGCCTGGCGTGAACATGAATGACTGGACAGTGCAATACCCGCCGGAAAATGGTCCCTGGCATATCACGTGATAAAAGCGCCAAGCCTGGCGCTTTTCCCATGATTCAAAATAAATTAACTTGATAAAGCCCTAGTCTGCAACTTCCGTCACTATTCTTATCAAATGTTTAGCTCCGCTGTCAGCGATGCGGAGTTTATCAAATAGGTTGATTCCATCATCGTCCGTCGTCGTCGTCCGTCATCGTCCGTCGTTGTTGTCCGTCGTCGTCGTCTGTCAACAATTGCCTTCTCCTCTGAAACCGCTAGTCCAATTGCTTTGAAATTTTATATGCAGTTCACTAGGGGTAACCTCACTTAAGTTTCTTTAAATCGTGGTGAAATGTGCATATTTCTATTTTTGGGGTATTTTTTGCTGTTTTTGGTATAAAAATCTTCTCCTCTGAAACCTCTTGTTCGATTGCTTTGAAATTTAATATGCAGTTTACTTAGGAAGACTTCAGTCAGATTTGTTAAAGTTGTGGTGAAATTTCCATATTTGTATTTTTAAGGCATTTTTTGTCATTTTTGGTAAAAAATCTTTAAAAATCTTCTTCTTCAAAACTACCAGTCAGATCGCTTTGATATTTGGTACATAGGTTCCTAGGGATGCTCTTTTTCAGATTACCTCAAATTGCGCAGAAATATGAAAATTTGCATTTTAAGGCAATTTTTGCCATTTTTGGTCAAAAAATGTATTTCTCAGTAAGTATTGGTCTGATAGCTTTGAAATTTGGTATACAGGTTCCCATATATGAACTAAGTAATATATATTGAATTTCCGATGAAATCTGTAAGATTGTATTTTTGGGGCAATTTTTGCCATTTTTGGTCAAAAAATGTGTATTTCCAAAACTACTCATCTGATAGCTTTGTAATTTGGTATACATGTTCCTATAGATGAACTAAAATATATTTATTAAAATTATGATGAAATCTGCAATTTTGTATTTTGGAACAATTTTTTCCATTTTTTGTCAAAAAATGTGTTTCTCAAAAGGTACTGGTCTGATAGCTTTGAAATTTGGTGTACAGGTTCCTATATATGAACTAAGTAATATATATTGAATATCTGAGGAAATCTTTAATTTTGTATTTTTTGGGCAATTTTTGCCATCTTCGGTCAAAAAATGTGTTTCTCAAAAAGTACTGGTCTGATAGCTTTGAAATGCAGGTTCCTACAGATGAACTAAATTTGATCTTTTGAAATTATGATGAAATCTCCAATTTCGTGTTTTGGGGCAATTTTTGCCATTTTCGTCAAAAAATTTGTTTCTCAAAAAATGCAAGTCGATAGCTTTGATATTTGGTATACAGTTTCAAAGGGATTATTGTAATATATGATACATTAAAATTATGGTGAAATCTGCAATTTTTATTTTGGGGGCAATTTTTGCCATTTTTGTTCAGAAAGTTTTATTCTCAAAAAACTACTTGTCAGATAGCTTTGGTTGACATGTTCTTAGGGATGATCCGATGTGATATATTCAAATTATGATGAAATCTTCAATTGTGTATTTTTGCAGCTATTTTAGCCACTATTTTTCTGGCCACTGAAATGAGCTATCAAAGATTTCCACCTTCTTCATCAACATGTGTCAAAAATAGTTATTCTCTACATAAACACAGCGGAGCTATATCGGCCGCTAGGTCGCTTGTTAAAACATCGCGCGAGTTTTAAATGGCGAAAATCGCTACTCCGGAATAAGCGGCCTTTAAGCTAGCATGTAGGAACTTCCCCTTTAAGGTAGAATGCGTCTCGAGACAGATATTCTGTGAGTTTGAGCAAAAGTTTAAGTCTTTCACTTTCGAGGCTCATACTACGTTAAATTAGTGGTCCCTTCAAAGTACATATTGAACAGTACACACTGCGCCCATCTACTCACACCCTTTTCAATTCATCTCTAACCAAACCAGACTAAGACCAATCAATTGAAATATTGGCGAGCATATTGATCACACATCATCATACAAAGTAAGCCACACGGTTCGATCCATTTATCCCTCTACTAATATTACGTCTGCCGAATCTGTGCGATCCGATGGAGTTCATTGGTGCATTGTGCATTGGCGCAAGAGCAAAGTGGTAATATATGAACAGAAAGCCTGTGCATATGCACCTTAAATGATTGAACAACTGCTAATCTGGTCCACGAGCAACGCCTTATCAAATTCATTTATAGTGTCATAAGCCTTGCCATCTGGGCCTTCTGAAAATTATTTTTAAAATGACATATATTATATCCTATCAAATATATTGTCCCTCAATTGGATCAGTTACAAGTAACTGCAATTCAAAGTGAAATAACTTGGTCAATATGGTCAAATTTGCAAAGTAGACCAGCCCCTTGAATATGATTCCTGTAACTTTGTTGTATAAACTTGAGCACGTTTAGCTTGAGATACTTCATTCTTACCATTCACACAAATAGGGCAAAAGACATAACCAAGAGAGAGAGAGAGAGAGAGAGAGAGAGAGAGAGAGAGAGAGAGAGAGAGAGAGAGAGAGCATATATTTGTGCTAAGATTTATTTTTAAAGGGGAGATAAAATAGCAATATGTCAAGTTAAAAGAGTTACATTTTTACTCACAGCGTCTTGATCTTGACTGTGACAATTTAATAAAGTAATCTAGTGTGTTTTACTCATACACCTTAATTTTAAACAGTGATGAAATCGAAACACTAAGTTTGCTAAAATTGTTTAATTGTAGAGTAATCAATTGCATGAACATCTACCGTTTATTAAATACTATAATCAATGGAAATGAAACTTGAACGCAAATCCCATCTCAAGAATGAAGACGTTACTTAAACTCAGCTACACGCCTTCCAAGCATCAAGACTGTAGCTGTCTCTAACTAAATGGCACAGAGGTTTACACCAGCAGTGTATTGGTCAGGAGGAGATTTAATGCCCCGTTTCCACGACAAGACGTTACCCTCGTAACTGCCATCGCAAGCATTCTTTACAGCTGTGACTTCTCCGTCGGTCAACACCCGGTCCCAAACATTGAAGAACGCCATGTTGCCTTTGACTCCATACGCTCCATACGCACCAAGAATGAACTTGCCACCGGCTGCCAGTTCGAATCCACTGCCATATCCAACTCCATTCGAAGCTCTGACACCATCTTTAAAGACCTGCCACTCGCCTCCGGCAGACGCCCATGTGACACACACGTGATGCCATTTGCCGTCGTTGACAGTGGTCGAAATGCCATTCCAGTTGCCGCTCTGCACCATTAACTGTGTATCGTACCACAACGCCATCGCTTGCTGCCCTTGTCTTTGGTAGGTGAACCATCCTCCATTGGAGTATGTCGATTGTAACCAAAAGCATGCAGTTAGCTGGGTCAGCTTAGGAATAGTAGTGAAGCTCTCGACGGTGATGCCGTCACCGAATATGATCATTTTCCAGTCCAAGCGAGATGATACTGGTTCTGTAAGGCAACATAACATTTTTTAAATTTGGGTTAATTTACATAAGTTTTCAAGACTAGCCCCTCCTGTAATTATAACAATGCGTCCACCGCAAAATGTATGACCCATTAAGGTGTCTATCGATATATTTGTTTTTGAAATCGCTGCAAGAATGAGCATACAAATACCTCAAATATCTTAAATTCCAAGTTTATTCAATAATGAAAATGAGGATGATAATGTTACAGTACAGAAAGAATAGCTGCAGCTCTTTTTATGTCATTTCATCCTACGAAATAAATCGTGTTTATTGCGTTTCGTGGAGGAATAGGACGGTACAATAAATTTCGGAGTAATTTTGATGAAGGGTTTAAAAATGCCGTATAGCTGATTAGAAATAAAACATGGTTACCCTACCTATTATAAAATATAGTGTTACATATTTCGTTTCAAGATGTGTTGACGTTGCTTCAAGCATCATGTACTACCATTAGATACGAAACAATAAACGTAATATTGTCAAAGTCTATAACTTCAACATTGCACTGAGCTTATTTGCAAAAGACAGGTACTTTACCGCATGTGTCGGCCTTTTCGATGGGTAAACTACCCGGGGCTGAAAGCTGAACACTAAGATCATCACTGTTCCAGGATATCAAATTGCCCGTCATAGAACCATCACATGACTTTGCCAAATACTGGATTTCCTCGGCCGTCAGTCTTCTGTTCCATGCATTGAAGTTTGTCATTTCGCCTTCTATGTAATCGGAAGTAAATGCATCGCCGATTCTATTTTGGCCACGGCCAATAATCATTATTCCACCTGCTTCAATTTGAAACCCCTTTGCCAAGTCAGAGCCCGACGATACCATAATGCCATCTTTGAAAAACTGCCAACCACCACTCCAGCTTTGCCACGTCACAGTCACGTGATGCCAATAACCGTCGTTTGCACCACAGTTAGATGGTCCACCATCGATGGCATGTACGTACAATTGCATGTAGCCGATAAAACGAACACTGAATACATCATGGACAGTTGGGGAGGAATACATGAAAGGCAAACCAGTGTCGCTACCAGAACTTCTCACCCAGAATGACACCGTAATTTCATAGATGCTGTCCGAGAAAGGTTTTGTCGATACCAGTGTGGATGTTTCCCCTAGTCGTACCATCTTGCCTTGCAAGTTTTGACCAAGTTTTTCTGTAAGTGCAGCCAATACGGATCATATGAAACCAATCGAAGTCCATTGAGTCACACTGACTAACACGTGTCTTAATGAATGCGTTTATTGGAATTACCATTACATTTACAGATAAGTTGAGATAATAGTCGCCTTCTGGTTTAAAAACATGGACTCATAAATAGCAAATCTGTACCTCGTGTGACATCAAACGTGCGCTGGGACAGTAACCCTGGGCTCACCTATTGTTTGAATCATGTTTTCGAGTATATCGAATGATTCTTCACACCCTTTAGATTGGTATTCTTGTGGTTGGTATGTAAACAAATTACTAGTTTATATAAAGCCTCCTACCACAATCTCCTGGCTTGCCAACATCACAGTGCTCCCATCTCGGGCCATCGACAGTGTAACACCAAGGCCCCACAGATCCACTGTCTGGATTTTGGCAATAGTTATGGTCTCCAATACCCTGATTCGGATAATTTTCAGGCGTACTATAATGCTGTTGTGGTGTCTGGGCGGTCCATTTCTGACAGGTGTGACCATTTGTGGTCTTTGAAACTTTACCTCGATAGTCATACCCACTTGTATCTTGGTAACATTCTTCTTTTCCACCTGTTAAATACAAATATGACTTTAACCCGTGGAGCTTGACCCCTTGTTAATCCATGGCATCATTTGTTTTAAATTTACAATGGTACAGCGTACAAAGGATTGAGGCACAGGACACTACTGAGATGCTTCGATATATCAGATTAATTTGTCAAAATAGTCACATAGCAAATTTAGGCATTACGACATGTATTACACTCACCACATGTCTGCCGAGGTTGACCAACGTGGCAGTAATCATAGTGTGTACTCCCGCCGGAAATGTAGCACCAAGCGCCGCCGGAGCCAACGTCAGGGTTGCGGCAGTAATTGTGATCGCCAAGTCCACGAGTTGGAAACGCTTCAGGAGTCTTAGGATATGAGTGTTCAGTCCATTTAAGACATGTGTAACCTTGCTTAGTGGTTGATTTCATACCTCGATAGTCGTTTGCCAATGCCTCGGTATAACATTCCCCTTTGCCGTCTGTAATGAAGTAAGACAAGAGATCAAACGACGCTCGTTAAATCACTGCTATGTGTTTTTTCGCACTGTGCAGTGAATTATTTCAGCATTCGAAACCACTCAAGAAACGTCATCTATGAACGTGCAACGGGCTTTCCTAGTTTGAGGCAGTTAAAACCTCGAAAACAGAACATTTGACACTTTTGCCCTAACTTTCTCTGTGAAGACTTTACTACCGTTTTCAGAATTAGACAGCGAAGCTACTGCTGTGAACTGCGATAAAACTGTTTACACTAATTAGTTTCAAAAATAGCTAGCTGGCAGACTCGACAACATTAACAGAGTCAGATGACACACGATAAGCTATACTCTGCATGTTGGCAGTAAAAATAAAGTTACGAAAACTGCCCAGTTATAACACACTACAGCTAGCTACTGTTGAAACAAATTACAAATTCGTGTAAACAGTTTAACTGCAGTTCACAGCAGTAGCTTCGCTGTCTAATTCTGAAAACGGTTATTACGCATTCTCTCTAATAATCAACAACATTTTCAGGGGTATATAAACAAACGTTTGTAATACGAGAAATAAAATAAATACAATATACAAATTCGAAATGGCCGATATCTCCAATGTAAACACTGGAGGGCGGGGGATTTAAATCTACGATTTTCAAATGAAAACATTTCATTTATCCAACAGGCTTCAAAATGAGTGTGCACGAGCATTAGACTAGCAATTACTGTAAAGATATTGTCAGTCCAAAATTTGTCACCGAGTTCCTACCTTAAACTCGTCCATCTCCTCTATCAAAAAGCAAACTCGTTCTTGTTAAGTGTTTACGGAACAATCTCTAGCAATAACACATTAATTTGAAGCTTATCGAGTGTAAAGTTCACAGCATCGACTTTGAAACTATTAAGAAAACCGAAAGTAAAGATGAACAGCTTTTCACTCGATCGATCGATATTTTGAAACAATGAGTTGTTCGTTACCTTTCTGACAGATGTAATGTGCGTAACTGTTACATAGGTAGTCTGAAAATTTCAGTTGTCCTTCCCTAATGTGAAGAAAACATTCATGTCACATAATTATAGATTTTTAACAGACAAGAATGTGTAATGTGTGTAACGATGTAATGCGTTATTATCTATTGAGATAAACACGTAACCCTGTCCTTGTAGCGTACACGGTCGCAATCGTCGATCACCAAGTCACATAAGTCTGTAGCAGTCATGACTAAAATAGCTGTTGTCTTTTTGTGGTCTCGTGAAGTTCGTGACAGATTTGTTTTTTGTTCAATATTTCTGAATTTTACCAGAGATACAAGCACTCTTGTTTCCCATCGGCATTGTTTGGTTCCCCATATTCCCACGTGAAGAAAGTTAGCTTTTCTCCATCCAGAGTCATCCATTCGTTTCCAATGTACGAATAGCGCCTTCCGTCGAAATGAAAGCGGTCGTTACTCTGCTGATGGTTTGAAATGACACCTATCAAGTGGTCGTACGTGTCCTTGTTCAGTATTTTTGCCAACGAGCCTTGCTGACTGTTACAGACTTGAACCGCGGTGTCACGGTCAGCTCGAAACACTGACGGCACGTAGTTGAGGTTATTAGGCCCGGAACCTGGAAAATAATTTGACTGTGATGGAAAACCGTGGACATTTGGAGACAGGGTATTGAAATAGACGGTCAAGGTCAATCTTTATTCATTTAAAGTTACTATTATTAGGTTGCCAATATTCATTAAGGTAGTACGTGCATCGAAACTAAAACACTTAATCCTTCGCCGAAACTTTTCTAGAGTAAACATTATTTACTTTCAAAGTCAAGAAGAAAACAAAGAAATGACAATACAAATTATGGCAAACAAAACGGAATTAAAGTCACTGATATTTGAGATTCAAAATTGCTTCAATCTTTGTATTAACTATATGTCGGAGATTAAATTGTTCGGTTTCACAAAGGGAAGACGGTGAAAACTTATTTCACTCCAAGGAAATAAGCCGCTACAAGCGGTAAAGCAGCACCGTATTGTATTCGACAGTTTAAATATCTGTCCCGAGGCGCATATATTATATAAAAGCAGAAATACGTCCTTTAGCAAACTATGGTAATGCTTAAAAAAGGGCCGCTTACGCTTTTGATGCATTGTTTTAGTACATCAAACTTAGGTCTCAGAATTAGAGTCCCCAATTTCTCGACAGTAAATTTGCCTCTTTTGGTCTCCACTATGAATAATGGATTATTGTAAACAAGCTTCAAATGACACCCGATTATTAAGTTGTCAAATCTTTGGCAGGAAGAATGCAAGGTGAGTTCTGCAACGCATGTCGCCCTTTGTGCATAAATAATTCATGTCATGTGCACACTCAGGCGAAATGACTGAAATTGCGATTATTCTTTAGCAAACAGAAAACACTGTAATGTTATCGATTTCTACAGCCCTATTTGTGATGCATGAAGTCGAACACCATATTCCAATTGCAAAATGCGCACTTACTCTCTGCAACTTTGAATGAGTTATTGCTGTTAATTTGTCCTCTTTTAGGCTCGTATGCGGATAGTTGGGCCTCTCATCTGAAACATTTAGTAATAACCAATGCAGCACAATACACAGTGACAATGCACATCATTGCGCAATATATAAAATGTTCTTTTGCTATTATAACAAACGTATCTATAAATATAATTTTAGTACTTATATATGCACAAACCAAGTTTGTTACTTAATATTTTTCCAGCAAAATTTACATGTAAAGCCATTATTCCATTCTTTAGAAAACGAGGTCAGACAACTTTATCAATTCCTATGATTGGAAACATGTAATGTTAATAAGTTGCTTACTCACCTATCCCAGTTGATGAACAGGATGTCTGATCAACGCATGTGCAGATGTCACCTAAACAAGACTAAGATGGAGAATGGACGACAATTTAGAGTCTTATAGATATAGATTTTCGATAATACTGAAAGCAATTTTCTCGCCACAATACGAACCTAAACTCTGGTCACTTAGATTTACTGACTCCAACTACTTAATAGATCAATATCATAAATTGTTAAGGTTACGAAATCATACTACCTATTATGAAAGGAACTCAAGACTAACAGTTGACCGTTCAAACGGAACAACCAGTTTTAAAGGACCGCCTAGTTGCTGTTTTATAAATAACTCTTTACAATGTTATTAATTGTCTCACTTTCTTTACAGTTAATGTCAACTACCGTTTCTAATTCTACACCACGGAGTACGTTTGGATAATAGTGTTACACTTGTTGCCTCATCCTGTTCATGTGCACACTGCATTGTTATAGCTAACAGTCAAGGGGATCCTGGGTTTATCCACATGCTTCGGGGAGTGGGACAAGAACTTGTAATTGACAGACAAAAAGGAAAACAGTTGCAAAATCATCAAAAGTTACAACTACTAGCAATGTAAACAATTCCTCATAGCATTGGCAGGAGTAAGTGATATTTAGGGCACCTTCGTCACCTATCCAGTACTTGCTCCACTTTTTGTCATCTTACAATATAATAAAACTATGCTTCTCTTCAAAACATTACCTTTCCGTGTCCACAAGGCGTGCCTTCAATTGCCTTGCCCCAGTGTTCACAGGAACCATCTGTCATTTCACAGTACATGTGACATTCGTCGCCGTTATTAACGCCCTGAAAATGACAAGTGACAATATCATACAAGTAAACAGTCATCTGAGTACATGAGAGAGAGACCATATGTCATTACGCTCTGAATCAGGGAACCTGCAATGTTCCGCGCACTTGCTATCTTCGGGTGAATCAATCTTTATTCGAGTATACGACGAATGTAACTTATTCCGAGTTTCGTGGTACGTTTTGGACAATACTTGGGTCGAAAGTTCAAAAGGTAAGCAAATAAATTTTGAACGTATGTCTACATTTAGAAATTAATTCAGAATGCTTGTTGAAAAGCATAATTTGAAAGCACTAATTTCTCTTTGGACAAAAAATACATCATTAGATATGACTACTTAGCCATTTCTTTTTCGAAGAATAGATCTACATATCACAGCTGATCACACTGCCAAGCATATTCAAATAGATGAGAGATTATCAAGTGGCACTATAACAGTTTTGATGATTACGTGATATGTCTCCCTACTGAATCGGTAGATGACAATGAATATTGAAAGTAAATACTCAAACTTTCATGATAAACTGATGTCGAGCTAATAGTCACGTGCGAAAAATTATTGTGTCTAAGGCACATTTCGAGGTTTCAAAATGAAATGTTCTGCAACACACTCTTTCGAAATTATCTTCGAAATCATTTTTACGGTTTATTTTCCATGCATTTCAAGTCAATAATACTGCTCAGTTCTCTTTGAAAAGTCACTACATATCCTAAATCGGGGACTATGCCGTAGGAAGGTGATAAATACAAAACAAAACAAAACAAAACAAAACAAAACAAAACAATACAATACAATACAATACAATACAATACAATATAATACAATACAATACAATACAATACAATACAATACAATACAATACAATACAATACAATACAATACATAGCATAGAATGTCATTGTTTTGACGCCAAAAGAAGGGGCATTTTGAGTAAAAGCAGGGTTTAAAAGCTGCATGTGATTAAAACATTGAAATTATTTACAAAGCAACGTAATGAGAGTAAAACTTGAAAAAACTTTGAAAAATTGTGCTATTTGAGACCCTGGTTTGCGAATTGCCAAACCAGAGGTATCATATCTCGGCGTCTGTTCCATTTCCAAGGACACTGCCTACGATGCCTACAAAATAAAGTGCTTTGCTCTTGGCTTCCGTATTTTCATTTCAACTCGAGTTTACTGAATTATGAGAAATGCCCTTTCTTTTTCGTTGTTAAAGGTCTGGAGAAAATCACATAAAAATACCATTCGAATATATTTTGATGTCCGAATATAGCAATGATCATCTCTACAAGCGGGTATCCAATCGATCTGACTTCTGTTCGAGAAGTACGGAAATCGCCTAGGGGCTCGTGCTTTATGTCGCGCATTATACCAAAATTATGTCTATGGGAGCCTGCCTTTTTTAATAAAACAAAGGTCCCGTTATACAAACAGCCACTGAAGGGCATTGCAATGTCCATACCTGTACTTTCAATGCTTTCCATGGACACTCTCCCGTACTTCTTCCATAATAATAACCAATACACTGCACGTCTGGAGTAAAGGCTTCTCCCGAAATCACTTTTTCTGTTTTACCATACCCGGGCCATGGAAAGGTAGTTTGCGGTGAAGGTTCATCGTACAAACATGATGAAGGTTGTCGATACTGTCTGTAATAAAATATTTAAGACACTACTTTTAGTATTGAAAGTTCTTGATTGGTCCATAGGCGCACGGTTCATTTTAAAATCAATTATCTGAATTTTTAATGTTGAAACATGCATTTTATTAACTAATGTGCAAACGAAAATCGTGAGGCCAGATTTTTAGGCATACAGTGAACAGTGCCCATCAGCATCAATACACTACAGTGCAGTGCATGGCTGTGGCCGTTTAGCTCTGCTGTTACACTCGGCGAATTTTAAAACCAGTTGTCTGTAATTGAATGGTGAAACATGCATTTTATTAATAACTGTGCAAACAGAAATCATGCGGACAGCTTTTGAGACATACTGTGAGCAGCGCCCAGAACACGGCTGTGGCCGCTCGGCTGTCTTGTACACATTACTCTAAAGGTACGAAAGTATTTGGAAAATAATTTTTAAATTAGACAAAATTAACGGTTATTGGCCATCCTCGAGACTCAAACTTCAACTTAATCAAGGAAATACTTACAAAATCGATCGATCGGCTTCCTAACTTGTAAAGTCAACATCGGCCCTATCTACGGCTGATAATTAGCGCAATGTTTTTTGACGGACAAGTCCCGTGCCAGCGCCATTTTCAAAGTGTGCAGCTTGAAGTTGACGCATGCGCATACTTTCCTTTTAAACCAATACGTCATTGTTATTCGTACTGAGGAATATCCTTCAAAATCATGAAAATGGCGGTGTCACGGGAGTTGTCCGGAGGTAAAAGTTAGCGACTTACCAGCAATTACATGGCCCATTGCAGTGTTTCAAGAACCCAGTCGATCGATCTCGTACCACGCATGCGACAACACAGAGAAGTTTGAATCCCAGGGTTGCCAACAACGTTTTATTTTACGGATTTTATTTAAATTATTTGCTCAATAGTTTCGTACCTTTAGAGTAATGTGTACAAAACAGCCGAGCGGCCACAGCACAGCCGTGTTCTGGGCGCTGCTAACTGTAGGCCTATGTCTCAAAAGCTGCCTGCATGATTTCCGTCCGCACAGTTATCAATAAAATGCAAGTTTCAATATTAAAATTGTAGACAAGTGATTTTAAAATTTGCAATCTGTATAAAGTTAGTAACGTCATCTCTCTACTACCTCCATGGTAACGTTAACAGTAGAGCTGAGCGGCCACAGCCGTGCGCGTGCACGGGGCACTGTTCGCTGTATGTCTCAAACTCAATGGCTGCCCGCACGCTTTCCGTTTGCACAGATTTTCATAAAATGCATGTTTCAACATTAAAATTACAGACAAGTTATTTTAAAAGACGTCGTGTGCCTGTGGATTGGTCATACATACATACATACATACATACATACATACATACATACATACATACATACATACATGACTTCGGAATTAACAAGTTAATAATACGTACTTTCAGATCAGATGTCAACATAACTTTATACTCACATCATGTACTCTTTGAGTTGGTTTCTGTTGCATTCCGTGAACTTGTAATATCCACCCGAATGAAAACCTTTATCGGTTGACCAAGGACAAATGTCTAGTTCATGATTAAGGCCAAGTCTATCGTAAATACATAAGGTAAATATTAATTCAAAAAAGGTCTTGTCATGAAAGATTACTTTAATCAGTGAAATGCGAGCCAGTAAATGTGCGATTGATACCGTGGATTATTTTATTATAGTCGTAGAATAGTATCTGTTTGGAAAAGATGTCCTTAACAAATTACCTTCACCAAAAGGCACCTTTTAGCCCTTTTGACTTTCTGGCTTGCTCAAAAATAAATGTAATATACCGCGCGCCCTCAATTGTTTGATATGAAGAGGGCAGCAAAAGTGTAGAACTTGACCTTTTAGAATTCTTTGAATTTTAAAAGCAATTTGTTGCAATGTAATAAGTCAAGCCATCGGAGGAACGTGACCAATCAAGACCATTTAATTGCTTGTGGATGCCGTGAGTAATTCTCTAAGTAACGACAATACTTTATGTCAAGTTGTTTCCTGAGTGTTCAGCATTTCCAAATATTCACAAGTCATAACCCGAAGGCCCTTTCGCCCTCCCCTCTAGCTTCATTTAGTGTGACGTTATCTGTGTACGCCTGAGAGTTTGATAAAGTTAATTTCTGATTGTATAAACGGGTGCCGAAACTTTGACTAATTTTTCAGAGGTTGCGTGAAACCAAACTTGATATCTGTTATGCATTGCAACCTTTCGGACATTTTGGCTTCGACGATCAGATGACCCCTTTCTGACAAAGAAAGTCAAACACTTTATTCTCAATGCTTGGGTTCGATCCCGATTGAAAACTAGCCGTATTGTCTCAGATCACTTTTACCAGCAGAAATCGATTTCTCGCGATTGCTGCCATCGTATAATGCCCAAGTCATGCGAGAATCAACGAAGCTCGAACTCATTAAGGGTCTGTATTTATGAAGAATAAGATTTTAAGCATGACTAGCTTAACTCTGTCTTTAAACTGTGTGATGTTTCATCACAAATTCAGTTATATATGTCACCTGTGTCGAGTGCATACGAACATTTGATCGTAGGTTGACCAGTAGGGCAAGAGATAAGATTGTTGGTTGTTAACCGGTAAACAACCAAAATTCGATCCCCATTTATGACCTTCGACAACCTTTGACCTTTTAACAAGTATTTTAGCAATTACGATATACACAACCCTGATATTTACAGACAGAAGCTACCTCGTGAGAAGTTTACTGTAACTTTATTTCTACCTAGTTTATAAATATGCATATATCAAGTCCTAGGTTTATCAGTTAGGCTAGAGCTTTTTGTTATATTGCACTTGGATCCATTTAATTCCAGATGATTAGAAGATCGCTGATGACCTGTGAGCCTAATCCTCCAATTGCAGCTTGCAAAAGTACAATCCGTTTATCTCAATCGTTTTGTGGTATTGAGCAACTTATTGTATCGTTTGGTAGGACTCAGCAGACAAATCATGACTTCTTTTACAAAAACATCACGTAACCCGCAGCTACATTTACAGTGAATTTCAAAATAGCTTGGAATTACATAAAAATGTTTCTGGCGATAGAAAATGACACCACCTGCACAAACGTTCTCCTCCGATAAATTTTGCAACAATTTAACCCATTTTGACGTTCACTGTGCCACAGTCAACATCGTCAGTGTTGCTGCGCTCTCATTGTTGAAAAACTCACCCGTACACTGACTACTAAAACATTCTTATATTGCCTTAATCACATTTCTTGTCGATGAAACTGCACAAAAAGCTACAATATTTTTTTCGGTACAATGTGTACGGGTCGGTACAACGGTTTATATTTCCCTCACTGGAAGGGTTCTGTAAGTGAGATTAGTGGACGTCGTATTGGGTTAAATTGTTGCAAAATCTATCAAACGAAAAGGTTTGCTATAGATGCAGTTGGCGTTTATTTTTCTATCGCGAAACGTTTTTTCTAATAACTCAAAGCACCGAAAAAGTTAGAACACTGTCAAGCAGTAGGCCAGACAAAGTCAAAACAATACCACCCGATCCACAGCGGCACCGGCGTCTAACCTCCTGCAAGACAATGTTTCAACTTTTGCAGACTGAGTTGAAGCCTCTATTACCGCCTAGTTGATAATTATTGCACCTGACAGTGTAATGTGATACAGTCTTTCCTCATAAAATGTAATTTAAAAAAAGCATTGACCACGTCGATTTCACTGTTGTTCTTATTTGTTTTTCGATACACTAAAAAACAAATGGTGTATAGATATATAGTAACTTACGTGTGCGACATTTCATGGCCAAAGCAACTGACGGAGGTGCTGATAGGACACAAGCCAACGGCCCAATAACCGCACATTGCTCCTCTGTAGGCGATGCCGCCAATGTCAGAATTAATCCAGTGCTTCCTAGATGGTTTTGAAACAAAAATACAAGTCTTCTAACGGGAAGCAGTACTCACAGTATTCCTATAACAATGTTATCGTGTGATTTTAGCAAGTTTTGATGATCTAGGTATAGTTGCACGTAAGATGATCGTGAAATCACGTGTTACTGAAGAACACAAACGTTTAAGCGCAATGCAACTTTCAAAACGGTCGTTAAAAAACTTACGACTTTTAGTTAAATCATAAAAAAGATATACTTCCATAGAAAGTCTACATTAAGCAGCTATTGTGTTGTTTCATACTTTGAAAGTTCATATCGAAATGACTATTTGTCAATAACAGCAGATTATAAAATCATTCTTTACTTACTCAGTAATGAGGAAACCATAGTCGAAGTGCAAAGGACTATCGTCATCGTCAACGTTGATGGCGTCCGCCCAACCAGCAAAATTTTCCAGACGGACATTGACATCGTCCGCCATATCCAAAAATGGTGTACACTTTGTTTAAGGAATCGCAAAGAGAGAGAATTAAGGATGGGCTTATATGATAAAGATGATAGTGATAATGATTGTTGTTGTTGCTGCTGGTAGTGCTACTACTGCAGCTAAAGTCGTCGTCATATTTGCCATTTCTGAGATTATATCTTCTTCTTGCAAGAAACGCATGGGGTAAATGACCATGCGTTCTATGAATTACCATCACCATCATCATCGTCTTTGTCGTCGTCGTCGTCGTCGTCGTCGTCGTCATGATGATGATGATGATGATCATCATCATCATCATCATCATCATTATTATGTTAGCTAATGTGTACATCTATGAAGACAAGAATCCATACCGTATCGTCGTCAATCAGAATTAACCTGACAAGCCGTACATGGATGTTCATGTCTTCCGATGACGGATGTTTATAAGCAGTACCAACCTACGAT
Source organism: Ptychodera flava (assembly GCF_041260155.1). Classification (NCBI taxonomy): domain Eukaryota; kingdom Metazoa; phylum Hemichordata; class Enteropneusta; family Ptychoderidae; genus Ptychodera; species Ptychodera flava. The sequence goes on along the minus strand of NC_091946.1, from coordinate 15,876,588 downwards.
CAAACGAAAATATCACAAATGTCAAGCTTTTGCTGTTACAATAATTGAACCCTTTTTCTTCCTATCTTATTTGAACAATAAAAGTAATATCCATATTCAGAGATTACTATGAGGGACACTTCAAACATCAAACTTGATTTGAGAATGTTCTGAGTTACACTTGAAACTGCTCAGAGTACTTTGCTGGAGTTATAAAGCTGGCAAAATGAAACGTAATTCAAACACCAAAGTCGGGACCTGTTTTTATATAAAGCCGTAAATTGCACGTGAAGACCAACAAACGAAATGAAAAATGTCAAAAACCATTTAAACAAATGAAAATGCCTAATTTTCTTTGATTTAAGAATAGCATTTTCACAATAACTCACCATATTAACCATTGCAAGTACGTGAGGTATCGTGTTCTTCCCAAGTTTTTCCTGAGCGGTTTTGTCAACCGCTACCATCAATTCTACGTATGTAGGTCTAGGAACATTGCCTTTGTCTCTGGTTTCCCTATCGTGCTCTGCAACGCGTTTTGCTTGTTCTGTAACAGTAGAATTTATGGACCGTTCAGTTTTTACGGCGGGGGGGCGGCAAAATCCAGGGGGTCATCGTAATTTTTGAATCTGCAAAGGGGGGGGTCATCACTTTTTCACTGGTAGGAAAGGGGGGTCACCACATTTTCAAAAACATAATACCAACAATAAAGTTCACTTTATGCCATGGCCATGATCGACCCTCTTTACCGGCGGGCCGCCTTGGGCGGCCCACTACAATAAATATACATTATGTATTACCCATGACCCTCTTAACGGGCAGACGCCTTTGGCGGCCAACTCCAATTAGGTTTACTTCATGCGATGGCCATGATCAACCCTCCTTACCGGCGGGCCGCCTGCGGCGGCCCACTACAATAAATTGACTTTATGTAATTCCCCACGGCAATCTTAATGGCCGCACGCCTTCAGCAGCCCTGTCCAGTAAAGTTTACTTTATGCAATAGCCATGATCGACCCTCTTTACCAGCGGGCCACCTTTGGTGGCCCACTAGAATAAAGTTGACTTTACGTAATGGCCCATGACCCTCTTAACCGGAGGGCTGCCTTTGGCGAACCACTCCAATAAAGTTTACTTTATACAATGTCCATGGACATAAGTTGTCTATGGAAATGAAGTTAAAAATTGCCTTACAGTCGTCCTAATTAACAGACGTTTCAATTAGTGTGGCTGAGAAGTTTGTGCACTGGCATCTCTGCTACACGAATAAAGCGTGCCGCGTACCGGAGTTCAAATCCAAACCATGCGGGTAAATTTGACATATGGGTTTTGGTTATTTTTCAGCGGAGGGGGGGGGTCATCAATTTTTTTCATCTGACAAAGGGGGGGGGGTCATCTTTTTTCACTAAAAATGCAGGGGGTCTATATTTTTGCTGATTTTGCTGCCCCCCCCCAGGCCGTAAAAACTGAACGCTCCCTTATGCATAATGTTTGTGCAAAACAGTGAGGGCGCCTGACATAAATGTAACAAATTCGTCGTTCCTTACACTGGAATATGAAATAACATGCCCTAACGAAAATTACGCTTTTGTAGCCAAATGCAACGTAAACAATACTTCTTTCAGAATTTCTCAGCTCTGTGACGAATAAGTTTCGCTTACTATGTATATTACCTTTTGGTATCAAGATGTCGTTCTGCCAAAATTCTTCTGTGGGGTTCTCCTCTACAAGCAATGCTATATGTGGGTGTCCATCGATGGCTCGCCTAAACCTTGCCGGCAGATCTTTGCTTTTCAACGGGTGCAGGAAGAGCGTGTAGTCTCCAATCAACCAACCGGTCTTTTTTTAATTTTTTATGAAAAATGCACCAAACGTAAATCTGTTAATACACTATTTTCATCATAAGCAAGGCAAGAACAGGTGACATAAAGAGTAACGTAACGTCCTATCGTGTCTGCTTAATCAAGCACTTGTTTCCGTTCGCATTCACACAAGCATCGCTTTTATGTTTATCACACCGATTACAGTCAATTGCTCCGTTTTCTGTCAGGTCGTGACAATATGTATACTAATGGTTAATTTTTTCTGACACAAAACAAATTATTGAAAAGATTGGAAAACACGTTCAAATGTAAGATATGTTGCACGAATAGAAAGGTACGAAAACCAGGTTACATGGAAGACAACATGATGTGCAGCCTGAACACCGCGGACTTCAATTTAGTTAGATGCAAAATACTATCGAAAATTAACTGCATTGAAGAAGTGGCTGTGTTTTGTCGTACGGGTTGTAGGGCTGTACTTTTATTTTATCAATTTACCAAACAGTGAATGGTAGGAAAATGGAGGCAAGAATCAGATGTAACATTCTGAAGACTACAAGCTTCACTAAACTAATATTCCGTCGTCCGGGTTGTATATGAGTAGGGCGTCACATTTGTACACTTGTTGTCACAACTATAAAATAAACATCCACGGATTACATACCACATCATCTCCGTTGCAAGATTTAACAGCAACTAAGGAGTTTTCAACGCCAGTGATGTAACCATTGTAGAAGCAAGACTTGTCGGCATCAAAAGGAAACCAGTCGGCGCGAATGCCCTCAGTGCCGCAGTATTCCACGAATTGCGCATTAAAGAAATCTGTGAAAGAAAGGAAAACGCGCTGGGAACATTGACACTGTAATGGTTGATTGAACACAAGATATGCCAAAGCCTTGAAGTGGTAAGTTCGAAAGTTTTGTTTTATCAGTCCATCATCCAACGGGCGATAGCCCAATTACAGGATGAGGTATGGGTTACCCATTAACCAGTAACCCCTAACGGAGCGCTGAGGAGTAAAGTGCCCTGCTCTGGGGAACAACACCGTGCTAAAGGCTTGAACACTTCATCCTCTGATAGAGTCCGTTGCCTTAACCACTGGTCCTGGATGCCCCCTTTGTGCGTATACTTGGACTTTTGCATATTTGCATATGCGAATGCTGCAGAGTTCATGTTTGATAGCAATAGGGCAAAAGCCATTTTTAACAAATGTATTTAGTTTCACACGATTCCGCATCAGTCTGTTTATCGAAACAATATAATATATAGTTACGTACGTCTTTTACAAGAACACTCGTTGTAACTTTTTATACCATTTTACAGTATGTCCGAAAGAAAAATATTTTCTTCTTCCTAAGATATGTTGAAATATTGCATGCATTTGCCTTCTATCCATAATGCATTTTGCATGGCATGCGACTTTAATGTTCGTAGTAAGATTAATTCTTATCCGGCGTAATCAATTTAGCTTGGTAACGATCGCGAAGAAAGTCATACAGTTTCAACTTGTGATGACAAGTTGGACACAAGGCGTTTAAACAAGGAAAATATATTACGCTTTACAGTTTTAAAATGAAACTCAGTAAAATGACAGTGGGATGTTACATTATTCACACTTACCATCACTTCGTTTCAAGCGTAAGTTGTACGTTTCACCAAATGCAGTCACTGTAATGTGATCCTCAACGTCATCGTCATTGACGGGGGCCTCCCTTTTCCGACGTTGGCTAAACTTAGGATAGACTACGTCATATTCTCCTCCTGAAATTATTGGCAGAGTACAAAGACCAGGTACACGGATGAAGAACACATGCATTCGAGAAATGTATAGACCGCCGCAAAGATGGCACACGTCTTCACGAAATGGGCGAGGAACACAAAAATAGCTTAATATACAGAGGTAGTTGATTAATCCACGCTTACTATTAGGATACGTGAGGACACTGAAATTCTAGTGCTATTGCCAAGTCATTGAATATGTTCAAATGATTGGTACAATGGAAAAGTGAAATATAGCGCAGAAAAATTATATATAAGTCGGATAGGACATAGAAATGCATACAGAAATGCATTCAACGCCATTTTCAATTTAGTTAGAACAGCCTATTACAAAGTCTTAGAAAACATGATATGAGTCAAGATGTATATTCATAATATCGTATCATTCTTTAGAGTTTTTGTGAATCCATGCGATCCGCGTGATTACAGTCAAGTACCATTTTCGCCACTCCTCCATCCCGGGCCAAAGACCTATTATGCCCAATAGGGCATAATTGAAATGCAAAGAAGTCCCATAAGACAAGATCGGCAATTGTTTAATTTATGATTTGAATTACAATCGGATGCTGGCAAATTTGTCCTAATGTTTTTAAACAATGTCTCGGACTTTCCTTGTAGATTAATACGAAAAGATGAAGAATATCAAAGGATGATCTTTACGAGTTAAACATGTAGCCAGTACTTTTGAGATGAACTTTCGGCATTTCATTATCAGAAAAACTGTACACCATATGAAGTACATTATAGACAAGAATACCTTCACGCCATGGAGGTCGTACAGACGAAGATTAAACGTTTCATCTTTCTATCAAGGGCAAACGAAACGAACAAAACAACAAACTGACAGTATTACTGTCATATCACTTTTCCTTACCTTCATCTAAGCCTGCGGCCTTCGCATATCGTTTGACTGCCTCTTCTGGTAGTGTCTGTGCGAGAGAGAGAGAGAGAGAGAGAGAGAGAGAGAGAGAGAGAGAGAGAGAGAGAGAGAGAGAGAGAGAGAGAGAGAGAGAGAGAGAGAGAGAGAGAGAGAGAGAGAGAGAGAGAGACCGGGAGAGACCGGGAGAGAGAGAGAGAAAGAAAGGGGAAAGACAGAAACAGGCAGACAAACAGACAGAAAGACAGACGGGAGGTTTATGAGGAAGGTCCCACAGACAGAATGTTGGTTGGTTGGTCGGTTGTTTAGTTGGTTGGTTTTTAGGAAAAATGGGAGAAAACAACAGAAAGACAGCTTTCCCTTTAGGCCAAAAGACGTTAAGAGATGAACAGTATTCATCTAGGTAAATCAACAAAGTGTGTTTTTAGATACTTAGCAGCTACATGACTCATCATGTCCCGTGCCCTTAACATACTTCACAAACCATTATGGAAAAAACAAAAGCAGTTTTACATACAAGTTTACTTTATTGTTTTCAGGTCATTTTGAGTGATTTGGAAACATCATTTTCTTAAACACCGTTTTCTTTTATGCCCGTTTTGGTCGCCTGTCGAACAAATGGTGAAGAATTTATCCGATGTAGATTTGCCGCAGCATTGCCATGCATGGAATTTTGCTGGATCATATTCGATACTAATAAAGTTATTAAAGCAGGCCGAAGAAGTGTCATTCACCATGTAATGGAAGTATTATTAAAGGATACTCACGAAACTATCTGACGAAAGCTTTTGCAATTGAGTTTACCATTTAAAATGTGACTACCTGCAGCAGTTCACTTACCTTCTCCAAGGATAACGACGCTACGTGGTATGAAATTGAAAAAATGACGAAAATCAGCACCACATTGCCTTTGACCGCCATGTCTAAAATGGATTAACTGAAGTTCCCTTTCTACCGGGTATTTAAGTCTGAATCTGCCGACAATTCTAAATTGTTTCCATCTAAAAATAAGTGAATTGGTATCCATTCCCCCTTTCATATCGAAACACACTGATTGCCAACGGAAGAGCAATAATTATTCCTATAGGCCTAGGGATAAATTCAAAATGTATCTTGATTATTAGACACATTCTGAGTGAAGCCTAGCATGGTGTGAAACTTCTCTCTAAGGAATATTTATCTACCCAAAAAGTGTGTTCGATTGATGTTATTCAGAATTTTGAAAGGATATTTTCACAAAAAGTTGTAAAAGTAATATGCTGTTCCAGTTTACACAACCTTAATATGTCGTGTATATTTTTTCTACTTCAATTATTCCAATATAATTCCAATCATGTCAAAAGTATCAGATTATTCAAAATACGCTATTAATCATAACTGTGACATCTAATGTCAGGGCCTGACATATAATACGGCTTGGTTAGTCTCATTGTCAAAATTAATAATTTTGCAACAAAAGAAAAAATTATGTTTGATCGCTCAACAACAATCGATGTCGTACTGGAATTTCCTTTGCTGGTTTCAGAGACTACAATTATGACATTTGTGAAGGACGTTTACAGAGTGTACATCGACCAAGAGTAATTGACAAATATGTCACTAGACATGTCAGTTACAGACACTGACAGAACATTCAAATTGATCGAGAAATAACTAATGCACAAATATCGATTTAGTTATATGTTGCGAACTGATCCGTCAAGAAAAGTTATGCCTGGTGTTAGTTTTATTGGTGGAACCTTTCCCCACTTTAAGTCTCTGTTGTTTTGAAAGCTTTTGTCGAACACAATTTCTTAATTCCATACATATAAACTTTCACTGCCATTAAAATGGGCAAAATATGTACCTGTATCTTTTTAAAATTGAATCTATGAAATGAATGTCCTTAAACACTTACTTGTTTGCGTAGGCATAGTTGAAGGAGTTAACATAATGAGCTGCTATGCGTTATCGACCTCCTATAAAGAAATACAAACATTTTGTGAATACGGTGAATGCGTTAAAAGTTATGAATTAAGTCTTGCAATTTGATATATGTTAAGAAAATTCATAATGTCCTTCGTCATCTTCTTTCTCTTTCTATATCGATAAATATTTAGATCATTTGAATATCAAATATCCGCCTCTCTTTAAATGTATCAAATTTCTTATCAAATAGTTGGTGACAGACAAATTTTAGGTAATCCCGGAGGAAATATGTTATTCGTGTACATTAATGCTAGTGGAAAAATAGGGGTAAATATGGCATCGGAAATAAATGTTCGACCCTATCCGTTACTGGTGACCCAATATAAGAATATTATCAGGTGCTTATAGGCAACTTTACAGCTGATATAGTTGATAAGCTACTCATAATTGGCAACGCCTGAAGTTTACATGGAAATAAATATTATACAAAGACAGTTCTTCATTTCTGTAGCACAAAAGTTTGAAAATGAATTTGCAATATTCACCTTCTGGAGGTGCATCTTCGAGCCCTTCTTCAGTGTTGAAACAGTGGCCTTGAATGCAAAATCTATATTTATATATTATCTAATGAAATCTTCTTTGTTTGACGTCATCGTATACAGTGTTTTTCGCGGAGCAGTACAACTTCGAGCGGAATTAGGGTTTTATTTCCTCGATTACTTTCATTTAATGAGTAAAACGGCCCATCGCCCTGAAGATATGCAAATGTTTACTGGGTACTTTTATTCATAAATCCGGTGAATTTGAAATTTTGATACACCGAATGCAATCTTACCCGATCAGATATACGAATTCGATCACGGGAACTTGTCAATCATTGTCTCGAGCTGTCCCAACGCCAAAGAAGGTTTTCCATCGGCTGGCATGGGGGCTCCACCGCTACAGAACCTGACAACATGGTGCTATCACCAGAATTATTTAAAATATTTTCAAATATATTTATGAAGGGAAGACAACAACAAGATCGAAACAGTAGTACTTATTCAAGGAGGTATCGTGGATTTCAAAATACCACGAGCTTACGATCTTGGCGAGCCCGCAAAGTTCAGTTCAATTGCATCCATTATGACCCAGATTAAGTACGTGGCCACAGCGAGCCGTCACCACCGCGTCTCCCAAGGTGTAAGCTCGTCAGTCCCGATCCCGGTCGTCAATGTTTATGTCACACGAACTTTGATGTTTGCAGTGACACATATCTCGCCCGTAGATAACTCCAAATTTGTCACTTGACGGAAACTCTTTTCTGTTTTCCGAGTCAACTTTCGATAATGCACCCATAGCGTTCCACTGCAGAGTTCAGACTTCAGATACAGCTGCCAGATCATATGTCTTTGCTACAGCGCACAGCGCTACGCTGCAGGTTCGATTTCGATCGAGAATTTACAGACTGAATGAAATGTATCTTTGTTCTTCGAATGATTTGATGTCTTTTGCCTTCTATGTCGCTTTCCGAAGATCATACGGTACTTCTTTATCTAGTCGAACTTACATTGAGGTGTAGATTTCGGGCTTATTTCCAGGTTCAACATTCCACATTGGGCGTCCGTACTACTAGATTGGCGTGTAGCCGCGACGGCACCCCATTCTATTCTTCGGAATAGCTACAAAAGCTTTGGCGACTCGAAATTTCGTTTGACATGCCTCCCATGCTTCCATGTCTGAATTTATTGCATTACCTCTTCGCAAATATGTCATGAAAGCACGCCATCGATCGCGACAGATCGGTCTGTACACAAAATCGCCACGGGAAAGTGTAAGAAAAAAGTTCCAGTTGATGACGTATAACAGGGGTAATTCGGATTCCTCTCGGTCCTTTTCTACGTCAGACAGGTGGCGTTTCGGGTCAATTCATGTGATAATAACTTTTTGTGACATTTCTATCCGACATGCGGTGCTAAACAGCCTTCTTTGATTATGATTAACACTGATTTTCGGATTGAAAGAAGTAACCCTAAAACACGATTGGAACTAATTTGGGATAATTGGATTTTCATATTTTGCAAATTTCTTAAAAGCGTTAGGTGCCATATAGCTAAATGTTGCAATATCGCAAAATACTCATAAAAACAAGTGTGTAATATAAAAAGAAAAGCAGATGGATAACACTTGTAGATTAATCGACATTATTTCACCATCCAATTATCCCAAATTAGTTCCAATCGTGTTCTACAGATTTCCTTTACACAATGCTATCTGAAATACACTCACTTTATATGTTTCATGCCGTCAAGAAAGAAGATAACCTTTTCATGATAAGTTTCTCGATATCGCCATCTATGACACGTGCATTAGTCATGTACGACAATGGTCCTTTGTTTTATTGAATTTGAACATGTTCTGAAAAGTGTGTGAGAAGCATTATTGGTAATCATGGTATGGTCGATCAAGGTCACTATCATTACGGTGACATTCCTTCGAACTCTTAAGCGAATGGAAATTATATGTTATTGCGAAATCTCCCATACCCATAGCCATGTAACCTACCTCAGATGTAGTCTTAACGTTTTTGATGATGGCCTAGGTGAATGTATTGGTCTTCACTTTTAAGAACATCATGCAAACTTAGTAACCATAACGCATTATAGAAGGTTGTGTTGACGGACAAAGAACTCACAAGACGGAAGAAGCTCATTTTCCGTTTGAAGTGGTGGTCTGTGACAAACGGCATATTGCACGGTCATCTGAATCAGGTTTTGCTGCAATCCCATTGTGTAGGTGATGAAATCATAATCAACGCCATCATACATGCCATTAACATCAGATAATATCTCGAGAATAGAAGAGACACATACGGTAGGAAAACGCCTGTAATCTGCGAATTAACATTTGTTTAAATCACTGCTCTGAGATAAAACCTGTGATGTCAACGTACGATTTTGATTAGCAATGATTGTTTTAGGCAAATTTAAGTTCTAATCATGCTTTTGTTGGCGTTTTCTTTCACAGTAAATGAAAAAAGAAGGAAGAGAAGAGTCCCATACTTCAAGAGAATAGAACAAACTCGGTGAAACAAGTTATTTTGCAACAATTTCATTGCTGACGCGATTATAGGTTGATGCTTAAAGGTTCAAATCTCGATAGGATTCTTTTCAACTTAAATTGAAAATGTAGTGCGTAGCTTTCCCCTATCTATTAGCCTCTTCATTTTAAAAAGTTGATCTGCAACCGCAGATAAGTCCGTTGTAAATATTGAATCATAAGAAGAAATAGTAAGAACGGTTGGTGTGCATCCCCTATCTATTAGCCTCATCAGTTGCTTTAACAATTAGCCAAATTGAGCCAACAATTGCCATTGCTTTAAAGGTATACAGTCACCTGTAATCTAAATATGCCCATATATGGTCAAATGGGTGTTCTTTGGTATTCAAAATGCCCATGTGAGGGCGCTGATTTTAAAAAGCGGCCACCCGCTTAAAATCTGTGATTGATTAGATTTTCTCTTTCCATGGTAACTGTGGCAAAATTGGAACAGTTGACACTATACCTTTAATTGATATGTTTCAAAGGAGATATTTGAGGAAGAATATCAGAGAATTATATTTTAACAAGAAGGATTTGTAAGACCACTTGTCAAATGCTAACCTTTATACAGTACAATAGCGTACATTTACACATGAGAAAAACTACAGATGACAGTTATGATCTGATATGATGTTTATTTTTAAACTAAAGGAAGATAAATCCATGCGAAATGCAAAGTTATCTGACCAACCGTCTCTATTCATTTGAAGAACTGAGGACTTTATGTCGCTTAGAAACTGTAAGTCTAAAATGAATCAACCAGATTTATATTTTAGCAACATAGTATTCCGACGTTTAGGATATTTTCTTCCATAAACTACTGAGCACACAAGTTGACATGCTCAGTATATTGGCCGGGAGGAGGTTTAACTCCCCGTTTCCAAGACAACACATTGCCGATGTAGTTGCCATCGCAGGCATTCTTAACACCAGTGACTTCTTCGTTGGTCAACACGCGGTCCCAAACATTGAAGAACGCCATGTTGCCTTTCACTTCATACTGCCTAGAAGTACCCAATATGAACTTGCCACCGGCTGCCAGTTCGAATCCATCACCATGTCCAGCTCCATTCGTAGCTCTGACGCCATCTTTAAAGACCTGCCACTCGCCTCCCGATGACTTCCACGTGACACACACGTGATGCCAATTGCCGTCATTGACAGTGGTCGAAACACCATTCCAGTTGCTATTCTGCACCATTAATTCGGTATCATACCACAAAGCCATCGCGTACTTCCCTTGTGTTTGGTAGGTGAACCATCCTCCATTGGAGTAGGTTGATTGTAACCAAAAGCATGCAGTTAGTTGTGTCAGCTTAGGAATGGTAGTCGAGGTCTCGATGGTAAACTCACCGTCAAACATAATCATTTTTCCCTCCAGGCCAGAAACCACTGGTTCTGTAATGTAACCATACAGTCACACTTGTTATTGTGCTTGATTTGCGTTTTCTTAATATTTCATCAGTTGTCATTACGCTTTCTCTGAAAATGATTAGAGCTAACACTATGAACGATACAATGAAAGAACACTAGGTCGATAAACCAACGGTACTTTTTCAGTTTCATTTAGCTTTAATTTTCGAAGTTTTTTCGTGCATTCTATTTCACATCATCAAAAGTTTTCTGCATGAGATTGATGATATCTTCAAATATCTTCAGCTGAAACAAAATAATGGATCCGGCTTATTGCACTGTACTCTTGTCTCATTCTGATAATTTGTAAAAATAGAGACCTACTTAAAATGGTTTTGTAAAACAAAATGCTTTCAGTCAGAAGATACGCTAGACATAGTAATCAAGGAACTAAAAAGGGTGTAATCAAATAATGATCAGCATATGTGGCCAACATTTACGATGAATTCTTATATTGTTTTTATTTTACATTTTTGATCGATTACTTTGACATTCGTCGAATGCAATGAAATACGAGTTTTTCCGAAGCTTGCCAAACAGTTTAGCTAGTTGTTTTGACACATTCGAACTTTGTACTGATATAAGGGAAGTTACCGCATGTATCGGCGTCTTCGATCGGTAAACTACCCGGGACCGAGAGTTGAACACCAAGATCGTCACTAATCCAGGATATCAAATTGCCAGTCATAGAACTATCACATGCCCTTGCCAAATTTTGGATTTCCTCGGCCGTCAGTTTTCTGTTCCAGGCATTGAAGTTTGTCATCTCGCCCTCTATGTAACCAGAAGACCATGCGTCGCCAACTTTATCTTGGCCACGGCCAATAACCATTATTCCACCGGCTTCAATTTGAAACCCCTTTGCCAAATCGGAGCCCGTGGCCATTTGAACGCCATCTTTGAAAAACTGCCAACCACCACTCGCGCTCTGCCACGTCACCGTCACATGACGCCAAAAACCGTCATTTGCACTGCATGAAGATGCTTCCCCCTCAATGCCATGTACATACATCTGCATATAGCCGATATTACGAACACTGAAGTCATCTTCAATGGATGGGGAGGAATAAACGAAAGGCACACCATAGTCCCTACCAGAACTTCTTACCCAGAATGACACAGTAATTTCATAGATGCTATCCGAGAAAGGTTTTGTCGATACAAGTGTGGATGTTTCCCCTAGTCGTACCATCTTTCCGTGCATGTTTTGACCAAGTTTTTCTGTAAAATAAAGTGATCACAGATTCTATTATTGCAGCAAATTCGAATCGATGCACATCGAATCAAACTGACTTAAATATGTCTTAATGTATACATTTTTTTTAAACAAAACACATTTGAATTCACAGTCCCGTTAAGATAGTTGTCCACTATATCTACTCGAATATACCGAATCTGTACCTTAGATGAACCTTAACGTAAGCTGTAGTATTTCACGTAATGTAACAAAACGTTTTCGAGTATATCAACCGATCCAAATACGTTAGCACGTAAGAAATGAATTAGTTCAACTTGGGTATCATACCACAATCCCCTGGCCTGCCAACATCACAGTACTCCCACCTCGGGCCATCGACCGTGTAGCACCAAGGGTCCTTCTCATTGTCAGGGTTTCTGCAGTAGTTATGATCGCCAAGACCACGGTTTGGATAATTTTCAGGAATTCTGTTATGCTGCCGTGGAGTCTGAGAGGTCCATTTCTGACAGGTGTAACCACTTATGGTCTTTGAACGTTTACCTCGATAATCATATCCATTGGCATCTTGGTAACATTCGTCTTTTCCACCTGTTAAATCAGAATCTGACTTTAACCAGTTGAACTTTAACTTTATATTATTCCACGATGTCATGTGCACATTAACAGTGGGACAGCGTACAGGGAAAGGTTTGAGGCAGAGAACACGATAGGGTTGCTTTAATATATATCTGATAAATTTTTCATGAGTCAGATGGCAAATTTAGACATTACTACAGATTCTACTCCACTCACCACAGGTCTGTTGAGGTTGACCAACGTCACAGTAATCATAGTGTATACTTCCGCCGAAAATGTAGCACCAAGCGCCGCCAGAGTCAACATCAGGGTTACGGCAGTAATTGTGATCACCAAGTCCACGATTTGGAAACGCCTTAGGAGTCTTAGGATATGAGTGTTCTGTCCATTTAAGACATGTGTAACCTTGCTTAGTGGTTGATTTCATACCTCGATAGTCGTTTGCCAATGCCTCGGTGAAACATTCCCCTTTACCATCTGTAAGGGTCAAAAGAGAAAACGACAAGACCTAAGTAGGAGCAGGAAGCAACTGAAAGCTATCGCAAAAGAAGTTTCCAATCTCCTATATTCCTAGATCATCGCTTTCTGTTTCGTTTCATTGTATAGTGAATCATTCCATTATGAATGTATACATATGTCCCCGTGGGAAATTGCAGTGCTTGATGCTATACAAGCAGAGCTTTATAAATCATGACACAAATTACTTGAGGTGTAAAGTAATATCTGCTGTTTAAGTTTCATGCACCCTGCAATATTCAGACAGACAGTAAGAACTAGGAATGTATCAAAGTTGCAATGACGAATGTGAAGATGATCGCATCAATTTGATGTGCAGGTATGGCTTGTAAGAAATATTTTGAATTGAAAGACTTACTAAAGCTTAACGCCTAACAACAGATATTTTGTATTTTTATAAATCTTACATACACATATATATATATATATATATATATATATATATATATATATATATATATATATATATATGTCTACTTGCTATTTCCTTCACCTCACTATTGATTTCGTTGTAGACGCTGTCGTCCACTAAATTGTATCACTTAGTAATGTTCTCTCGTAACAGCTTCAGATAACCATCAGCGTTAACCTTGCAAAAGTTGCTTGTCTTGTCAGCAGAGACAATAACTTCCCCAATTTCTTACTTTAATTGATGTCAGATTTAAATATTCAACTTATTAATACATTTTCATGTCATATCTCAACATCGTTCACTGCTGAAATGCCGTCGTTAACATTTGCAGCAAGTTTGGTTTTCAAAAATTACTAAATACCCTTCAGCGTAATATAAGTCCACATTACAGAAGCAGTATACTATGAATTACTATAAAAAAGAGAGTCTCCCAGGAGAGAGGTACATCCGATCTTAAACAACGTCCATCCCCTTTATTCACCAAGACATTCCTTTCAATGAAGTTAGTTTAACTAAATCAATTCAGCTGATGACACGTTTAATCCTAATTGAATTTGAAACTTATCAAGTGTAAACATTTCAAGATCAAATTATTTTAAGTTCCTGCTTAAGAAGGTCGTGTTTTGCGACAATATAACTGTGAGCAAATTATTTTGAAAGGATAAAGAAAACTAGAGTAAAGATAAACAGTGTTTGTCGTCAGATCTATAGTTTGATAGAATAAGTGATACGATACCTTTCTGGCAGACATAATGTCCGTAACTGCTACATGGGTAGTCTGAAAATTCCATTAGTCCTTCCCTGACGAAAAAAAAACCAGCAGAATTTAGTTTTCATGTAGCATTATGTTGTAGAAAACATGCAAACAGGATAGAATAACATGTAACCCGAAAGAACCCAGTTTTACATACCATACCCACTGCCGATCGTAACAGCATAAATCTCTGTAAATCATGAATGGAGTAAAGGTCGTCTTTCTGAGGTTGCGAAAACAATATTATTACACAATGATAGATTGGAATATTGAAACATATCTTAATCTTTTACCAGAGGTACAAGCACTCTTGATTGCCGCCGGCATTATTCGGCTCCTTGGATTCCCACTTGAAGAAAGTTAACTTTTCTCCATCAAATGTCCTCCAGTCGTTTCCCTTGTCAGGGTAACGCCTTCCGTCGAAATGAAAGCGGTCGTTCCTCTGATGATGGTTTGAAATGACACCTATCAAGTGGTCATACGTGTCCTTGTTCAGTATTTTTACCAGCGAGCCTTGCTGGCTGTTACAGACTTGAACCGCGGTGTCACGGTCAGCTTCAAACACTGACGGCACGTAATTAACGTTATTAGGCCTAGAACCTGAAAAATAATTTGATTGTGCCTCTAAAGCAATGTTTATGATATTGGGACTTTGGGTATTTAAAAAAAAATTTCATTCTTTGTCCGTTGCTTATATTAGGCTGTCAATTTCTATAAAAGCGTAAACGCAACTTTTAGTAAGTAACAGTAATTCCTATTAAAGTCTCTGGTGTCCTTAGCATATTACACGGTGACTGCGATTATAAATAACAATTCTATGAGTATTTACAGAATTTATTTCACATATTTAGAGTACAATGTAGCAAAAATCGAGTTAACATAATACTATTCAGCAAAATTTAGACGAAGTCATTATTTCATAATTTATTCATCAAAAGAAATATTAAAATGAAGTAAGATACTTTAGAAAGATTCAAATGATTCAAAACATTTAATATTAGCATCACATACCTATGTCCGTCGATGAACAGGATGCCTGATCAACGCATGTGCAGATTTCTGCCAAACAAGACTACCATTGAGAATGGAAGAAAATGTGCATGATTTGAGTAATGTGAATAAGAATTCCGATATCACAAGACGGAGATACAGACGGGCATGTCTATTGTCGTCTTGGACAATGTAATGGACAATAGTCATATCTTGTGGAGGTTACGAAATCATTACAATTACTCTTGAAGAAATTTGCATAAGATAGTGCTTTACAGGTTAGCAGACGATCGTTCAAACGAGTAAAGAAGTTTAAAGGTTCGGTATCAGACATAACTTTTGATGGTCTTTTTCGCTATTTTTATTATTTTAACCATAGTTTCCTGTTCTTACTCTTCATTTTTAGATACACGATACATATTAAGCTTGTTATCTCGGCCTGTAAATTGTGAAACTGCCTTGTCATTCTTGACAAGTGAATTCTTGTCTGGGCTGGAGTTTGTAAACAATAGAGTGCATTTTACATGTATACACGGCGGGTTGACGAGCTAAATAGATGTTTCCACATGCTTTAGAGTAGGAACACAAGAATTAGCAATTGAAATACAAACAAAAAAATGAAACGAATCATCAAAAGTTATATCTACCGGCACTTTAAATAGAATTTAAAAGAAATGGCAGGGTTAACAGATATTTAGAGCTCCCAAAAATGTGTGTCTTCCATCAAGTTCTTCTACGATTTTTCCATCTTATAATTCCTTTCTTATAGGAATATTAGAAATATGAAGCCGTTACATTACCTTTCCATGTCCACAAGGCGTGCCTTCAATTGCCTTACCCCAGTATTCACAGGAACCATCTGTCATTTCACAGTACATATAACATTCTTCGCCGTTCTTGAAGTCCTGAAAATTGACATGCGACAATATCGTGCCAGTAAACAGTCAATGTAAGAGAGACTGTGTCATTACGCTCTGAGCGGGGGGGGGGGGGCTTTGTTTCTTTTACTGTACTATCGGTGGATCGAACTTTGCTTGACGAAACTCTAATAAACCAGTGTATTGCAATATGGATCGTACCATTCGAATTGACAGTAAGTTAATTGACAGTTTGGAAAATGAGTTGGGAAATTTAGTTCTCATGATGTTGCCAGACATGCCATTTTAACACTGGCAATCGGAACAATTTATTTCCATTGGAGAATGCGAAGTTGCCATTGAAGCACATTGACAACTAATTTGTGTTTTAAGTGTATGATACACATAATAATACATCAGGGCCTTCATACGTAATTTGCTCGTACTTGAGTTTGTTGGTCAAGAGTGTATGAAGCGGTCCTAGAACTAACAAAGAAGGCTGATGCCAAAACATTGGGCATACACCATTTGAAGTTTTAAAAACTACTATGATTAATATCATGGGAATTATTTGCACAGCGATTTAATTACATGAAATTGCATAGTGAAATTGTGTTGTCAAGACCTTTGGAATGCGCATCGCACTGCCAGAATTATTACTTTTTACGTTTTTGCGCACGTCTTCTTGACTCCCGGTTTCATTACCGAGAATGCCTCCCGGGCTCTGAATTATCATTCGGATGTATTTTAAATCTGACCTTTCTTTTACATTGCTGGACATATATAGAAAACCACCATAAAATACAATATATGAAACTACATTTTGATGTTAGATAATGGCAATAATCCGTTCCACTACTAGATATATACTCGATTTTCTCACAATCCGACCAATACGGCACTCACTCAGCGGCTCATGCTATTAGTTGCGTTTGTACCCGATTACAGTGTATATCCTTGCCTTTCGGGCATCATTGCTTTAATGAAGTTCATATTGCAAAAAACTATCAGTAAGTGACATCGAAAATGTCTATACCTGTACTTCCAGTGTTTTCCATGGGCACTGCCCTTTACTTTTTCCATAATAATAACCCTTACACTGCATGTCTGGAGTAAAGACTTCCCCAGAAATCACTTTTTCCGTTTTACCATACCCAGGCCACGGAAATGTAGTTTGTGGTAAAGGTTCATCGTACAAACATGAAGAAGGATGTCGATACTGTCTGTAATAAAATATTCATGACACTACTTTTAGCATTGAAATTTCTTGATTGGTCATACTTACATACATACATACATACATACATACATACATACATACATACATACATACATACATACATACTTCCTTCCTTCCTTTGCATGCCTTAAAAAATAATTGTGTGTGTAGCAATTAAACACATTTTAAGATCTGATTTTAACTATGTCGCATACTCACATCATGTAGTCTTTGAGTTCATTTCTATTACATTCCGTGAATTTGTAGTATCCACCTGAATGAAAGCCTTTATCGGTTGACTCGGGACAGGCTGTCAGTTCATGGTTTAGGCCGAGCCTATAGTTAATGAGTAGAGCAACCATTAATTTTGGTAAAACAACAATTTCTTTTTACATGAAACTTTACTTTTAAATCTTACTGTATGCGCCAACTAGTACTTGTGAGATTGACATTTATTTTTCTGAATCCTCCTCCATTTTGGATGATCTTGAATGACCTTTGATAATTTTGAACATTACGGAATTCGTTTTATAATTTTCTGAAAAAGGACAGGTATGAAAGGAATTACGTCCTCTTTAGGCCAAAGCAAAACTTGTTCCTCGGATTTTCCTGACAATATAATATATGACGGGTGACTTATGTAATTACATGATCTTGGCCATTTTTAATTAGAAGTTCAAAATAAGCAACGAAAAAAGTATACGTTCCAAGAAAGATCTCTATAATTTTCTAGTCCACATATTTTAGTAACTTACGAGTGCGACATTTCATGGCCAAAGCAACTGACATAGGTGCTGATAGGACACAAGCCAACGGAATAATAACCACACATTGCTCCTCTGTAGGCAAGACCACCGACGTCAGAATTAATCCAGTCCTTCCTATATGGTTCAAGGAAAAGAACATGTCTAGAGAAAACAGTCTATTTGGTATGGTGCCTCCAACATAGAGAAACAACAATCTTAGTAAGTCTTGTTGATCGAAGTCCAGTATCATCGAATGTGATAAGAGGGTCCTTGTACGCTAATGAGCTCATAATAAGATAACGTGTTTCTGAACCTCGCAGAACATTTATTTCATGTGCGCATGCGTTATTCCCATTGAAGTCTCTTGTGTTGTTAGTTTCACAATCGAAATCACGCTGATATTTGTTGCTTCGATGGTTCAATTCTGAATGAAGCATTATGAGAAATGCCTCAATGTAAAGTCTATGTTTAGCAGCAATAGTGCTACGTTTCATACTTTGATGGTTCATATCGAAATAAATATTTGCCAATAACATTAGATAATAGAAGCATTCTTTACTTACTGAGTAATAAGGAAACCATAGTCGAAGTGCAGAGGACTATCTTCGTCGGCAACGTTGATGGTATCTGCCCAAGCAGCAAAAAAGCTAAGGCGGTCATAGACATCATCCGAGATGTTCAAAAATGGTTTGCACTTTATTTAGGAAATCGTAAAGAGAAAGTTATTGATTAACTTTGGCGAAAATGATAATAGCAATGATGATTGCTCATGTTGTGTTGTTGTTATTGCTGCTGTTGCTGCTATCGTTGCAGTCTTTTCTGTTTTAGACATCATTATTATGTTCAAAACAAACATGTGTTGTTATAAAACGTTCTTGCTTTCCATAAATTATTCTCGACGTCATCTTTATCATCATCATTACTGCTAATAAGTTAGCTAATCAGTACATATATGCCAGCTGTAGTTCGTACCTTATCGTCGTCAATAAGAATTAATCTGACCAGTCGAACGTTGAAGTTCATATCTTCCGACGAGGGATGTCTATAAGCAGTCGCAACCTACAATCGAAAGGAAACATCGCTTAAGTCAAGCTCTGGCTGTTGCAATGATTGTGCCCTTATTTCCCTATCTTACTTCGACAATATCGTGGCATGTCTATATTGAAAATTAATGGTTATCAAAAACGGAATTCAGAGAGCAATTTAGGATCAATATTTAGCTTAAAATATAGTGAGTTGGAACTTGAAGCTGTTCAGAATAATTTGCTGACGTGATCAAGCTGGCAAAATGAAAAATTATTCAAAAAACACTGAAGCAAGGACCTAACTTGATATAAAGCTGTAAATTGCACATAAGAATAAAAGAAACGAATTTCAAAACCATAAAGACAATGAAAATGTCTGATATTCTTTGAATCATGCATGTCCACTATCACTCACCATATTAACCATAGCAAGTACGTGAGGAATAGTGTTGTCCCCCAGTTTCTCCTGAGCGGTCTTGTCAACGGTTACCATCAACTCAATATACGTAGGTCGAGAATTCTCCATACCTCTTGTTTCCCGCTCATTCTGTGCAGAACGTTTTCGATGTCGCTCTGTTAATATTAGAATATTTTTCATAATGTTTGTACTAAACAATGCAGAGAGCCTTTGACCAGACTCTGGAATATCAAATAACATGCCTGTAGACCAATCTTATAAGTCGCTTTTACAGCTAGATTCCATGTAAAGAACACTAGTTTTCAGAGTCTTATAGTATAGACTTCACTTACCACCTGCTTCTCCTTTCGGTACCAGGACGTCATGCTGCAAGAATTCTTCCATGGGATTTTCGTGCACAAGCAATGCTATATGTGGGTGTCCATCGATGTCTCGCCTTAGCCTTGCCGGGAGATCTTCGCTTTTCAACGGGTGCAGGAAGAGTGTGTAGTCTCCAATTAACCAGCCGGTCTTGTTTTTAATATACGCAAAATGCAACGTACATTTGAAAATGCATTATATGTCTAACGGAGAGGCACGAATAAGTAAATTCCAGGCTATTGAAACATAACAATGTTGTTGGCTGAATTAAGCGCTCATTTTCGTTCATATCCAGGAGTGCCTTGAAGTTTATAACAGATCAATTACCGATCTTTGAGTGCGGACTGGAAAAGCAGGCAAATGTCAGATGTAAGATATGATGTACGAATAGACATAAACGGAAATCGGGTTAATAGAAGACTATATGACACATACTATGAAGACTACAAACTTAACAAAACTAAGGCTATGTCTCTAGTATTGTATTTTATGAAAGCCCACAGGGGCATTTTTGAAATAAGAAAAAAATATCATCTCGTGCGCATGAGATAATATCTCGTGCGCACCAGATAGCAATTCGTGCACACCAAGTAGTATTTCGTGCACACGAGATAATTTCTCGTGGCCACGTGATAATATCTTGTGCGCTCTAGATAGTTTCTTGGGGCCACGAGAAACTATCTCATATCACGAGACATTATCTGGTGCGCGCGAGATACTTTAATGTGCGCACAAGTCAGTATCGAGTGCGCACGAAATGATAATTATTTTGTCCTTCAAAATGTCCCTTATGGACTTTCATGGTATTTAGCGGAATAACACAATTGCATTCTTGCTGTGAAGTTTACAATGTACTTCCACGGATTACATACCACGTCATCTCCGTTGCAAGATTTAACAGCAACCAAGGAGTTTTCAACACCAGTGATGTAACCACTGTGATAGCAAGACTTGTCGACATCAACCGGAAACCTGTCCAAACGAATTCCACCATCGCCACAGTATTCCACGAATGGCGTAACAAAGAAATCTGTGAAAGATAGCAGAATGAGCTTGGACTATTGGACATTTTAGAATGCAGTTCGATGGTAATATCACAAAGAAATGTCACAGCTTTGAAGTAATTAACTCGACAATGTGTGCTGATACATGTGCTTATGCATATTGTGCATGTGCAAATGTTGCCGAAATCATTGACAGCAATGTGGCAAACAGTATTCAAAAATATGTTTGGTTCCCCAGTGACGGATGTCTGTCAAACTTACACTGGTAGCTTTTCATAGTATTTTCAATATCTATGAAACACTTTTTGCTCGTCTTAAGAAATATTGAGCTTCCAATCACAAGGCATCATGGTGCACGGTGCACGACGTTACTGTTCAAAGATGAATTCTGGTCTGGACCAAAGTCATGGGAAACATTAAGCTTTTGATGCAAAGTGAAACACCAATCGTTTAAACGTGAATTCCGTATTATAGTTATATCAGCATGTAATTTACAAACAAGACAATTTTGGAATATTCATCACAATTTACAGCTACATATGAAGATGGTGCTAGTAAATGATAATAAGGTGCTACAATATTCAAACTTACCATCACTTCGTTTCAAGCGTAAGTTGTACGTTTCACCAAATGCAGTCACAGTAATGTGATCCTCCACGTCATCATCATTCACGGCAGCCTCCCTTTTCCGACGTTGGCTGAACTTAGGATAGACAACGTCATATTCTCCTCCTGAAATTATTGGCAGTGTACAAAGGCGCGTTGTATTCGATGAAGAACAAAAGAAACTTCAAGCTTCACAGCAATTTCAGACTGCCACAAATGGAACAGGTCTTTAAAATATTGGTGAGGTACGGTGTACTTTAATTGTCAGGTTTACGATTACGAATCGCATGAAGACTGAAAATAAAATGCCGTTGCAAAGATTTTGGATATGTTAAAATAGGTGGTACAATGAAAAAAGCCAAGTGCAACACGCATAAATCCTACTGAACGCTGTATACGAGATAGAAGCTATATAAACACACAGTAATGCATAACCTTAGTATACAGTGTAGGAAAAACAGGTTAGCTCGATCATAATGTCTGAGAAATAATTACATAGGCAAGAAATCTGTTCATAATGTCTTATCATTTCTTGGCATTTTTGTGAATCATGCCTTAAACCCATGCAATTCGCCCGGTTTAGGGGGAAGTACTTATTTCCAACTCGTCGACCCCTGACCACAAACAAATTATGCAAAAACATTGCACCATTCTCGAGAAAAGGGAAGCGCATTTAGAGAAATACACGTATTCATCAAGTCCTTGTAGGGTTGGATGACAGGAAGAAGTACGATTTTCACATATTACATTGCTGGTATCTGTGACATTTTCTGCAGATTTGTATTGTCCATAGTATAAACGGTCGCCCGTTAATTGAAACTTGGTAAAGAGACAGTGCTTGGCACTTTAATTGGAGCCTCTGATCACTTGACCACACGCTGCTGTCAGTCTGTAAACACTGCCTAATGATCTATCGCGTTGACCTTATCAGAGGAGTAAGTCACGTGGTTAATATCTTAAGATCATCGGTAATTCACGAGATGTTGACTGATGAGGTCAACGTCTCACTAGGCAGGTTATTGATTAACAATATGGTGTGTGATAATCAGGGGTTGCAATTAAGATACTTGGCCGGCTATTGAACCACTCTTTTTTGGGAGTGGAGATTTAGCCGAGCGGTTCTCTCTGTGGCCTCTCCGCTAGGCGACTGATGCCGTGTGTTGTGGGTTCGAACCCGATTGAAAACTAGCCGTATACTAAGTAAAGACAGGGGAAACCATTGATACAAATACAGTTCTTGTTTTAGAAATAGCACGGATATCATCGAAAGGATATATGAATACATGTTCAATGACTTTCGTGCAGGTCGCCAATGGTAGAATTAGTGATTTAGATAACAATCACATGTTGTCAAATTTGTCTGAAAGTTCTAAGAAAAAATGTCGAAGTTTGCTTGTAATTTATATTAATTTACAAAAGTCATATGATAAACATTCAAGCCTTATACGAGAAAAGAATGTTTGTAAACTATTCTGTACTGTTCAAAAAATTTTAATGCTATCAGTATTTCGTCAACAGAAACGCCTCACATAAATGGATTCGGAAGTACATTATGGACAAGAACACGTCAAAGTCATAAAGCTGATAAAAACTAGGATCAAACGTTTCATATTTCTGCACTGTGATGAAGGGAGAGCAAGGCGAAAAACAAGAACAGTTAAACCAGATATCATCTGTGTCACGTCACTTTTCCTTACCTTCATCCAAGCCTGCGGCCTTCGCGTATCGTTGGACCGCCTCTGCTGGTAGTATCTGGGAGGGAGAGAGCGAGGAAGAAGATGGAGGGTGAGCAATGGGCAGGCAAGCAGACAGACATAGATAGAGACAAACAGAGACAGGCTATATATTTTTGGTTGGGTTTTTAGGGGGAAAAGAGAAAACAACACAAAGACCCATTTCATTTGCCCCTTACAAAGTTAACGCTAATAAGCCAAGAGACCCCAAAGATGAACGGTACTCGAATTCAGTGACGATTAATACACGTCAATGTGGTTTAAGTAGAACACGTTTTGAACTAATTTGGGACAATTGGATGGTGAAGTTATCTTTGCATTATCTGCAAATGCACGCCCATCTGCTTTTCTGTTTAAGTTATACACTTGTTTTTATGAGTGTTTTGTAATATTACCTTTTCCAGCTATAGGGCGCCTAACACTTTTGATAAATTTAAAATATTTGAAGATCCAATTCTCCCAAATTAGTTCTAACTAAGCCAGGCTTTGGAAACTTCATTTTTATTCCCGGCTTAGTAGAGTGTTCGACATATGTTTAAAATATTATTCGCCGTAGTTTTGCTCATTGTTGCAATGGAGAGAAGACAATATGGCTGGAGCAAATCCGATAATGATATAGCTATTAAAGGAGTGCGAAGGAAGATATCAGATGGCTGTATGATTTAGTGATATACACTAGAATATTACACGCTTTTGCAATTGAGTTTATAATTTAAACCAGTACTACATGCAGAAGTTCACTAACCTTATCAAGGGAAAATGCTGCTACATTGTGTGAGAGCAGCGAAATAGCGAGCGTCAGCACCACCTTGCCTTCAACTGCCATGTCTAAAATGGATTAATGAAAGCTCTTTGCCATCAGGTATTTAAGTCCTAAACTGACCGAGGTTCAAAATAATTTTTATCTAAAAATAAAATAGATGGTATTCGTGAATGTTTTTATATCGAAACACACCGATTACCAACGGAAGAGCAATAATTATTCCTATAAGGATAAATGCACATATTTATCTTGATCAGTAGAGTTTCTGAATCAAGCTCGGCATGGTATGAAACTTCCCTCCACGACATACATATATCGACAAAAAAATTTCGATTGATGTTACGCAGAAGTTCTTAAGGATAGTTTTGTTTAAAATTTTAACGAGTATTAAACCGTTCAAGTTTTAACAACAGCAGTTGTGCTGCCTCCAATTATTCTTTGAATCATGTCAAAAGTATCAGATTATACAAAAAATGCATTAATCAAAACCTGATATCAAATTTCAGGAACTGGCATACAATACCGCTTCGTTAATCTCTCAGTCAAAATTACTTATGTTGCTATCAAGAATAAATTATGTGTAATCCCTGAACAACAGACGATGTTGTACTGTCAATTTCCTTTGCTTGTTTACAGTAACTACCATGCGATATTTGTCAAGGATGTTTGCAGAGTGTACATCGAGATATGAATATAATTGACAAATAATTTACTGGATTCGTTTGTGACAGACACTGACACATCACTTACGGTGATCGAGAGTTGAATACTACACAGATATCGATTGATGCTGAGACTGACGTGCTGCTAACTTATGTGTCAGGTTAAATTTAATATAAACCGATCCCTTGGGACCTTTGCTTTGCATTGATATGAATGATGAAACCTTTGTCCACTTTGTAACCTTTCGTTTCCAAACCCTTTGTCAAGAATAATTTCTTAAGTCTTAATGCATGTTAGTTGTCCATACATTTAAATTGGCCAAAATGTATGATTGCATTTCTTTAGAAAGTATCATTTCTTTACGAAGGGGATTTGATTGAGTTTACATAATGAGTTGATCAAGTTCACCTGGTATAGGCTTCTCAGAGGCACTTCCGCCAAACACGTGCACACTGTTTGTGCAGAAAATGAATACCTTAAAATCGTTGCAGTCTGGTATGTTGATATAAGTTAGGAGAATGCATGAAACGTTCTTCGTCATGATTCTTTTTCTAGTTCGATAATTATGTATATCAATGAAATATCAAAGATCCGTCTCTTTAAAGGTGTCTTATGGTTTATCAATTATATTTTATAACCCAATCGGGTAATTTCGAAGGAAATGGATTGTTTGTGTCATTTTCCGTGGTTGTATGCATTCACGCGATTAGAACTACAGCATAAAGAGACTTTTGAGATATGAAAAAAATCAAGCCTAGGCATTGAATTAAAGTGATACCATTAAACGCTCATCTTTTCTCTATAATCGTGACTTAAAATTTATGACATTCTCAAGTTCTCTTTTTACATCAGACTGCCATGAATTACTATTGCTATCAGACCTGATTGGTTTTCCTGACAAGGAACAGTTTCAGTCAGCATCAATCAGCACTAAAACATGCTGGGCCATTGACGTCAAGCCGAATTATCCTCTAGCTGTGATTGATCCTTTTTAACTCAAGATATGAAACTTAAAATATATCGTGACATTTATCATTTCATAGGAGGATTAATGGAGTATGAAAAGGGACAAGATATCTATTAAAAGATAGATGGACACGATCAAGTGATTGAAACGGCGTCCAAATCCTGAAGCCACACTCCTGCAATTTCAATCTAAAATTCTAGGAAAATACAAGATTTGAAAGATTTTAAAAAGATTTAAAGATCGTAGAAGCTCTAGCAAAGCAAGTCACGAAGTACATTCATTCGCCCGCAGCCAACAACTGTGGTAGATAGGCCAGCCCATCAAGATATCGCCAAATCCATCTGTCTGTAGGTAGCCGTGTTCTACTCACAAAGAACAGCAAACATATCTTAGATAAATAGCATAGTCAAATCTAAGGAAAGCCATGACTGACTTAAGTGGTCTAATATCATGTTGTCATGAGCATTAACAAGTTGTGATGTGCATTTAACTTATGTACTTCCAGTGTTTTCCAAGGCTTTCAATATGTTTTCCTAGGCATTCAATATGTTGTCGTAGGCATTCAATATGTTATCGCAGGCATTAATATGTTGTCGTGGGTATTGAATGTGTTTTTGTAGGCATTAAATATGTTGTGCTAGGCACTCAATATGTTGTCTTAAGCATTTAATATGTTGTCGTAGGCATGTGATATGTTGTCCTAGGCATTTATCAAATTGTCCTAGGCATTCAATATGTTGTTATGATCGTTTAATGTGTTGTCCTAGGTATTTACCATATTGTCCTCGGCATTCACTATGTTGTCGTAGGCATTTAATATGTTATGGTTGGCGTTCAATATGTTCTCGTAGGCATTTAATATGCTGTACCAGGCATTCAATATGTTGGCGTAGGCATTTTATATGTTGTCCTAGGCATTCAATATGTGGTCGTATTAAGCATTTACCATATTGTCCTAGGCATTTAATATGTGTCGTGGGCATTTTATAAGTTCAGGTAGGCATTCAATTTGTTGTGGTAGGCATTTAATATTGTGTGGCAGGCATTTAATATGTTGTCATAGGTATTTAATATGTTGTGCTAGGCATTCAATATGTTGTCGAAGGCATTTAATATGTTATGATAGGCATTCAATATGTTGTAGAATAGGTATTTAACATGTTGTGCTAGCTATTTAAAATGTTGTCCTAGGCATTTTACCATATTTTCCTAGGCATTCAATATTTTGTCGCATAGGTATTTAATATGTTGTGCTAGGCATTCAATATGATGGCGTAGGCATTCGCCATAATATCGTAGGCATTCAATGTTGTCGTAGGCATTCAATGTGTTGGACTAGGCAATCAATATGCTATCGTAGGCATTCAATATATTGTGCTTGGCATTCGATATGTTGTCGTAGGCTTTTAATATCTTGTGGTAGGATTTAATATGTTGGGCTAGGCATACAAAAGGCTGTCGTAGGCATTTAATCTGTTGTGTTAGGCAGCAATATGTTGTCTTAGGCTTTAAATATGTACTGCTAGGCATTCGATATTGTCGTAGGCATTTAGTATGTTGTGGTAGGCATTTTATATGTTGTCGTTGGTTTTTAACATGTTGTCCTAGGCATTTACCATATTGTGGTAGTCATTCTTATGGACTTTAAAATGAAAACTCTAAAGAGACAAGGGAAATCTTGTAAACTGCAGGAAGGAAACTGTAGGCTTCAACGCCTGACTAATGGAAAGTTTATTGAATTTTAAAATGAATTTTGACTTAATAATTTACCAACTCTATTTTAGCACAAATACTGCTTTCGGCAACCATTGCCACGTGTATCACAGGATATCATCCAGAAAAATATCGATATTGAGATTTTGTCAAGGGACAGTCAATCATATAGAAAATGCGTGACCAACTTATTCATTCGGTTTGGTCCAGATCTCCTTGAGAGAAATTTCATCCCACGAAATTTTAAATTCGGTGACGTGAGCAAGATGCCTAAGAAATGTTGCTTACACACACGTGCTGCCTTCAAAACTTTAAAAATTAATGTGAACATTAATCGAACTCGCGAGCCGTGAACTGATTTTTAAACTTACATGATAAGACATTTATGGCATTGCGATCTGCTCCAGATTATTTTGAAGAGAGAATCCTTCATGAAATATTGATGCACGTAAAAAGCAACCGACTGAAAACCTCTTCCAGTCAACCGAGGAATACGTTTGTCTCGTGTCTGCTTTGTCGAGTCTTGCTTCCTGGAAAATCTCTTACAATAGTACACGCCTCGAAACTAAAAGATGTAAAGTTTTGCTTAAAAATTCTTTGAAGGCACTTTACACATCATCTTTCAAAAATAAAGCAAGGGTGCCTTGCAATTGCGGCACTGACTAACTAATAACGTGAAAAATAAAAATAAATTTCCACTTTCTTCCAATTATTTTTACAATTTACGATTTTTCTCAGTTTTTTGTTTCTGGTAAAGCAGCTGAGGGTGAGGGCCAGGAATTGGAGATAGCTGACCAAATTGTCGGAACGGAGCGGGTGTAAGCGAACATAGAGGTGCCTTTGAATTGTTGCTTAACGCACACGTGCTGCCTTCAAAACTTTAAACATTAATGTGAACAATAATCGAACTCGCGAGCCGTGAATTGACTTTTCAACGTTACATGATAAGGCATTTATGGCATTGCAATCTGCTGTAGATTATTTTGAAGCGCAAACTTCTCTTGAAATATTGATGCACGTAAAAAGCAACCGACTGAAACTCTCCTCCAGTCAACTGAGGAATACGTTTGTCTCGTGTCTGTTTTGTGCAGTCTTGATTAATAGAAAATCTCTTGCAGTATTACATGCCTCGAAACTAAAAGACATCTTGCTTAAAAATTCCTTGAGGGCACTTTACATCAGCATCTTTCAAAAATAAGGCAATGGTGCCTTGCAATTGCGGCACTGACTAACTAATAACGTTAGAATAAAAATAAATTCCCACTTTCTTCCAATCACTTTTACAATTTACGACTTTCCTTAGTTTTTTTGTCTAGTAAAGCAGGGTTAGGGCCAGGCATTGGGGTCAGCTGACTAAATTGTCGGAACAGAGCGGGCGTAAGAGAGCGTAGAAATCAGAGCCTTCGAAGAGTGCCACAGCATTCATAGTCAGTGACATCTGTAGAAGCACACCATAAGTTGTTTCATTCAATGTCATTGTACATAAAGAGTACTATCTGTAAGTTAGCACTGCTACATCGAAGTCACTGTTAGAGTCCGTGTCTTTCATGAAATTGAACTATTTTACGTATAATAAAAGTACGCATGGTTCATTGAAGTTAATCAATTAAGTTTCCTAGATTCAATATTATGTCCCAGAGAAGACAGCTCCGATCTACTATAATCTGTGTTTATCTCCCCATGTACTTTCAACAAAAACAAGCACTGGGCGATAGCTTTTGCGACTTCCCGTCAGAAATGCATATTTATATTTTCATTACCGAAAACAGGCAATTATTGGTGCTTATCGTCAGTGTTCATGCAACTCACAGAATAAACATCAGTTTGGTTTTTATATATGTGAGTTGCTACAGTCGTTACATCTGATAGGGTTGTTGTCATGGTTTCAGACTTGTAGCGCCAGCCAATTGGAATCTTTGAAAATATACTATGATATAATTATATACTTGGCATGTCTTTCTCGCAAACACGCACGCTCTCATTTGCCATTTGAGGATCGAGAAAGCTCAGCAAAAAAGCCGACTTCGCCACTGCAGATGCAGGGACAGGCCGACTCATGCAGTCGACATATCCGAGTAAGTTGAATATATTGCTTATAAGAGTAATAGTAAGAGATATTTATAAGTCCAAGTAATGGTACCAAGTTACCAGGGAGTCGAATTTTGTGTCAAATATATGATCATGTACAATGCTTTTTTTGTTTCCAACAG
The DNA here is from genome assembly GCF_041260155.1 of Ptychodera flava. Lineage (NCBI taxonomy): Eukaryota > Metazoa > Hemichordata > Enteropneusta > Ptychoderidae > Ptychodera > Ptychodera flava. The sequence goes on along the minus strand of NC_091946.1, from coordinate 15,846,998 downwards.
CCTCCATTTCGGTCCATCGTAAAAAACGTTGATGTGCGGTATATTCAGATGTGCGTCCTTAACCCCTACTTCAATCATCTGAGATGATACATTTATTTCGGAGTACTTAGACTTATTGTGAGCATTCAACATACTGAACGAAGGCAAATTTATATATTTATGATAACATTTTCAGGCATCAAAGAAAGACTGACTATAATCGATTTTAGCCGGATTTCACAACAGAGGGTGTACTTCCAAGGCTTTTACAGTGAATAAACGAACAGGCAAATTATCAAATATAGGACTTTTTTTGAAATCTGGTGGTTTTACTAGGGATTTGCTTGGCACCCGCTTGTATTCATAAAATATGGATTTCCACAGAAGTATACGATAAGAAACTTCGCGATCGAACTTTGTCTTGTTTTGTTAGACTATTACAAGACAAAAGTTGTTTCCCTTGTTGCGCTCGTATCGTATGTGGCTTACTAATTCGTGGCAGGAATATCGTTATGTTCGTGGTGAGTGTTCTTATGGACCAATAAATGAAAAGGTTTATTTAATGTTACCTTTGGACTAGGCATAACAGTGAAGGAGAGATCGTGTTTAAAGCACCGACGCATACATCAGACTGTTTGAGACAGATCAAGTCAGCGTTTCAATGTCGAAATTAAAAAAAAAAACATTTCTGTGAGATGTCAAAACCATACAGTATGATGTGTTCTTCCGCTAAGGTGGTCTCGGCTTAGGCCAAACAAATAAATTGTGCTGTTCCGATAACATCGATTTCAAAATTAGGGTAGGTAGGTCGGTAGGGATTTTTTTTCAAAATATTGTTCTTTTTAAATACGCATTTTTCAGGGGTACAAGCCATGCAGCTGTTAAAAGTTTCATTATCAGATTGGATTACTGGTTGACCTATATGTTTGTTTGAATGTCATAGAAACTGAACTGTCTGAATCATAATCTTTTGATAGCAAATTGTATGGTCCGGTTTCAGACCAACTTGTCTTCGGTGGTGCAAACTGCTGATCGCCGCGCCCACGATCAGAACTTGAAATGCATCAACGGTTTCATTAGCTTGCGTAATTCCTCAACTTTCGCAGTCGCGAATGTATTTCACGTTGAAGTTCATTATAACGTCGCCAACTTGGATATTTATCTGCTGGACTTCAAACCACGGGCCAGCTGCAATACTGGCAAATTTAACTCGAGCGGAGTATGTTTTACATTGAGATAAACGTTGGTCGTTTTCCTCAAGAATGTGTTAAAAGTTGTACAGCAGACAACGACGACCTTGCCGTGATCGCATTTGCGAAACACACGTAATAGCCTACAGTACACGTTGTGCGTATCGCTGGCCGCCATATTGTTTGTAACGTATGTGCAACGATATACATGTATGACTTCATAGGTTTCGCGCTTGTTCGCTGTCACTCTTCACAGCAGGACTTGCATTACACCGTATCTTAATATTTGTTTATGTTTACGGCGGCTTTTGAATATACAGTTGAAATGATATCTTTAGTTTGATTTGTAAGGTTTAGTGTGAGTGGACAATTGGTCTGTATTGTATTTCAGGCGCTAGCTTTGAAGAAAGGTTTTTGAGTATGACGACTACCATTCTCAGACAAGCCGAAAGTCTTTTAGCTCATGTAAACTTTAAAAAATCATCCGTTTGAACAGCGACTTGCCATAAGTTCTTTAGCATAGTTACTGGTTTGCTTTGTTTACAGTAAAGATTCGCACAGTAAAGATTCGCTAAACTATGTTAATTCGTACGTCGTGACCAATCGAAGTCGAAATGAAACCTATGTGGGCCACACCTGAATTTCAGAGGACCAACTTGCAAAATTTGTTATCTCTGCTAATTTCATTACGCCGATAAGGCAGAAAGCGTGACTATAGTAGGCAACTTTATACTTACACTTCGGATACTTGGGCTTTTGAGTATGGGATATCAACCACTAAAACGTAGTGAAAAAGTTGCGAACAATGCTTTGGCTACTATGTGGTACTTACTGTATATAGAATATATGCTGTTTGTTTCATCAATTAAGCCCGCCAAGACGTGACATTCAGCGGAAACGTGTATTCTGTTCCGAACGTCGACTTCATTACGGGGAGAGCCTGTTGCATAACTTCGGAAAAATCACTGGTCTTGTAAACCTTCGGAAATTTTCGAGTAAATATCCCTTTTACATGGAAGAAGCGAGTGAACGTGTTTCTACGTTTACACGATATTGGCAGCTGGCACAAGATAGTTGAACGGTTCCTACTTATCTAAATATTGCGCTTGTGGCTGTACACGATCAATGTGTATAGCGTGCGGAGATTTAAGTATTTCATTTTCTTTAATGTCACCATGAAATAGCTCTATTATATACCAATGTGAACCAATCCATTATTTAATAGGGCCAGATTTCAGAGAAAACTTACTTTGGGAGCTAGGGAGAATGCAGGCATGAAGTCATTGTTCGTTTATTGCAGAAAGAGTCTATGATGTACGGTATGAGTTTTTCAAACCTTATTCAACAGGAGGGAGACACACAGAGAGACACAGACACAGACAGACAGACAGACAGACAGACAGACAGAGAAGAATGTGATCATCAGAGCAACACACAGACAGATCCACACAGATAGAAAAGAAAAAAGGGGGAAAAAAACAAGACAACAAGGAAAGGTACAGCAGCGATGGACAAGGGAAGAAAGGCAAAATACAAAACAAGAAAAAAGAAAGAAAGGAGACAAGTGAAAGTAGACTAATAAAGAGAGACAAATTCACGGAGAGAGTATAACACAGAAAAACGGTCAAGCCTGAAGCACGGCTGTAATCATGATTTGACAAAGAGGTAGATCAGTGTTTAAACGATTACTGGAAGAATGAATGAAGAGACTGAATTACATGCCCAATGAGACGATATGCAGATATCAAGATAGACACAGTTGCATTTTGAGTTTAATGAGTTTAATAGGCTATGACGTACAGAAAGATAGAAAGAGACAGAAAGAGAGATTGAAAGAGCAAGTTGGTCCTAGATATCAATATAATACGTAGATATTACACCGTAGCTGGAGCCAGAAGCTTAAGGGTCTGTGACAGAGAGATCAGACAGCAGGATGGCAAAAAGAGTTATAACAAATTTGAAAAAGACACATTTATAGACCTGAGTCATTGACGAAAGTGAAGATTGCGGTGATCACTGCACAAGATCACCAATCATGGCACATTTGACACGGTTGCTGTACACGGTTTGAAAATGATCGTGTATTAATAACGCGACTGGAACGAATTTTCGAGAATAGGATCTTTTTATTGTTCAAATTTATCAAAAGTGTCAGGTGTCCTGTATCTGAAAGTTGCAATGTTACAAATTACCCATAAAAGCAAGTCAATTGCAAACAGAAAAATTAGATTAGCTTTAAATCAACTTTATTACAGCATCCTGTTCTCCCAAATCAGTTCCAACCGTGTATTATTCATTATCGGTGACAGTTTCACCTCTACATATATTTGGTGTCTCACTTTTAAATTATTGACAGGCTGAGTTTCTGTCCCGCACTGGTATTACTCCAATTTGAAACTAACAGCAATATTAAAATACTATCACCTGAAGATGACAAGGGAACTGAAAAAAGTTTAAGATATATCGATGCTTCAGTTGATATCTACACGAATTAAAATATTGTTTATTTTTCGCTTTTCAAGCCTTCAAGGTTGTATCCATCGATAGTCCTTCTAAGGATATAAAAGTTAATAATTTATTTATCAGTACGTTTTCCCGCGTTATTGAAGGTGACAATCGATATATGAAATGTTTGTGAAAAGCGAATACACGGTTATCTATAAAAACTCTTGTATTGTTAGAGGAAGTGCAAATGATCTGTAAACTTGAACTACTAGTACCTTTCAAGATGATGAAATGATGCTACGTAACCTTAGTGATTATGAATGCATACACTCGTAATAAAAGTTTTGCAGCGTGTTGGTGTTCCAGTTGTTTCAAGCAAAATATCATTTGCTATTTACCGTGCTTTCTAGCATGCTGTATTACCAGTTGTCAAAATTACAAGAAAGGGTCGGAAAGGGAGCATTCAGACAAGCGTTTTCTGCGGTGCACATGTTCGAGTCCATTGAATGCCGCTCCTTGGCCTCGTGACTTCTCGTCGAATACACAGGGTTGTAATTCATGCAGATGTACGGTAAGGTAGAATTTAGTTCCTGGAGCTATTCCATTGTATGGTCGAGATGCCGTACCAGTACAACCATTGTCACCAGGAAGCGTTTGCGTTTATTACAACTGTGGACATGTGTGAGGACAGCAGCAAGACTGTGACAGGTCGCCGGTCGCCCAAAACATATCGAGGGGATCCGGGTCCGGAGAGGTATGGCCGTGTTTATATCCACCAGGACTGAACGCCGATACGGTCGCTTTTAATACGAAATTAATTGTAAATAAAAAAATAAAAGTACTACATCTCGTGTATGTGTGACTGTATAATTACTAACGTTTCGAGATATCGAACTAATACCTAGGTAAAGTTCAAATAATGATTATTGACTGGCTCTCACCGAGACTAAACGATGGGTTTGCGTATCGTAATCATGCACGGCGCTGTCCGTAACAGTTACACAACGTGAAGCGAAGAAGGTTCGACGAAGGAGTCGCGTTGTCGTCATCTGTTCCCTTCTGCCCGAGTAAGTCCCCCCCCCCAAAAATATTTTAGCGTCTTTAAGGATACCGTTGTTATTACTAAAACAATAAATGCTGTGCTCTATAGACACTTATAAAGAAAACCAGCGAAGCGTAGCTGATCACTTAATGGCAAGCTGTACAGCTGAGCCATCCTGCCCGTAGTCTCGCATGCCAGACCTTGAACCTGCATGCGAAACGCGCGCTCGCGCCGCACGCAGGTTCGAGGTCTGGCATACGAGACTACCCGGCCCGCGGCCCCGATAAATGCAAACGATCAGTGCGCCCGATACCATGTCAATTTTAATTCATCTCTTCTAGAGAATTTGGCTTGACATGTCTTCACGGTCACATAGTTTTAAAAGTGCCAAACTTGATTTAAAGGACTGACACCAAAGTAAGACTTTGAGGCGAGAAAACTACTTGGGTTAAGAAAGTTTCCTCGAGAAATGATCCGGGACAATTCCATTGCATTAAATGCAGAAACTACAGGTAACACGATTGTAACTAATTTGGGATAATTGGATGGTGAAGTAAGGTCTTTAACATCTGCAAATGTAAGCTCATCTGCTTTTTTTACGTTACGCTCTTGTGTTTATTCAGCTAAAGGGCACCTAACATTTTTGAGAAAATTGAAAAGTATGAAGATCCAATTATCCCAAATTAGTTCCAATCGTGTTAGGTGTATCCAGTGTGATAGAAACGAACACCAAACAATGTTATAAACAAATCAATTCTTCGTTCATTTATGATCACCTGTCTTCATGCAGGTAACACAGTGAATTAATTAGAATTAGGAGAAATGGTAACTCAGAAGTACTCACGACTAAGAAGCAATTTTGTTATACTCCTTGGCCTCGACTGCAAGGATGTATCTGGTATCCATTACTCCGGTCCGTAAGTAAAGGTTTCCATCTCCCTGAAACGCGTTCGAAATGCAGTTGATGGAGATTGGATAGAATTCATACTAATATTAAGGTAGAATTTCTAAAGAGAATGGTTCTAAAGTTTTCCTGTGAAATTTTGGACTACAGTTTAATTTTTACAATTAAAAGGCGCCACCATAATTTAGTCATCTCTCGTTGCCTTTGTGTCTATCTGCGGTTCACAATCTCTCTATACACGCTCTCCTTTGCCAATCTCTTTGTATCTCTGTATGTCTGACTCCTCCATCCATCCCTCCCTCCATCCCTCCCTCTCCCCTCTCTCTCTCTCTCTCTCTCTCTCTCTCTCTCTCTCTCTCTCTCTCTCTCTCTCTCTCTCTTTCTCTCTCCCTCCCTCCCAAAGGTCGGCAACTCAGGCTGTGAACATCGCAGATAAAGTTTTCAAAGTAAGTTAACGAAAATTTCAGTGTAACCACCACCTTGCTCCAAACAGTACCGTATAAGGAAGCCAGGGGGTACAACAACATATTTGCTTACAAAAATAGAGGTCGGACAATCATACCTATTGCTATTTCTCATCCCGGGGTTTTTTGCTGACTTGACATAAGATTAGTGAAAAATTTAATATTGGTTAAGTCATACCGTGTTACATACAGCAAAGCACCGTTTGCCGTAATATTTTATCAAATTATTTTGTGTGAAACCCAGTATGATCATTATTGAGGATGCAATCGCTCAAGCTATTGAATAGTGCAGCAATGACAAATGTCATTACAGTCCCGATACAACGGTCCTAGTTCTAGGTTCTTGAGTTGTTGTTCCCCGAATGCCTATGTTGTAAAGGAAAGGATTGAGGATAATTAAAGAAATGAAAGCTCCTCATATGAAAACCATATCAAGCATCAAATCGACAAAGAAGGCGCCGGATAACTCCTTGCAATGAACTCTGACGTCACTGCTTTTACAACTTACACTTTCTAAGTGTCGCTTTCATTTGTATTCACGAATATGTAAAAATCAACTGATTGTGTAACACTGACCCCATATGTAACTATAAGCTTAACCGCGTTTTGAAATGACGCTCTAAACCGATATGTGAATACTCGCATCAGGCCCATTTAATTTGACTTTGTAGAGTATATGCACCTTACCGTACCGAGGACATTTTAGCATCAATCTGATCTATTACGGGATATCGTCATGTTATGTTTTGAATAAAACTGACACGTAATTGAATGATTCGTAATGGTTGTACTGTGCGTGCTCTTTATTAAATGTATGAGATGGATGGATGGATGGATGGATGGATGGATGGATGGATGGATGGATGAATTGATGAATGAATGAATGAATGAATGAATGAATGAATGAATGAATGAATGAATGAATGAATTAAAGTGTTCATTATTAATGTCCCGATACTACGTCACAGATCGTCTCACAACTTATGTGCAACTAACTCGGCCTGGTAGCATGTTTATTTGGTATTACCAACTGGGTCAAGTATTGATGTATACTGGGTTTCAGTTACTGGTTATTTATTACACATTGAGTTAACATAAATATCGTTACACGGATGATAAAAGTGCCAAATTTGCTACAGATGTTCGCATGTATAAGTAGATCAAAATTAGCTATTGCTCCAAAAATTTGGGCCACCAAAAAGGTTCGATGACGTCATAAATTCAAAATGACCGCCATTAAAACCCTTAAAAATGGTAAAATACGTCTAATTCAGGCATTTTTCAAGGTTTTCTTGAACAAACTGACACAAACATCCCAAAATACAAATACAACATACAATTGATACAAAGCATTTATTATGATGTCGTCATAAAGCCAAAATGACCGACCAAATTCAAAATATCCCAAATAATATTGTCTGATAATATTCAAATATTGTTAATTAAGCCTGTTTCCAGCATTTTAGTGCCTGAACTGAAATTAACACCCCAAATTACAGAAAAAACATATAATTGATGCAAATCAATTATTGTGATGACGTCATAAACCAAAATGGCAACCGACATTTACAAAATGACCTATTATGAAGCTCACTGTGCTTAGTACAATAGCCCATTTATGTGACAAAATGATAGTTTAAAGGTAATGTAAAATTTGTCTTGATGATCCATAAACTCAAAATAAATGATAATGTACTAAAACTTAGCCAATAAGCTCAACACAGATTCAAACTATGATGAAATTATTTGAAATTGGCCTCTGTCTGAAAAACTGAATCAATATAAAGGAAGTGATGGCAACTTTACCCATGAGTTCTACCTTTTGAAAGTGTTACGATATAGTGAGTAGATCAATAGCAGTGTGATTTCATGATAACGAAAAACCTGGCGAGACACCGGTGAATAAATCATGCCTTGACCCTGGTCATGTGACCTTGGTCCCTGAAAAAAGGTTTTATGTTTGTGATTTTGGTCTTTTGCTTCCTTTGTTTCAGAAACCTTTTTCGTTTGTTGAATTTTCTTTTTTTTATGTCTCGATGTGTAGTGACAGACACATAGTTTTGTGCTACAGTAGTTCTCTTTTTGGAGGATGTGCTGGCCTAAAAAGACCGTTTGGTCAAGGTTTTATGAACAAAGAGAAGACTTTTTTGCTTTTTGAAGCTAGCTTACTTACTTTTTTGCAGCTTTCGTGAATTTTATGAAAAGTGTCTTTGCCTTTCGTTTTTGGTCTCGTTTTGCTGTTTGGAAACCAAAGACATAAAAATCGCCAGGGAGAACATAAACCGAAATGGAAGATTAAACAAAGATAAGAACTCAGAAAGATTCTAAGATTCATCAACAATCGTACAAATCAAACCTTAACAAATGTTGCAATCAAAGCATTAAGCAAAGGCTAGAAATTTATTCCAACTCCGAAGTGCCTATACAGAAAAATTGTCGTATGAGATATCAACAAATTTATTCGCATAATATGATTGTGCAATATCATAAGAAACAAACAATCAATCAATCAGACATCTGTTCTAAGATAAGTCCATGTTCGGCACTACTAACAGCGGAAAACCCAAAAATTGTAAAACTGTCTCGAAGCAACTTAATCGATAGAGGAAATTCCATTCGCAACCCATATCAGAAAGAACATGACTCTAGCAGAAAAGACTGCCCCGAACAATCTGTCCAAAAACAAACACATCTCAATAAAATCCATCAATAAAGGAAGAGGCATATCAATTGTGAATAAAACAAATGACATTAAAGAAAGTTATAGACAGCTGCGAAATGTACACTATTACACTTGGCGACATTAACTATACGGTGGGTATTGTATATGAAATCAGTTATCTGCGACAAGAAGATCATTGACGAGGTGATTTACAGTTTCCCTATTCCAATAAGAAGAATAATTTGTACACCACATGGTATCTCCTGCCAAAATACACAATACCAAAGCAGAAGGAACAATCATCACCCAACGTCTCCATAGAAATGGCTGCTCGAGCCTAATAAACCAAATGCCGGAATTTCTAGACTTTGTCATAAAATCAATCGTCCAAAGACGACTTACATATGCCAGGGACCCAAAATTTCATTAACTAGTTAGAATCAATAAAAAACAAGCGAACTCGATTCTGGTAACATTAGACGTGGTATCAATGTAGAAAAACGTGTCAAAAATGAAACCATAAATGCAGCGATCGTAGCGTTGGACTCTGAAACAATACCAGCCCACTGATATGATACAAACACCCACCAACAGCGTACATGAAAGCCTTACTGTCGATTATTCTTAAACGCAACATATTTTAATTCAAATGAGAAAAATGCAAACAAATCAATGGATGCATCATGGGCTCAACAGAAATAGCTGATATCACATATCATAAAACGGAGAAAGTTATATTAAATCCCAAATCCGGTCAAATATTCGTATGGAAATTTAAAAGGTGACATTTCCATGATTTACAAAGGAATAGAACATCAACTTCTAACATTCAGAACATATGACGAGGAATGCAACACCCTGTACCCTATGTCCAACTTTGGAATTCATAATTGAACATTCTATCGACAAAATCTCATACCTTGACTTTGTGGTCCTCGAATGTAAGAGACGCAATCGAGAGAGATGGCTCGATTTTAAAACTCACACAAAACATCTGACGCTATTTATCTTCCACAACCCTTCAAATGCTTCATTGAAGGTGAATTACTCAGATATATTCGTTCATGCAACAACAATATGGACTTCGTAAAAAAAATTCAATTTCTCAATGTAAAACCTTCAACAACGAGATAACAAAAAGAAAGACAAAACTTGTATCAAAAAAAAGTTAATTTAACAAAATTTCAGCCATCCTTCATCAACAAAAGTAGGTTCATCAACAAAAGTAAGAGTAATGATGTAACAGAAACCTTGTCAGCATAACCTCATCAAAACCAGCCTAATCAAAAAATGTGATAAGAAACTGACAAATAATGAAGGGCGATTAAACGCTGGCCATCGTTTTCCAGAAAACCTATAATAATTTTAAAAAGGAAGATAAACATACGAGATATCTTCCTTCAAGCAAACTTTAAACACAAGGAGAGTACAAATAAACGGTCAGAGGAAAACTTCACGTAACAATCAGACCGCAACATAATGATCTTAGCATCTCTCTTTGATCAACAATGGCTACCATTGAAATGAGCATGTGGGAATACAAAACCATTGAAGTGACTGAAGAAGGGACCACTGGCCCAAAATGCCACTAGGAGGAATCACCAACATAAAACATTTTTTCTGGGATCAAGGTCACATTACGAGGGTCAAAGCACTATCGATTCACTGGTTTCTCACAATGTTTCCCTCATCACGAAACCACATTGATGTACTCAATATACCGTATCACAAGCAAAGGTAGAACCTGTGTGTGAAGTTGCCTTCATTTCCTTTATATCGACTCGATTTTTCAAACACAGACCATTGTTTAATAATCAATAATCTCATAAAAGTTTGTTACATATGTTGAACTTATTGGCCGAGTTTTGATATATTTATCTTTTATTTTGAGTTTATGGAAAATTAATACAAATTGAACATTACCTTTAAACTATCATTTTGTCACGTAAATGGGCTATTTTATCAAGCACAGTGAACTTCATAATCGTCCATTTTGTAACTTTCGGTTGCCATTTTGGTTTTATGACGTCATCTCAAAAATTATTTTGCATCAATTATATGTTTTGTCTATAATTCGGGGTGTAAATTTCAGTCCAGGTGATAAAGAGCTGAAAACAGACTTAATTAACAGTGTTTTAACATTTTTAGACAATGTTACGGCGGATATTTTAAATTCGGTCGGCCATTTTGGCTTTATGACGTCATCATTATAACTAATTTGCATCAATTCAATGTTTTATTTATAATTCAGAATGTTTGTGTCAGTTTATTCAAAAGAATATAGAAAACTGGCGGAATAAACCGTATTTTACCATTTTTAAGGGTTATAATGGCGGCCATTTTGAATTTATGACTTCATCTACCCTTTCCGGCGGCCCAAATTTTTGGATCAATAGCTAATTTTGATCTACATATATGTGAACCTCTGTATCAAATTTGGCACTTTGTCATCTGTGTAACGATCTTCCTGTTTTTTGTTGCTAAGCCACCTGGTATTTGTTATTAATTGTTATATTTTGGGTAATATGTTATTAGTTATCGAGGAGCGTCGTGTCAGAGAGATGAGAGAGAGGAAAATCTTTACCGTCCAATCTTTTTTCGTTTTATGAGTACATATGTCCTGAAGAGTTTGATATGCTTCCATTAAAAGCTTGCACCAGGAGCAGTAGCTTTAGAGGCCAATGATGGTTATTGAAAGTTGAACAACAAATCGATTCGGAATGTCAAGACTTACATCGACAAAACAGCACGTGAAGCTAGTAGCAGACTATGTCATTGAATGCCGATTTTTTTCTGTATGTATGTATGTATGTATGTATGTATGTATGTATGTATGTATGTATGTATGTATGTATGTATGTATGTATGTATGTATGTGTGTGTGTGTGTGTGTGTGTGTGTACGTACGTACTGCATGCATGCATCTGCAATACAGCATGTAGCATGCATGCATGCATGCATGCATGCATGCTACATGCTGCATGCATGCATGCATGCATGTATGTATGTATGTTTGTATGCATGTATGCATTCATGCATGCTACATGCTGTATTACAGATTTTTTGTGAACATTATTTTACTACACTTTTTGGCGAAAAGGTAATCCTATAGAGTTTTATGTTGCATTCTCTTTTTATTATTTAGATCATCATTTTTTACGAAAAACTACTGCTTTTGTCGACAACTTCTAGAGTACAACGTGCCAGTATACACAGCAAAAACTAGTTCAGGTGCGTTCCTGTCTTTTACAAATATGATTTCCAATCCCCCATATTATTCTCTGTATCGTTAATTTTTCCAAGAAAATATCGCTGGTACATATTGACAATTTTCTAGCGCAGGTGCATTCGTTCTATTTTGAGTACTTGATATTCTTCTATGATAACTGAGTGACTGAAATGTCTTTGTACCCTAGAGCTACTGAAGTTTTTAAACGAAAGGAGTGCTGTTCATTTGCTGGAAGAAGTATGGCGAGGGACTGTTAAAGACGGCTAGATCTTATCATTATTATTTTTGTATCGGCTGAATAGAAGAAAATATCCGCAAAGAAAGGGGTGGCTTGAGGTTAAAAAAAATCGATCTCGTTTTCTGAAGTCGTTTCGGATAACAACAAATCCACTCTTCTTTTATTTCAAATTATAAAACGCTGTAGGCTTTTCCCGTCATTTTTGCTACTTTGAGACGTCTGAATGCATGGTTGTTTCATCGGAAGAGCCTAATAAGAGGACAGAAAATCCTCGAATTCTTACCTTCTCGCCTACCTTTGTGTGCCTTCCAGGCGACATTGTAAAAATTTAATACTGCAGGCATATAAGCATGAACGTTTACTTTGTATTTCTGTTATCTTTTTTTCTTGTCGTACTTTGTTTGTTCGATGCAATTTTATGCATCAAAGTTTGCTTTTAGCCACAGAGAGAGCAGCTCTGCTAAATCTCCACTCCAAAAAAAGAGTGGTTCAATAGCCGAATAAGTTGTTACATTTTTCTGATTGAGACCGCTCCACACGTTGTAGAGTTCGTGAAGCACTTACGCACGTATGCTCACTATCACACATCGCAAATACAAACTTTATCGAAGCAAAGCAACGAATACATCGCTTTAACTGGGCGAACGATAACCTCGGGGACAATTCTGTCCACCAGCAGAGCTACCAACCCAGGGTAGAAAATACGGCTAGTTTTCAATCGGATTCGAACCAATATATATATATATATATATATATATATATATATATATATATATATATATATATATATATATATATATATATATATATATATATATATATATATATATATATATATATATATATATATATAAGTAGTAGGTTTTTGTTCCCTTTTGGGATAAAGTAAGAATTTTACACCCATTTTATTCATTTATCTAAAGGAAGTGAAGGAAAAATTAACCATCCATGTAACTAAAGTATGACCCTGACCTATATATGAACTCACGCGCGACAGCTGGCGCAGCAGTGCATTGTCCTGGGCCTGCTGAGTCAGGTCATTCACATTCCAAATGGAACTTTTGCAATGCGCTATGACTCACTAGGTAATCCACTATCAGTACGTCTGTCGGATCATTTGTTAGATAGATTCCGACTGTGCTGCAGCTCTGTACTGCTCCTTAAGGGGTTCCAGTGCCCGTTCCAGTGCTGATTTTTGTCTTCTGGATGTAAGTATATACTCGTTTTCTGGTTGTGTGAATTTACTATGTTTTTCCTACGCCTATCGGAGCGAGATTTTCACCTATTTTAGTCCCTCCCATACAGTAACCGTTCCGATCTTGAACACTGTTGCGCAATACCTTTTCAGCAGGGGCTTTCCGGTAGGGAACTTTCGCAATACCGGGCTTCGAATGTTGCTTAGCAACTTGTCACGTGGTTTCAGAGGTCTGAAAGTCTACAGTTTTCAGAAACATTTTCTACAGAATTTTTTCTGAACGACTCTAGTTAACTTGTTCACACGAGAGATAAAATTTTAGTAATTTCCTCTGAACTTAAAATATGTCGGAAGACCATTACTTCAAACAAAATGAGTCATTTCAGATGAATGGTACTGATATCTAAAGTGTTCACTCTTTTATCTCTACGTACAAATGTAGTTCCTAAGTCGTTCTCTACTCTATTCCCACCAACAAAACATTCAATACTCATTTCATTGCGATCTTTATCAATACTTATGATAATATCACAAGTTGTTCTGTTATCTGTTTTCATAGCATAATATCCAACCAAATCGTCAAATTCATCTCCAGTAGCTAACTTTACACATCTAATGAGAACTGTACCATGTTGAAGTATTTTCATATTATCAGTCATCTGTTGATTTACAGTCTGTAAAGTGAGAACAGCTGCCTCATCACCGACACTTTTCAGACCCAGTTTCTTTAAAGTTGTGTCCCAAAATAATCTAACTGGAACTCCGCTAGCTGTATACGAGCAATAATTCTCCCCCTCGTTTATCCACCTTCTTAGTGTATTATCTGCCTTCATTATTGTATTAAGAGGACTAATTTTAAGGTGAATCGGTATACCAAGAAGTGCAATGTATGGATTCGTAGGAGTAAGCCAACTACGAAAATCTAACAACTTGTACTTGTTAACATTGCTATCGAAATAAATAACATTTGGAGTTCCTGGCAGTTCAGCAACTCCACCACTAATTTCACTATCCAATATATCTAAGATGTTACGCGGTACATTATAAGGCATGAATTTCCGACTAGCCGAATTCCATGTCAGTGCAAAAGGAGTAGGATCATTCGAAGCCTTTGTGGCATCAATTACGGTTTCATCAATGTCTGTAAGTTCAGAAAATTCTACAGCATGCTCGTTGGGCGCCGCGGCTAAAACGAAATATTTTTCGCGGTCCTTGTAACGAAGGACATAATCCTTATTATGATTAGTAGCTATCTTAGTATTATTGTTCACTTTAACATCACTTAAATCTTCAAGCTCAAGATTTTGTACACGAATTGCACCTAGACCGGAGTTACTTGGACCAGACATAATTAACCTATATACAGTGAAAATTAAAATAATACCTTGTAATAATATACAACATACAACGATGATCATTAAGATTGTAAGCAAAACAGGCAAACCGGTTACTATGTATTTTAACCCTTGCATTGACATATCACAGTTTACGAAGATAAGGCTGCTAGAGTATGGACTGTACAATTCATGGCATAACATAACATCGACGAATAATGTATTAAAATACCCAAGAAGGCGACCAACCGAAGAAGACTAAATCAATACGACGGGTAACTACAATATCGATACGTTAAACAAAGCAATCGGGTTGAAGCAAAAAATTAATTTTGAAAAATATCTGCCGACAGGCCACGTTCTTCTAACTTTGGCTAAAGATATTAAAGTCTATTTCAATGCCACAGGTAGCTTCGCCAACGTCGTCGGCTTTTCAGATAAACCTGAGGACAACCCCGTGATAAAAAGTACTATGAGTCCAGGTCGAATGGATTTCTTAACAGTCACTGAATATATAGTTCATTCAGATGTTGTTGATTTTACTGGAAGTTATGTTGGCTTGGGCTCTGACGAATACATACAGGGAGTAGTATCAGACTCTTTACAAACACTTCCCATTCAGGATACAAAAGAAATAGGTGAAAAGGTCACCTATGATTTTAAAAATGGCTCAATTTCCATGCCATTGAGAAAAAGCTC
This sequence comes from Ptychodera flava, assembly GCF_041260155.1. Lineage (NCBI taxonomy): Eukaryota > Metazoa > Hemichordata > Enteropneusta > Ptychoderidae > Ptychodera > Ptychodera flava. The sequence continues at coordinate 15,831,617 of NC_091946.1, read as the reverse complement.
AGACTGGATGAGTTCAATGCGCATCTGGATAACAGATCAGGATGGAAACATGATCAATTTCAATAACTGGCCAACTAGCTTTTGTATTGAATTATTGTAGTCGTTCCGAAGGATCCTACCGGTGTAACATAAACCATCCCACGACCAATCCTCCAGCAATATAGATCATCTCATATTTTTTTTGCTCTTGACTTGGCTGATAATAATCTGAGAATTGAACTGCTTTGCTTTGCACCGCTTCTGCTTCTTCTAGGATTTCTGCATCTGTATCTCTTAATTCTGCCGCAGCATGTGCATTCTTTGTTTGATTTTCTCTTTCCCAGTCAGCCTGGAGTAATCTTTTTTCTGACCAGACGTTGCGATCATGTTCAAATTTTTCTAATGCTTTATCATGTCGGACTTTCTCTTCAATAAGAGCCTCACCATTCCCAGAAAGCTTTTGTCCGATAATATTTCCTCCTGTGAATGCCGTTGCATTTAATACAGCACCGAGAACTGTCATTCCTATAGCTGAAGCCATAGCTAACTGTATATTATTACAAAGTATAAGGTTCTGCAGGAATAATATTTTTCTGTTCAAGGAGATCTTTGGTCGCAACCGCGGCAGCAGTCGCACCGCCTAATTTTGCCAATCGAGTCAAATTTGGTCGACTTGGATCGCCAACCTCTATTTTCAGAAATTTGCTGGAGATCATAAGATATCCCATCGCAAGTCCTGCGATTACAATACCATCGTATATTGTGTTTACAACTGTTTTAATATCCATGATTGCTGACTAGTATATAAAAATAAAAATAAAAACATATGGGGGAGAACAGGTTTAGTAGGACACTGTCGCAGGAATCGCCATCCTCTTTGGAAGTTATATGTTTCGTAATTGGAAACATTAGTCATAATAAAATTATGTATTAATCCATCTCATACAATGTAGAGGAGCTGGGTCCCCCCTCCCCTCCCCTCGGAACCCCTGTCGGAACTGTTCCGGAGGGAGCCGCTACGGGCTCTGTTTTTTTCGCTTTCTGAAGCGGTTCATCTTTCCGGAGGGGACAATTATGCCGAGCACGCCCAAAATATAACCCTAATGCAGTCAATGAAACTCCCACAATTCCTAAAACAAGATAACATTTATTATACCATTTATTATCACCCTGTTCTTTCGTTGTAGGCGGTACCCTATCGGAACGGTCTCGAAAGGGACTCGCTACCGCATCACTATCCCCTCCCTCCCTCTCCATTGCTTGGCGTTTCTTCTCCTTGTTTTGCCCTTTTCCATTCCGCTACTTGCTTCCCTGCAGCAACTCTCCCTGGATGCTTCGTCGGTAACGTCACTTTCTCTATGTTGCGCTGTGTCGGAGTCGTTTCCGTTTGCGGTGTGGGCCCCGTCGTCGTTTCCGTTTGCTGAGTCGGAATCGTTTGCGAAGTTGAATCCATTTATTTCAGGTACTATATTAAACCCGATTTTTTTTAAATTTAAATGTTTACCCGTAATTAAACCGGTGGAAATTAGAGCAATCACGGGCCCCCATGTGTAGGCTATCCGTCCTGATAATCGTTTTATTTCACTGTTTAGAATAAAATCCTTTTTAAGATCAGTGGCATAGTTATCTCGGTCATCGATTGGAACTACCTGACTTATTGCACGGGCTCCTAGATCTATGAAACTTTGAGTGATGGTATCACTTATAAGAGAACTGTATTTCGCTTCGTACATTTTGAAGGCTTTATCCACCGTTTCATCTCTCCATTTTTCTACGTCAGCAACTGAAATCTCCTTACCAAAAAATAACTTACTTTGACCACTTGCGATGACACAGAGTATTTTTTCACGTTTCGTCTCTATTATGGATCGAGCGTCCGACGCTGCGGTTGGCTCTTCGGAATGCGCTGTCGTATTTGCCGCTGCCGATGACTTTATTAAATTCTCCATTGTTTGCAGTATGTTATCTATTCTTAGTAAAAAATAAAAAATTCGTTTAAACCTGAATCCGAAATAAAGTATTAACATAGTCTGGAATGTTAGTATGATTCCGACAGGGATTCCGGGAAAATTCTCCTCCATTTAAATCTATATGTATATAGAAACACAAATAATGAGTACAGACCTATTCCCTGTTGCTTTTCAATTGAATAAGACGAGCGTACCCACAGTACAGCATACTGATATTCCTTCCAAACCGAACGGGGGAGTAAAACCTATTCTCATGGACTTAGAAGTATATGTAACACCGACAGATAAATTTACTTTTCATCCACGGGATATATTTAAAGATAACGTAATCACTCATCGATCAGCAAAAGAAAGTAATGTCTGGCTGGGCGGCCCGCACATGAAATACTGGGACCAGCAATTAAATTTCGCCGTATGGTGCAGCACTACTGGTTGTGGTATATCATTCGCCCATCTCGTCGATAAGAAATATCCACCACAAATACGATCATTCTGCCGTTTCCATGTTTACTTTACAGTACGTCGTATCCTTCATGAAATGGGTGTTGCACTTCCAGACGATACCCCCACCTTCAAAGCGGGCGACAATCCGTACAATCTCGTTCAATATGAACTTCTCTGTACAGAATTTGGAAATATAAGTCCAACGAAGTCCGACTTTCGATATCGAAAAGGTCAAAATAAGGGTCTTGGTTATGGATATGAATATTACACTAACCGTGGTCCCGTTCGACAGCCTGCCGCTGTATACAATGGACACGACTTTTTCCTCTCCGCCGACGGAGGCGTTTTCTATACACATACAATTTTTGGAAAGAAAAAACATGTACTGTCCGACAAAGACCGACCACACTATTATTTCTTCAGAAATGATGGATCGGAGGGACAATATAATAGTTTCATTCCTCTGAAGGGAGACTCGGGTCTAACAAAGGCTGGCCTAGCCCGCCTCAATGAAAGCCTTGAAGCCTACGTATATTGCATACTCGGCGCACAAGCAAATATTCGCAGTACCATAGTAGGTGATACTGGCAGTGCACAGCAAGTCCGAAAAGAATTCGGCGTTCTCCTCGAAGATGAAATTCGTAATACCGACAAAGTAATCAGTTATAGGCGATATCAAGACACAATAACAAATACTGGTGTCAAACTTGATATGGCAGTCTCACCCAATTTACTTCTCTTGCCGTCTGAGATGGTCATTCTTTCGGGCCCGGCAATCTCGGGTTATAATAATGAATTGCAATACGCAACAGAATCTATGTCTTCGGGGTGAATGGTGATATAAACACGGAAGTTCGAGAAAGTGCTATACATGAGATGGAAGGGTGGGATGATCCTGTGAAGTGGCAGGACGAGCGTAAGGTCGGAGGAGCGACTGATACGAGTCGGGATCCCCCTCCCCTCCCCTCCCCTCCCCTCCCCCCGGAACGGGCAGCATCTGCAACACTCACCGCAGACCCTATTCACGAATTCGGCAAAATTGGTTTGTTATCTTTAGCCATATTCATTACATTCATGTACAGTATATAGATCCGATCCGATGGCAATGTTCGCAACCCCACCATTCAACATGATTATAACTGGACCGATAGGTTCTGGCAAAACAGAATTTGTAATGGACCTCCTAACCGGTCCGTACTTAAGGAAATTTGAATATGTAGTTTTCATTTGTCTGACATTCATGAACAATGAAACATATAATAAAAGATTCATTTTCACAGATGACAACGTATTCGTGTTTCCGGTCAGACTCGATGCTGTGGATGATACACTAGCCTACGTACGGAACGAATGGGCCGGTACAAACACTTTAATAGTACTCGACGACTGCGCCGCGTCCAAAGATATAAAGAAGCGCAGTGACAATTTAGTCAAAATTGCTTTCAGCTCAAGACACGACAGATTATCTGTCTGGGTTCTGACTCAACAATATACTAGTATTAGTAAACCATTCAGGGAAAACATACAGATGTTAGTACTATTTTTCACACCGAGCGAGACAGACAACAAGACTATTATAAAAGAATATGGAATGAGGATGTCAAAACAGAAGGCAGATTCACTAATCAGTCGATTGCAAAATACACAATTCAGTAAACTAGTATTTCGTTTACGGCATCCGTACGGCATAAAATTTTTCGTATAATATAGCAATTATGGAAGCTGAAGGAAATCCCGAAGGTACTCTTAGAGAATTATATTACAACCCGAAAACTGGATTTGGAGGTGTACAAAAATTATATGACGCAGCACGGGCCAGCGGACTCCACGTTACTAAGAAAGAGGTGCAGGAGTGGTTAAAAACTCAGCTAACCTATAATCTACATAAACCGGTACCTCGTACTCGTGGCGCGTTCCGAAGGGGGAGGCGCGTTTTCGTAACATCGGTGGAAGAGTTTTGGCAGGCTGACCTTGTGGAATTCCCTCCCCCGTTCGCAAAAGAGAACCGTAACATTCGATACATGCTAACAGTAATCGATGTACTCAGTAAATACGCATGGGCCAGGCCGATACAGTCAAAAACGGCTGATGATACGTTACAGGCGCTACAAGACGTGATTAAGAAATCCGGGAGAAGGTCCAACAAACTTCAGACAGATGAGGGACGGGAATTTACTAATCGAAAAATGCAGGGGTGGCTCCAGGAGTCAGGCATTCATTGGTTTCACACATACAGAGACAAAAAAGCTAGCGTCGTTGAACGTTTTAATCGGACTCTTAAGACGATGATGTGGAAATACTTTACATATAAACAGACACGTTCCTGGCTCCCCATTCTACCAGAACTTCTTGAGAATTACAATAACACCGTACACGGAAGTATCAAAATGAAACCCGTCGACGTAACAGAGGAGAACGATTGGCAGGCATTTTATACACTATTCGGTCCTGAGTTGGCAGCCGGGGGAGTTAACCCTGAATTCAAGCCGGGAGAACGGGCTCGAATTACAAAATACAAGACCACTTTTAAGAAAGGATATTTACCAAATTGGACAGAGGAGATTTTCGTAGTTTCAAAAGTGGTGTACGCAGCTGGACTAGGAACACCACCAGTTTACAAAATAAAAGATCTGAATGGAGAGGAAATACTCGGCACTTTCTACTCCGATGAACTTCAGAGCGCTGCTGGAGCCGACGAGCTGTACAGAGTAGAACGAATTTTGAAGACGAAAAAAATTAGAGGAAAGAAATATTATCTGATAAAATGGCGCGGCTATCCAGAAAGTTTCAATAGTTGGGAGCCGGAGGAAAATGTTATTAGTACTACGTAAGTACTTCGTAAGTTCCTGTGCTGGTACTTGTCAAGTACTACGTAAGTACTAACGTAAGTATTTACGAAAGTTATTCAGTAAGTACCATGGACGAAGTCTTAATTTCTTGAAAGCCGAAAGTGTCAGTTTACCACCTCGCTTCCACCCCCCACCTGGCCAATTATTTATCATGTACTGTCGTAAGTAATGTTCACTTATTGCATCTTGTTTGGCCGTATGTGGATGAGATGGTACAGGGAAGGATCCGGAGCCACATATTAAGTTTGCAAGATCTTCAAAGCGACTTCTCATGTTGCCATTAGCTGTTCTTTCGAGTCCCCATTTTTCAGCTTTATCTATAAGTTCTGGTTGAAGTATAATGTACACAACTGACATGAGCCATAGACAAGTAACTTCAAAGTCCACCCTTTTCATCATATCAAGTGCCTGTAAGTCAAAAGAAGCATTATAAGCGTGCACAGATTCACAAGCATTAAGAAGTTTGTGTAGGTTCTTGAGTGAGACTCGAGGTTGTTCTAGTTGTTCTTGATTAGGTGGATAATAAGCTTTTTCAAGTTCCTCCTTGCTGAAACCTTCTATTAAAAATCCTTGGCTGCCGCTGCCCCATGCAATTCCAAAGTCAAAAGCTCGTGGAAAATCTACTGGCCCGACTGTCTCGGTATCAATTGTTGGATTAAGTATATTATTGAGAACTTCATGCGTAAGAGCGTTCCGAATTACCAAACATGGAAGCCTGTAGTCGTGGCAAATTTCTAAGAAAGTCTGTTTGAACTTGTTGTGAATCTCTTCTAGTTCTTTTAAGGCGGTTATTTCGTACGACCTGGCTCGAGTCAACACATTCCGCCTGCAATAATACCAAGGCATATCTTTGAATATGATAATGAAACTATGTAAATGGTTAAATGCTAAAGAAACAATCCTTTTTTCTTCCGCTGCCACGGAAACGCCCCGGATTCTAGAAAAAGTCAGATGTTGAATTATGGAAGAGTCACAAATAATGTAGCGTTCTGAAGGGAGGCCCTCCCACTCCCCCTCCCCCTCCCCAGCCTGATATTGTAAACTAAGAGTATGTTCTATAAACTGTTTCTGAAAATCGGCAATCGAAACGTGGCGCCCATTATAAAAGTCGGCAATGTTGCTGGAAAAACTAGTGTCAAATTCTGGTACGTGACACGGATCCAAATTTAATGCATCGTAACTCTTACCACTTCCAGTTGGTCCATTTATGAATATGTATGGCATTTTGGGATACTATATCATAGAAAAAATTTTTTTAAATTATTTTTTTATTAAGATATATACGATAATACAATGACAATCCTTTCTATTTCAACTGCAATAAAAATACTTGAAACCGGAGAAGGAGACCGAATCAGTGACGGCAAACTCATATTTGAAGAATCTTTGGTAGATCCTTTCATATACATAGACAGTGAGCTAGAAGTGGTTTTCCCCATCGGACCTAAGTACGGTTCTAAAGATCCAGCTACATGCGATGAAATGTGTGTCCGTTGGCAACCGAGTCTTCAAAAGTTTACCGATTTAATAATATTCCGTACCCTAGGTGAAAGTTTCGATGCAAGCACTGCTAAAAGTTATGCTGCAAGCCTGGCCGCTCACTCCAAGAATACTACTGGATTTTACAATCCATCTAAAGTGTATCAGAAGCGAGGGAGCGAGGCACAGCCAGTGGCGTATTTTAAATTTCGGTTTAAAAGAGGGGACGATTTTGCTACATGTATTGATATGGTTCAAGAAATTGACTGTGCTTTTAAAACAGTGAGCCCATTGCCAGTCCGAGAAAATCCTGCTATTGTACCTCGTAATATCAGGAAAGGTAGTAAGATAGAATTCTTAGCATTTAAACCGCGATTAAGTAAGCGTGGCCTTTCTTTCACTGTTGAGAGGTTATTTTGTGCTGCGCCTAATAAACCAGAAATTCAAGATGCGGAAGAACTAGTCGACTTAGAAAGATTAGGTGAGATATATAAACAAATTAATGCTGACAAAAATATTATAGTGGATTTTGATGACCTATCATAGAATAATTATTTTTTCATTTTAAAAATTTTTAGGATAGTATATATCATAAAGATTATTATGGCCCGTCGATTACATACAGCATTCAAGGGAGCAGTTTTACGAAAAGAATTTCCTGAAGTCAAGCGAGTCGAGGATATCGGGGAGCTGGTGGATATTGAAGGTATGGTCAAAGAAAGAAAGATGTACTCTGTTTATACTGAAATGGAAGTCAAATTATCGGATTCGAAAACTGGTAATACACAAAATCGTACATTGCCTGTTAAATTAAAAAATACATACACAAAAGATGTAGGAGGGGCGGATGTGAAACAACAATTAATAGATCGCTACAATCGTATGCTTGATACAATTGAAGCTGTTGAGGGTTCTGGCCTCGTTCTCGAGGAGATACTTAATTTTGAAGTAATTCTAGTAGAAGTTTTACTCGGTGCCGGGGCTGGCGCAGTCCAACTTCCCGGATGGTTAAAAAATAAGCATTGTGTTAGCGAACTTATTCTACCGGTGGGGGCCGAGAATTGTTTTCAGTATGCCGTCGTAGCAAGTATAAAGTTGAGCGATCCCGAGTTTCGTGAAAAGAGGGGTGGTCAGGTAAGGAGAAACTGGAAGACGTACGCCCCATTTATGGCTGACTACTGTTGGGAAGGTATTCCCTTTCCTACGCCCGCCGATCTGACTGTGTTCAGGCGCTTCGAGCAGCAAAATCCGGGAGTCCAACTTCAAGTGTTTCAGATCCACGAGTCCGATCCCGACCCGTCAGACATAACTGTGTTATATAGCGGAGCCGAGGGACCCGTTCCGGGAGCGGATCGGGTTGCAAATATATTACTGATAGTTGGTGGGGAGGGCGGGGGTCACTTCGTGCCAATTACTTCGTTAAATCGTCTTCTTAATTCTCATACTAATCGTAAGAATAAGCACAGAAGGAAGTGTATTTGCCCGGTTTGTAAAAGAGGTTTTAAGTCAACAGAAGAGTTAGAAAAACATCAGGTATACTGTGGAACAGACGCCGCCCAGCCAGTTTTTCCTAAGGAAGTATGTCAATTCGAAGGACATCGGAAGAAGGTTCCCGCCCCCTACGTCGTCTATGCAGATACTGAGGCAATTATTGAGAAGGGGACCGGTCGACATATTCCAATTTGTCTTTCGTATGTTATGATGGAACGGGGGTGGGCCCCTTCGGAACGGCGGCCAAAAGTTTATGGTAAAAGAGCATTCACAGGTCTCTCCTGTGTTACAGAATTTCTAAAGGATATGAAAGAACGGGCCGAGTATTATTCGAAATCGTATTATTGGAAAATAATACCGATGAAAGATCCTTCTAATTACGACAATCCAGTCTGTATTGCATGTGGAGAGCCGGCAGGATACCGAGTAGTGAAGGAGGGGGCGACTTTTTATTGCGAGGGATGTCGACCGTCGAGAACCATTTCTATCTACTTTCACAACCTCAAGGGATACGATGGTTCTTTTATTTTGAAAGAATTACATGAAATAGATGATGATGGTTCCGGACCAGAGCCTAAAATCATAGCTAAGACGAGCAATGGTGGAATTATGGGTCTCTCGAAAACATTTATTTTTAGTGCCTCAGTTGTTGTCGGCGGAGGGAAGAGGGAGATAAAGAAACGTTTCTTTTCTATAAAGTTTATGGATAGTGCTCAGTTGATGATGGGGTCGCTCGCGAAGTTGGCAAAAACTGTGCCGGAGGATGGGTGGACGGTACCACTTTCGTACCCGGACATTCAAAGAGCGAAAGGTTTCTTCCCCTACGAATATTTAGACTCGGTTGACAGACTGGGAGAGGAGGAGCTCCCGGAGAGGGGGGAATTTTATAGCGAATTGACGGAAGAGGGGATTTCGGAGTCTGATTACGAACATGCTTTGCGAGTATGGGACGAAGTTGGATGTAAGACGATTCGTGATTATATGGAATTCTATTGTGAGACTGACGTTCTACTTCTTGCAAATATATTCGAAAATTTCCGTGACACATGTTTAGAAGCGTACAAGTTAGATCCGGCCCATTACATGTCAGCGCCCGGCTTGACATGGGATGCTATGTTACTTTACACGGGCAATAAATTTGGGCTCATTCAAGATGCTGAGCAGATGAATTTCGTACAGAGGGGGATTCGAGGCGGTATCAGCCAGTGTAATATTCATTACTTACAGACAAATCATCCTGCTTACGTCGCCGAAGGGGCTGGTGAAGCTGGCGGGAATTACGATCCAGAGAAGCCGGTGACCGAAATAAAATATCTCGATGCAAACAATCTCTACGGCTGGGCAATGAGTCAGGCAATGCCCACGGGCGGACTTCATTGGATGACGATGGAAGAGTGGGACGAATGGGAAGGCGGGGCCCGAGGCGGAGCCGGCGGAGCGGGTTCCGGAGGGTGGGGACCTGGCGCCACCTTTCCACCAAGTTTTCTAGAAGTAGACTTAGAATATCCGGTCGAATTACATGAAGAACACAGCGATTTGCCATTAGCGCCACATCACTATGAATTTCCGAGGCAGGGCACTCGACTGATTACAAGTGTGTTGGACAGAGAGAGATACGTCTTACACTACAAGTTGCTGGAATTCTATCTTCGGATGGGAATGAGATTGAAAAAGATTTATCGGGTGCTTGCTTTCGATGAGAGGGCATGTCTCGCGAAATATATTGACTTTAACACTAAAATGAGGGCAAACGGGAAGACAGATTTCGAAACGAATTTCTATAAGCTGATGAATAATGCAATGTTCGGTAAGACAATAGAAGATGTTCGAAAGTACAGAGACTTTAAATTTGTTTCGGACTGGAACGGTACGGATAGTGGCCGTAAAAAGATTCAGAAGTATAATCCAAAGACGAAACATATAACTTTCATAACTTCCGAAGAGGATGGCGATTCCTGCGACAGTGCCCTACTGGAACTGAAAACGGATGAGCATAGATATGTAAAACCAGTTTTCATCGGCGCCGCAGTACTGGAACTTTCTAAGCTGCTAATGTATGAGACGCATTACAATTACTTTCGAAAGCGGTTCCCTGGAATACGATTAGCCTACATGGATACTGACAGTTTTGTTTACAGTGTACCGATCCCGGATCCGGACGTAACTTTCAATGATATAGTCCGAGAAGATGTTGAAAAGAATGGTGAGAAGTCTATATATGATACTAGTGGGATGAGTGGGCCCAACTTTCCGAAGATTAATAAAAAAGTGATAGGTAAATTTAAAGATGAGTTGAATAGTGAACCTATTCTTGATTTTGTCGGCATACGCTCGAAAGTGTATGCTTTTCGAACTCCCGTTTCCGAGACGAAAAAAAATAAAGGGGTTAAAGATGTTTGTGTTAGAAAACATTTGAACTTTGAAGATTATAAAGATCTATTTGAAACTGGGAAGAAGCCGGAGCCGGCACAATTTGTACAGTTTGTACGGAAAAAGGCTGGAGAAATCCGTAGTGAAAAGCGTAGTAAAATTATGATGGCGCCAAATGATATCAAGCGTGTGCAGTTATACGATCTGGACACGGGCGAATGGTTGGCAGAAACGTGGCCAATAGGAATGACGGGTCATGGTTAAAATTGTAAAGACTTTAATCTACTATTTTCAACAGATACCTGGGCATCACTGATAACATAAACGTGGGCAAATATATTATCATTGTGAGCGTCATCGCCACCCCACGAGGCATCTTTCTTCAGGATCTCAAGCTGTATTCCGTCCTTTGTGTTCATTACTCTAAGACCATTTCCATGAAACTCAATATCTTTAAAACTACGCAGATCGATAAACAGACAAAATTTATTCTTCAAATAATCGACCTCATCTATATCAATTTCACACCAATCTTTATCTTCAGCAAAATACCGTCGTGTTTCTGTCCAAAATTGTCTTGGTATCATCTTCTGAGTGTACACTTTATTTGCAATGCCTTCGATTGATACAGACACAGATTCAATGGATGGGTTAAAGAAAAGTTCACTGTTCAGTTCTGTCTGATTCTGATTTTTAGTGAAGAGTAATAAGATACCTCTAATGCTACGTCGTGGCACATTTATATTTTCATTGATAACCGTGTCCGATTCTTTGAATGGGATTATTCTTAAATAATGTATATGCTCGTAGAGAAAACTTTTCCCACTGTTGTAATAACCAGCAGTATCTCTCGCGAGTACGGAATCAGAAATTGTTTCGTATTCCATTTGAATGTTTTTTAATTTATAATTGGCTGTAACAACCTGATTACTGACAAGTAATTGGGAGGCAGGTGCAAGCGTAATTTCCCATTCGATATGACTCCCTAACTCTTTTGGATATGCAACTCCATGACCTGTTATGAGGGGATGAGACAGACGAATAGCATATTTTGTTTTATATGTGTCGAAAAGTAACTTATCGTTCACGACGGCGGCATCTGCATCGGTCGCGCCACTTCTTAATTTTCTTAGATTTTCGTTCTGAATTCCGTACAATGTCATGTTCGTTCTCTCCTTTTTATGTTTGAAGAGATCACGATAACATTCAATAAGGTTATATTTATTCAAATTGAAAAGTGTCTGACCCTCAAATTTGAGTTCCATACGCTCCACCAAATTTTTTCACCAAATTTTTTATGTACTACTCGGTATATTCATCTCCCGTTACTTCGAGATCAAAACCAGGTCGAAAGTATCTGGAACTAGTACTACTCCGCTTTCTAACTTCGGACATCGTATGATAAGTGTCTGACCTGGATCTGCCTCACTTGGATTATGAGCAATCACATGATGAGTTCTTTCTGACTTCGTTCCCTTCGGTATTCGGTTGGTGAAATTCGGTAATAATGATCTATCGTACCCCATTTTCGTGTAATGTATATAGTAGTGTAGAAGAAAAAATTACAGTTAAAAAGAAAATTAATCACATCTTAAGTTTCACTTCGTGTATATAATGACTTTGAAGAAAAAATCACATCTTTACATAAATATTTCCGTCTGATTGAAAGATAAATCGATTACCTGTGTCGCGAATCAATCGAAGAACCCAATATTCTTGGAGATGTTGGACTTCCATTTCATCATTGTCAATCTCCTGAAAGACGTTTATGAATTCTAGTCGCTTAAAGAAGTTAGTCTTTTGACATTCCTTCACGAAAGCTAAAATGTTATGATATAGATTATCATCTTTGAGTCGGACACCTGGATTTGCTCGAAGGATATGGCGATTTACCCGCCGAAGTTTGCACCATTCCAATTCGACAGAGAAACCAAACAGGTCTTTATTTTTAGAAAGAAACTTTGCAATATTCTTTTCACCAAACATGCGCGGCCATATATTAGTACATAATTTTATTTATAATGACTAATGTTAATCCAGTTAAAAATATCCATAGCTGTTCTCCAACAAATCCAACCACCGATCCTGCTGTTTTTAATAGAAAACTGACAAGGGAGCCGATTAAACCTGGTATTGCAGCAGCACTTTTTGCGGCCAATGTTTTTAACCATTCGCCAAATTGCTTTACAATTTCTTTCGCTTTTGTATATACTTTGGGCGGACCTGAACCAGACCCGCCAGTTCCTGCTCCCGCTCCTCCTCCTCCTCCTCTAGTCACAGCCAGGGCAATTGTTGATATTGTCATTCCAAGGGCAGTCAGTATTGCAGCGATTGTAATACCATTTCGTTTAAATAACTCAGTCAGCTTCAGCCTGAGTGACAATTCTGGATCGGAAATTACATCACGAAGAGACCTAGTAGTAGCGAGACTTTCACGTGCCCCGCTAATCTTACCATTTTCGTATTCAATTCGATCAACAATTTTAGCTTCTCTTGTTATGAGTTCAGCTAGTAGTTTCTTGGCTTTTTCTTTTCCTTGGGTGTGATCTTCAGGAATTTCCTTTAACTGTTTTTCAACTTCTCTTTTCTCTAGCCTTATTTTAACTTTTTCGTTGTTAAGCTCACCAAGACGCATATTCGCAATCTTTAATTCATCATTAATAGCTCTATATTCAGGGTTTAGATTGTTCCATTCATCGATTTTATTTTCAAAAGCTTGTATTTTATCTGCATTACCAGAAGCATCTTGTCGTAAGAATGTCAGTTCATCTTTGTATATACCCATGTCTTCTGGTGTCATCTTCTCAGCCGGTATTTTATTGTTTTTCACATCTTCAGAATACAATGTAGAACTTACAAATTCGGGCTCTGCGCTAGAGTGATATTCGACTCCACTCCATGTGTATACTTTATTTATAAATTCAGGTCCTCCTTTCCTCTTTCTTAATGTGGATTTCTCTAAAAATCTACTTCCTTTATCTGTTGTAACTCTGATGTCTTTATAATACAGTTCACCACCTTCAATCTTAGCATTTAAAATCAATTCGGTTCGTGCATTCGGATTAGTAATCCTATATTTGTCTAAGAGTACTTCAGCCATATTTTCTGTAATTTGTCTTCTCTGTTTAATTAATTTATCCACCATTGGACTATCCAGGAAAGGATCAGCTTCTGCAAGGGCATTATCATCTTCTATAAAGAATGTTTCAGCAGTAGCATCATCATCATCATTTAAATTTGCATCATCGAAATCCTGGAGTGGTATATTTTCTTCTCCTCCTTCTGCCATATTGTCTTTCTATATTACTACAATTATTTTTTATCCCCTTACATATACAGTAAAAAAAATGCACATCTCAGTTGTTGAAAGCGTTGAACAATTGGCTGATTACATAGAAAGAACAAGTGCTGCATATCGACGAAGTTATAAATTAATGGGTCGAATTGATATGGCTCTTAATATTACTAAAGGAATTCTTGTAAGCTCTGCTGTAATAGCGGCAATTCCTACAGTTCCGGTACTCATAGCTTTGACGCCTGTACCAGGTGTTATTATTGATGTAATACAAGGAAAAACTGGAGTATCAAAAAGAAGAGAGAAGTATAAACATTATTATGTGCAATATAAGCAGTTGTTTACTCAAATACAAGAAAAAGGTGCAACAACAGAAAACGAGTCAGAACTTATTCAGAACATATTCAAACAGGCACTAGAAATACAAAAACAAGAAGGATTTAGTCCTCCTCTGGAAAGATACCTAAGACATTATGGATTGAATGGATATGAAAGTTAGGTTCAGAAAAAATTTTGTAGAAAATGTTTCTGAAAACTGTAGACTTTCAGACCTCTGAAATCACATGACAGGTACGTTAAAGGTCGCTGCGCATAAATTACATGTGCACTGTAGAGGATGGGTCCACTGAAAAATTTCTTCTCTGTGGTCATCAAAATATAACAACAACTTTTTACCATTCTTGTTAAACCATTCAAAGCTTAATTTACAATGTAATATTTGTGGATAATGTTTGAAATCATTATAAAATTTTCTGAACTGGCTCGCGCGAACATGTTTTATGTCACAGTTCTCTTCAACCCAATCAATGAAATTCTCCTTTTTCTTTTTCTTCTCGCTGAAATGAACGAAAGCTTTTTCCAACCACTGGCCGTACAAGTAGTTATCCTGTAACTTTCGTTGATCACGTGCTCTAAAACCATGGTAGAAATTCTTGAATCCAATCTTGAACTCTTCGAATGAATTCGTGATGATTGGTGGTTCCAGTATCTCGGGGATCACCACTCCTCTCTGGTAAGATCGCTTCAACTCATTGAAAATTTCATCGGGAGAAATCACTTTCTTGCGCTTTGGGTTTGGAGTTTGTTGAACTTCTAGTTGAGGCACCTCCGGTTCTGTTGCTGAAAATTGATGATTATTTCCAATAACTATATCACGATAAAATTTCACACAATGTCTAATTCGCTCATTCAGGGCTTCTGGATTATTTGCTGGGAAATATTTATACTCAAATCCATCTAGTAGTAACTCCTCTTCATCTGTAGAGCTTGTAAGTGATAACATATCCACGTCATTTGAATAGTTTCCATCCATTATTGAAATGTGACTGTTTCACAGCTTTTCGTCTGCTTAAATAGCCATACAGATGTTGAAATACCACAGTGAATCATCTATAAATACTGACGTAAATGTCTATTATATGACAGTGAGTCATATAATAGTGTATTGCTAACACATTGCGCAAGTCCAGGACCTGACTCAGCAGGGAATTTCCCTGCTTAGTTCAGGACAATGCACTGCTGCGCCAGCTGTCGCGCGTGAGTTCATATATAGGTCAGGGTCATACTTTAGTTACATGGATGGTTAATTTTTCCTTCACTTCCTTTAGATAAATGAATAAAATGGGTGTAAAATTCTTACTTTATCCCAAAAGGGAACAAAAACCTACTACTTATATATATATATATATATATATATATATATATATATATATATATATATATATATATATATATATACACACACAGACAAACACACATATACATTGGCCATACATATGTATGCATACATATAGCTACACACATATGTATGCATACATATAGATACGCATAGTGTATTCATTCATTAATGTAGAATACATACATACATACATACATACATACATACATACATACATACATACATACATGCTTGACAAAGCACATTTCATGTTCACTTTTTGAAGTATGCATGCCATTAAGTTAAGCTTGGATTGCGCTGTTATCCTGATCTTTGTCTGTAGGTTATTGGTTAATGAATTAATTTTTCAGTTGTGCACATTTCGTTTCATGATTACTACATAAAATTTCAGCATTTGCATATTAAGTTACTCCGGTTTCAAGAAATGACTTCTTTATTTTGCTTCCTGTCATTGGTTGCTAAGGAACGCGTGTTATGAAATTGTGATATTTTTGTGCACGTGTTCTTTCTAGTATGGGAATAGTGAATGATTAGCCTGATATATTCGCATTCGCACAAAATATTCATATTGGGACAGCACATAATGAGTGAAAGTATTAAAATACTGAAAACATTTGAGCAATTTTTACTTCTCATTGTTTTTGCAGTTGCGAAGAAAAACACGAACAAGTCTTCCACGCAAGTGTTAACAACATCTTTCATCCTCAACCGTTTGGATATCTTCCTGAAGAAGATTTGAAAGACCGAGACACACTGGCCTTTGGTGAAATTTCAGTTATAAAACTCATTCGACAGTACTTCATATTGGTTCGAAAAGAAAAGAGTTTAAACACAAAATGAATATAACGACTAGTACGTCATCGAATTTGACATTCCCTGATTCAACGTCACAACATTCTACATCTTTATCGTTACAACGTGTGATGTCCATTGTGTACGGCATCTTGGGCAGCCTCGGTGTCGTTGGCAATGCAGTGGTTATTTTTGTTTTTGCGAGAGTGCGTTCGTTGCACACACTTACAAACTTCTTCATCGTCAACCAGTCGGTTATTGATTTGTTAAGCTCTTGCTTATTTCTCGTGACAAAGTTTATGTGCCCTTTGACCATACCGCAAGGCATAGTGGGAGAAGTGTTATGCAAAATTTGGTTATCAGAGTTTCTTCTTTGGTGGCTTTTTGTGGCGTCCACTTTCAATTTAGTTGCAATGACTATGGAACGGTACGTCGCCATTGTTCACCCAGCATCATACCGACACAAATTCACTTTCACAAAGGCGCGCATAATAGTATTATTTATCTGGTCTGCGGCATTCACCTTTGAACTTCACTGGCTATTGGTGAACAAAGTCGCGCATGGTTTCTGCTATCCAATATGGCCGAATAGATTAGTGCAGAAGGTCTTCGGCGTTTTTGTGTTTCTGATGATGTATTTCCTACCCCTGTCCCTAATGGTGTTCTCATACGTTAGCATTTTGATGAAGCTTAAGAACCATGCCGTTCAAGGCAGCGTATCGACAAATAAGGCGAAAAGAAACGTCACTAAAACTCTATTTATCGTGTTCGTAACCTACGTCGTGTGCTGGACAGTGAACCAAGTGTGCTACTTACAGTACAATCTTGGTGGCTATTTTGATTTCCAGGGTCCGTTTTTCAATACAGCCGTAGTACTGGTTTTTTGCAACATGTGCGTCAATCCTTTTATCTACGCGTTTCATTATCACATGTTTCGCAAAGGATTTCTGAAAGTGTTCCGATGTTATTTTAATAAAGTTGAGCCTGCGACAAATCAAGCAGCGCCTCTTACTGTCTCGAGAGATATTTCGACACTTTGAAAAAGAGCGGTGAACTATTTTGGCGGTAGCTTTGATATTTGGTACCACCGTTCGTTATTTCATAATCTTAAAAACGTAACTAAATGATGAAATTCGTGCCTTGCACGATGCATTTTAGGCAGATTGTGACCAACATTGACGAGAATATGTATATCACAGCACATCAGTACGATTGTTGCCTCCTTAGTCTTTAGTCAGACGATTTGCAAACAGTGTTATTGATAGTGGACCCAATTTGGAACATATCTGGCGGAATATATGTTTGTCTGACTGCCAGTTGCTTGAGTCGAGGTCGACCATTGACTGCCTGTCTGTCTCAATATTCGGTTTCCCACGGATGTGATCGGCAGATACTGTTATTCTTTTCTTGAGGCACCATTCTTGCAGATGTTTTGCTAGCTATTATTACTAATGAGAGTGATCGTGTGACATTGCTGTCGTATTGTCCATTCTTAGTAGAGGTTGACAATTTTCGACCGACGTGGAGAATGACTTTACTGCTAGAATAGCAGCTAAGAGTTTTAGGACATTTATATGGAAGGCTGTTTCTGCTTTTCTCCATGTACCCCCGTTTCTGTCCCATTGTGTATGCCCCCACCCTTTGCGGGAGGCATCTGCTGTTATGCTTAAATCTGGCACTGGCAGCGTTATTTGCCGGCCGTTGAATCCTTTCAGTGGATTACCCACCACACCAAGTCCTTTCTCCCATCTGTGTCGTGTGAACATATTTTGATGTATTCGTTGAACCATAGCCCCTCTCGCTCCTGGGTCTATGGTTGAACCTTGCAACGTTTTGCATATCATGTACCGGTGCTTGGAAGACAGCCACAGTTGCTTCCGTCATCTTGCCAATGATACGAACAAGGTCGTGGACAGGAAAGTTTTGTCCTTTCATGAGAGTCATGCAGTGTTGTATACTGTTTGGTTGACAGAAGAGGAATTATCATTGTGGTCGAGTCTATTAAGAAACCAAGAAACTTTATCTGTTGAGGTACCAATTGGAACTTTTTTCGTTGATGATAAACCCCGGATTTGTCAAAAATGTTAAAGACCTGTTCAGACATGTCTGCGTTATGACGCTGGGCATCAAAGGTGTGACGAAATGGCCGTCTGGCGTAAAGAAATGTAACGAAAGTGCTTTCTGGCGCCATATCGCCCAGCAAAACGACCAAAATCGACCAGCTTAGGAACCACATCAAGAGATCAATGTCGAAAAAACGTTATTTCTTTAAGTTATGGGCGAGCAGTTGTCCACTCAACAAAAAACGATATTCTACTTCGGTTTAGTAAAGATCTCTTTCAAATGGTATAATAATTAGGTATTTTACTCCCTTTGCTGCAAAGTCGATCGAGGCTCAGAAAAACTGGTCAACGAGGCCGGGAGCGAGGTCGTGTGCTAAAGTGCGCATGCAATGTGTTTAATAGGTTATTTAAAGCATGTTGGTCGAAAAGGGACATAACAGCAGGTCGTACAGTGCAACTGTAGTTCCATCATAGTTATCATAACATACTGTAAAAAAATTCGTCGACGAATTTCAAAAACCTGATGATCAGAATAACTTGGTTTCAAAATAAAAAAAAGAATGATCGAAAGGGGCTGTATTTGATTGTATCGTTAAAAAAATTGATGTTTATACGTAGCTCATAATCTATTATTATTAAGCTTGTGCCAGACTTGAACGAATTTCAATGATAGAAAAGTGGGTCAGGATACATGGAAGGAAGTCCCCGTCCCTAGGCGGACGACTAAAAGCTCATGTTTTACAAACGGGGTCTATGTCTCATCATCACTCTTAGCGGACATGTGAAGTACTCAATTTATTCACATAGTTAAAGATCGAGCACCCTTCAGAAAGGCAAAAACAAACGTTCAATCTTTAAGGCAGTGCTTATTTTACTTTGTTAGCCATCTATTATTCAGCAAACGCGTGCAATAAATGACTGTAGAAAGGAACATATCGCGTCCAGTAGCGATTCTTATGTTTTGTGTGATAGACTATTCAGATGCAAGGCACTTAAAAGCATCTCAGTAAGCTTCACCTAAAAATTAGTACAACCTTTAAGTGTGTGAAGGGACTGTTGTAATCGAACACATAACACATAACAGTAACAACTGTATAACTTAGATGCTAGGAATTTTCTCCACCAACTCCTCTGAGCCTTGTTTACGAGACTGTAAAAGTGAAATCTCAAGATCTCAGAACCGTTACAAACTCACAACAGATCATTTAATCAAGCAGCTTGAAATGAGAATGAAATGACATGTAAATGGCTTAAAATAAAATGCTTGGTAATTGTTCCTAGAAATCAAAATAAAATAATTGTATTTATGTATAAATGTACTTTTGTTTGTCCTTGTAAAATATACTTTTACATCACTCGACATTTGTGAAAAGGGGCTCTTCCTATCACGGCTATCGAGTTGAAGCTTAATATTATTATCATTATTATTATTATAATTATAAGTGTTATATCTTCGGTAAAGTTGAATTTGACGAATACATAAAAGGAGGGCTAATATTCGACAAAGAGACAAGCAATGATGTGATATATTCAGCAAATGTATAGGCAAATATCAAGTCAACAGCAATAACATTACAGGCAAGAACACCGATATACATACATCGACACAACCACAGAATGCAGCGTACTTCCCAGTCTATCTGTGAAACTTTGACATCTTAAACTGTTGATCACAGTACAAAACCTATGGTACATGTAGGGAGAAATAGCATTTTTCCAGAATAGCGCAGGTTAGATGGAATGTTGCAAACTTTGTATTCATATGATATATAATTAATTTTCCTCAAATAAACATGTGTATTTTAAAATGAAATACGATGTTGCAATTTTTGTCAAAGAGTGAATGTTGACTCTCATTTTTCTTAAAAAACATACAAGGATTGTATACTTATTTTAATACTTCAACATGCCTTATTCATATAATTATTGACCTTAGACTATTATTGTTGTTTTTTGTCAGAAATAAATTACCAATGGTTTGCCATTTTAAAACCGTGTATAAGTTCGATTTATTCTCTGATTTAAACATGAGTGAACGCCGTGAGCAAGCGCTAGCAGGCGTCAAATAGAAAAACACAATTTTTTGGGGGGTGTCCGTTATCAAATTGCATGAATGGTTTTTTATTCCGTAATTTCCACCATGTTTCTGACACAAATATTTGCGACTGCATTTTCCTAAAGTGACAAATTTTCTGTCTTGTTGTGTAGATGACGACATGCCTAATGTTACTTGGCTGCCTGCGTTATACGTCTTTTTGTTTCATGCTGTACTCTGAGCTCAAGAATGAGGCGGGCCACAAAGCCCATGCCAGCATACAAAGAATTGCTGCAGCAAAGGTTGGGTGGCTGCAAGATACGTGTATTTGTTTTCCTTCATTTGTTTCTAACATTCTAATACCAAAGGACACAAATTTCTGCTCCTCTAGGTGCAAACGCTGAATGTATGAATACCTTCCATCTTAAGATCGTTCAACCACAACCTCCTTTCCAAGAAAACTTTGAAAAAGTAATGTATTTGCTCTTCACTTCTACTGCTTCATCACACAGACTCGACTTCAGAAACATACTTCCACACGACATTCTCGGCTCTGTTAGAGAACCACTTAATAGTACTCGTTTTGATTGCATAATATCAAGTAATGCATACCTTTTGCGACATCCTGTTGCACATGGAACATTTTTATCCCACATCTCTTGGGATGATGAAATGATAAATGAAATTCAATGAAATCGATTATCCGTCTCTTTAAATGTGTCTTGTATCTTATCAATTATTTTGGACACCCGAATTTGGGTAATTTCGAAGGATATCGGTTGTTCTTGTCTTTTTCCCGCGGTCGTATGTATTCATGTAAACAACTGAAAAGAGCAAAGAAAGACCTTTTGAATATGTAAAAAGTCGAGCCCATCGAATTGAATTGATTGTAAGAAACTCTCATTCTCAATGACAGAAGAAAGACTGACAAAAGACTGAATATTAAACACTTCTACTATGTTGAATGTGTGGCCTGAAGTGTAGAATATAATAATGACTTCTATGGCAATCTTAAGTTGAAACGCTATATACCCATCTCTGAAATCATAAAACATTGATGGTCGCAAAAAGACATAATTTAACGCTCTAGGTTGTTGAGACTTCCTTTATGTGATGCTACCTAAATTAATCTATTTTACGTATTTGATACCGCATCGACATGATATCGTTTTCAATGATTAGTTTTCTTGATTTTGTCTGTAACTTATAAGCTTCAACACAGGGTCAGGTTAAAGTCATTATCATTTCAGTGAGTCACTTTTCTTTGAGCTCTAAAACCAATTGAAAGTGTATTGTGCCGTAAAATCTGCAGTATCCATACGCTGACTTGCAACGTGTTTCCAACGTTCTATACCTAATTGGTCGATTGTCATTTTTCACAGCAACCTAGGGAGTTTATTTGAATTATTCAATTATTACGATAGGATTCTGCCAACCAATTGGATAACAGCTTCCAAATCGCTGCAAGTCGGCCCTATCCATGACCATGTAATTTACCCACTGTGCAGTCTTAACATTTTTGATGTGGCATAGGCGAATGCATTATTCTTAATATCGAAGAAGAACCATGAAACACCAACAAATACTAAGTTCGACAGCAGGTTGTTTTTAGAGGGGTTTGAAAAAGAACTAACCGCATGAAACTAGCCTATTTGTCAATTTTCGTTCCAAGTGGTCGTTTGTATATAACAACATGTGGTCATTGGAGTCAGCTTTGCGGCAGACGTTTGCGTGTTTGCTTTGTTTTGCAATTAACACACGGTCAATGTGCCATAAATAACGAACCGCTTTGAGGAAGTAAAAGGAACAAATGGCTAAGAATACAGCTGTACTACGCATATTTAGAATTGTATAATTTGATGTTTTAAGACAAATCTACTACATCAGTGTATGATCATTGTGCGTGGTCCAGGTTTAAGACATAATACGTTTCTTAACCAAAATTTAGTGTTTTGTTCCAACTTTCCTCAAGAAAACTTATAAGCATTCTCTCTTTCATAGTCAGCACTAAAGCTCTAGCATCGCTATGCAAAGTTTGGGATGAAAGAAATTACGCAAAGTTTCGGATGAAAGAAATTACCTTAAATTCACGTATATTTGCGATTTCAAATGGCCACCATACGCGGCGTTAACTTCGTGGAGAAAACTTTAACCATCGATACAAAGTCGATGAAAATTTCATTTATTCGAGGGACTTTAATATGGATCCACAAAAGCAGCAGACTAGCGAAGTAGTATAAAAAGTTGAAGGTCTTTTCCTGAGGCGTCTCCTACCCTGAATGTGAATGTCACAAAACTTTTAAAATGATTGGTGACTTCAAATGGCGAACAAAGAAAGGATATAAGAGTCCATCCCCCATGTGTACAAGATAACGACAAACACTCTGGAGGAACTTGTGAACCTTTGACACATAATTGAAATTGAAAATAACGCAAGTAATATTCTCGTAACCACCAGAGAACTATATCGAAGATAAATATGTGGTCACATTCTATTGAATGTACAGTATTTTCTGTTTTCTACATGTGAGAAATAGATGCATTTTATCGCCTACTAGCTAAAAAGCTAATCTGGTGACATGTAGGTTTTCGCCTTTTATAAATCTCAAATTTTAACCTTCACAGTAAAAAAATTAAAACTATTGGTTTTGAACACAGAGGTTGGATCACCTTTTATCTGTTGTCTGATTTAAAGTTCATGATTGCAGCGATGTGAGAGCATAAGATAGTTAGTAACGCACATTTACTATGGAAAAGCTGCAAATGTTCACAAACGTTTTTGAGCAAATGTGATGTTTATTTCTAAAGTAAGGAAAAGATATATTCATATGAAATGCAAAGCCATCTAACCAACACTCTATACTCAAGGGTTAGATTGAGGTTTCCGGGTCGCTCATAACATATACTAAATCTCGCATGAATCAACTAGCTAAGCTTATCTTTCAGCCACCTTCTATTCCTACGTACGGCATATATTTTTTCTTGAACTACTCAGCACATAAGTTGACATTCGTAGTGTATTGGTCGGGAGGAGATATGACACCATGTTTCCAAGACAACACGTTTCCCTCGTCGTTGCCATCGAGGGCATTCGTAACATCAGTGACTTCTTCGTTGGTTAACACGTGGTCCCAAACGTTGAAGATCATCATGTTGCCTTTGACTTCATATTGCCTAGAAGTAGCCAATATGAACTTGCCACTGGCTGCCAGTTCGAATTCATCACCATGTCCAACTCCATTCGTAGCTCTGACGCCATCTTTGAAGACCTGCCACTCGCCTCCCGATGACTTCAACGTGACACACACGTGATGCCAATTGCCGTCATTGACAGTGGTCGAAACACCATTCCAGTTGCAATTCTGCACCATTAATTCGGTATCATACTACAAAGCCATCGCGTACTGCCCTTGTGTTTGGTAAGTAAACCATCCTCCATTGGAGTAGGTTGATTGTAACCAAAAGCATGCAGTTAGTTGTGTCAGCTTAGGAATGGTAGTGGAGGTCTCGATGGTAAAATCACCGTCAAACATGATCATTTTCCCCTCCAGGCCAGACAACACTGGTTCTGCAATGTAACCATACAGTCAAAGTGCTCAATTTAAATGTGTAATTTTTTATCAAAGTGACCAAAGAACACCGAATTGCGTTGTTTTATACTAAGAAAGTGTAGGTAGTATGTTTTGACACTAGTATAAACGAAAAAA
Source organism: Ptychodera flava (assembly GCF_041260155.1). NCBI lineage: Eukaryota > Metazoa > Hemichordata > Enteropneusta > Ptychoderidae > Ptychodera > Ptychodera flava. The sequence goes on along the minus strand of NC_091946.1, from coordinate 15,807,465 downwards.
AGAGAATTTACCGCATGTATCAGCCTTTTCGATCGGTAAACTACCCGGAGCTGAAAACTGAAAACCAAGATATCAAATTACAGGAGACAGATCCATCATATGCTTTTGCCAAGTTCTGCGCCATCTTTGAAGATCTGCCACTCGCCCCCCCGATGTTGTTTTATACTAAGAAAGTGTAGGTAGTATGTTTTGACACTAGTATAAACGAAAACAAGAGACTTTACCGCATGTATCAGCCTTTTCGATCGGTAAGCTACCCGGAGCTGAAAACTGAAAACTAAGATATCAAATTACAGGAGACAGATCCATCACATGCTTTTGCCAAATTCTGTATATCCTCTGCTGTTAGTTTTCTGTTCCAGGCATTGAAGTTTGTCATCTCGTCCTCTATGTACCCAGAAGACCATGCGTCGTTAACTTTATCTTGGCCACGGCCAATAATCATTAGTCCACCTGCTTCAAGTTGATGCCCCTTTTCGCCATATTTGAAAAACTGCCAACCACCACTTGAACTCTGCCACGTCACAGTTACGTGACGCAAGAAACCGTCGTTCGCACCACATTAAGAGGAGTCTCCAGCGGTGCCGTGCACGGACATCTTCATGTTACCGATATTGTGAACACTGAATTCGTCTTCAGTAGATGGCGATGAATAAGCGAAAGGCACGGTCGAGTTGCTACCCGAACTTCTCACCCGAACTTCTCTCAGTAATATCAAATATGCTGTCCGAGAAAGGTTTTGTCGATTCAAGCGTCGATGTTTCCCCTAGACGTACCATTTTCCCGTCTTATACTTGACCAAGTTTTTTGCTAAGAAAAATATCGTGTTTAAATCTATCATGGCATGGTTTCCTGAACTGATTCGAATGAATCTTTGTGAATAGCATTGAAGAAACAGATGGTTGTCTAAAAATACCAATATAAGCAAACATAAACATCTCCAAAATGAGGAAAGGAATGTATACTTTTAGTAACATCACTGTAGAGTGGTTTAATGATAATAGCAAGATTACTACAAATTGTAAATGCAAGTAAAGCTGACACAAAATGACGTATCTTGACTTTATTAAGTTTCCTACCACGATCCCCTAGCTGTCCGGCATCACATTACTACCATCTCGGATCCTCAACAGTGTAGCACCAAGGGCCTTATTCATTGTCTGGATTTCTGCGGTAGTTATGATCTCCAAGACCACGGTTCCGGTAAATTTCAGGGGAACTAGAATGCTGTTGTGGCGTTGGGGATGTCCATTCATCACAAATATGGCCCTCTTCGGTTTTGAAACTTTGCCTCGATAATTATACCATTGGAATCTTCGTATTTTCATCCTTCCCACCTTGAAGATAATAAGAATATTTTAGACAAAGCTAACCATAAAACTTATCAACAATAAGACTAATCACCATTAAAATTTACCATTAGACGTATCACCCAAATTACAAAGATTCACCATATACGCAATCCTGACTGTGTGCTATCAGAGCTCTGTGTGACGAATATCTTTAAAAAGTTTTATCAAATTTAGTGCAGTCGCTCTAGAAATAGAGCTCTTTTTTCAAAATGTCATTGTCAATGACATAGTCCCTGCTTTTTTAATAAAATGTCCGTCACACGGCCATATTAGATCGGATCACAAAATGTCGACGTGCATATGTATGACATAAGGAGTAATCCTTGTACCAAGTTTGAGTGAAATCGCTCAAGGTATCTCTGAGATATCTGCGTGAACGCACGCACGCACGCACTGACATGACCAAACCAGTAAGTCGCCCAGACGGTGTCCATGGGGACTAAAACTAACGTTCAAACTTGTAAAGACTGGCATAGCAGTCAGAGACCGAGTTTTCTGATTGCTAGTAGTGCGAGGCCTTCGCTGTATCGCCCTTCATTACATTCGATAGTGATAATTACGCCTGGATGTTAAAATTTCAAAATAGGTGTGAAAGGGCTCATTTGCATCAGCTGTAATTTCTCGTGCATTGCGCTGTATTACACTGACAAGAAAGTCGCAAAGAGCCATGATGTGTTCACTCATATTCTTAGCGGCATTGTAGCAGCTTTGCAAATGTTACAGTTTGTGACTATTGGTAAGAGAAGGCAACAGGAAATTATAACTGCTGTTGCAGTAAGGCAAGAGCTGTTTAGCAATTCCATGATAACAAATCGTATTCTGAGTAACAAATCTGAATGACGTTAAAAGACCAGAATCTCCTCAACACGTGCACTCTTTGGTGACATTGTCTTCTGACTAAATGAGAGTTTCTTAAAAATAATAGCAATAGGTAATTCAAGAGTACGATCTGTTCAACAGGTCCCCAACCAATCCAAATGGGATATCAGGTTGAGAATCTTGTCAGAAGTCAAAAACTCTTTCGCTTTCAACACACAGGACCTGACAATCGAGCAACACTCGACAACAAAATGTTTTCTCGGGCTTATGAGCCGGCAAATGTCTTGAGAATGAATTAATTCATATCATTTGATTCCATTTTCGCATCATCAAACCAAACCGTATTAATCGCTGTCGTCTTCTGAATTGCAAAGTCTTGGGTGCACTTGTTATATTTGTTTAAAGGGTTTAATAAATTTTGAAAGATCATTATTACCACCTTGCGCTCATTTAGCGCGTAGCTCTATTATTAATGCAGGCGATACAGGGTTATTTCATTATTAACCAATCCAGATTCCGTATCCCGCACTTGCTGTTTTGAATATGCGCACGATGCCAAACATTCGTCTACACTGTTAATAAAAGTTTCACGCATAATTTATTCCGACAACAGTATTCGCCTTCGATAGTTTTTCTAGCGAATTTTAAAGAATTATAACTATCCTCTAGCTGTAATTGATCCTTTCTAACTCAAGATATCAAACTTGATGAGATACCATGACATCTGTCATTTCATAGAAGTATTGATAGAGTATGAAAAAGGACGATATATCTATCAACAGATAGAAGGAAACGATCAAGTGGTTGAAACGGCGTAAAAAACTCCTGCAATTTTAATCTAAGATTCTAGGAAAATACAAGATTTGAAAGATTTTATCGTAGAAGCTCGAGCAAAACTAGTCATGAAGAACATTCATTCGCCCGCAACCAACAATTGTAGTAGATAGGCCAGCCCATCAAGATATCGCCAAATCTATCTGTCTGTAGGTAGACGTGTCGACTTACAAAGAACAGCAAAGATTTGCAATTCCACAGTTATACGTCTTGTCAACAATTTTCTCTATGAGAATGTTGTTAATTGAAGTCCGAATGCCAGTTTGTAATTCCCCATATCAGCCACTTTCGGATTAACCTTTTGTTCATTTTGCAGGTCATTATGGCCACCGGTTATATAAACACTGACTGTCCGATAAAGACATAGTCAATGGCGACACATTCTTAAGTTCAGACCATAAGGTACTCCTTTTCTCTTTCGTGCTCTTTTGATAACAAGTCGAAGTTGTAAAATAAAATCAACAGTCATACCCGTCCACGATCTTCAATTGTGCTGCCCAAGTTAATTGTTTACAAAATCAAGTAACACACAATAGGTAATGAACAAGCAGAGCAAACATATCTTACATGAATAGCATAGTCAAATCTAAGGAAAGTCATGGCTGACTTAAGTTGTCTAATATCATGTTGTCATGAGTATTAACAAGTTGTGATGTATCAACTGTTTTCCAAGGCGTTCATTATGTTGTCCTAGGCATTCATTATGTTATCGAAGGCATTTACCACATTGTCCTAGGCATTTAATATGCTGTCGCAGGCATTTTATATATTGTAGTAGGCATTCAATATGTTTGTCGTTGGCAAATAATATATTGTGGTTGGTGTTCAATATGTTCTCGTAGGCATTTGATATGTTGTACCAGACATTCAATATGTTGCCGTAGGCATGTTATATGTTGTCCTAGGCATTATCATATTGTCCTAGGCATTCAATATGTTGTCATGATCATTTAATATGTTGTCGTAGGCATTTACCATATTGTCCTAGGCATTCAGTATGTTCTCGTAGGCATTTGATATGTTGTACCAGACATTCAATATGTTGCCGTAGGCATGTTATATGTTGTCCTAGGCATTATCATATTGTCCTAGGCATTCAATATCTTGTCATGATCATTTAATATGTTGCCGTAGGCATTTACCATATTTTCCTAGGCATTCAATATGTTTGTCTTAGGCATGTAATATGTTGTCGCTCGCATGTAATATGTTGTCCTAGGCATTTATCATATTGTCCTAGGCATTCTACATGTTGTCATGATCATTTAATATGTTGTCGTAGGCATTTACCATATTGTCCTAGGCATTCAGTATGTTCTCGTAGGCATTTAATATGTTGTACCAGGCATTCAATATGTTGCCGTAGGCATTTTATATGTTGTCGCAAGTATTTAATATGTTGTCTTAGGCATTTTCCGTATTGTCCAAGGAATTCAATATGTTGTCGTAGGCATTCAATATGTTGTCGTAAGCATTTTTTTCATATAATCCTAGGCATTATAATGTTGTCGTGGGCATTTTATATATCCAGGTAGGCATTCAGTATGTTGTCGTAGGCATTTAATATGTTGTCGTATGGGTATGTAATATGTTGTGCTAGTTATTTAAAATGTCCAAGGCATTTACCATATTGTCCTACGCATTCAATATGTTGTCGTTTGCATTTAATATGTCGTATAGGCATTTAATATGCTGTCGCAGGTATTTACAATGTTGTCCTGGGCATTTACCATATTGTCCTAGGCATTCAAAATGTTGCCGTACGAATTCAATATGTTGTGGTAGGCATTCAATATGTTGTCGTGGGCATTTAATATGTTGTGGTAGGCATTCAATATGTTGTGCTGGGCATTCAATATGATGCCGTAGGCATTTGCCATATTGTCCTAGGCATTCAATATGTTGTCCTAGGCATTCAATATGTTGTCGTAGGCATTCAATATGTTGTCGTATAGGACTGGTATGTAATATGTTGTGCTAGTTATTTAAAATGTCCTAGGCCTATTTACCATATATTCCTACGCATTCAATATGTTGTCGTGGGCATTTAATATGTTGTGGTAGGCATTCAATATGTTGTGCTGGGCATTCAATATGATGCCGTAGGCATTTGCCATATTGTCCTAGGCATTCAATATGTTGTCCTAGGCATTCAATATGTTGTCGTAGGCATTCAATATGTTGTCGTATAGGACTGGTATGTAATATGTTGTGCTAGTTATTTAAAATGTCCTAGGCCTATTTACCATATATTTCTACGCATTCAATATGTTGTCGTAGGCATTTAATATGTCGTATAGGCATTTAATATGTTGACGCAGGTATTTACAATGTTGTGCTGGGCATTTTCCATATTGTCCTGGCATTCAATATGTTGCTGTACGAATTCAAAATGTTGTCGTAGGCATGCAATATGTTGTCTTGGGCTTATAATATGTTTCGGTAGGCATTCAATATGTTGTCGTAGGCACTCGATATGATGCCATAGGCATTTGCCATATTGTCCTAGGCATTCGATATGTTGTCCTAGGCATTCAATGTGTTGGGCATTAAATTGGCTGTCGTAGGCATTTAATCTATTGTGGTAGGCATTCAATATGTTGTCGTAGGCATTCTTATCGATTTTAAAATGAAAGCTCTAAAGAGACAAGGGAAACCTTGCAGGAAGTATCAAGTTTACAAACTGATTTATTTAAGACCGTCTTGCTTCAACGCCTTACTAAAGGAAAGTTTATTGGATTTTAAAATGAATTTTTTCACTTAACCCCTTGACTACCTATGGCGCCGGATATTTCCGGCGCCATATTGAATTACCATATACCTTGAGTGCCGGAAATATCCGGCACAGTTAAATAGGCGTATTTGCTTCGTTTTTGTCGCTAAAAATCCCGTAATTTCGGCTCCTGCACGCAGCGCAACTAAGATTGATGTATTCCGATCTGGCCTGAATGTGATTGCGCCACCGTACGTCCGAATATGGCCAAAATCCGGAAGCAAATGTCGTGACCCATGACCTCGACCCTGAAAGGTCAGGCTGATCACTGAAGCGTCGCGCTGATTGTTTACAGTTTTCAGAAGTACGGACGATCGTAAAGATGTTTATGGGGTTTTTTAATGAAATGAAATGTTTATTTATTGAAAACAAATGATTTATATGTAAATGTGTTCTATTAACAGCTATATTCTTGAATGAAACTAGAGGAAATACAGTGTTTTACTATATATAAGCCAGTAAAATTTTATAGCAGCCATATTATCAATATGACTGGTCACATGACTGGTCATGTGTTTGGTCATGTGATATGTTGTTCCCTAAAATGTATTTTTAAATATTGTGAAATATTTTTTGATAAATCATAACCATTTTAGATGCATGTTTCTGCAAGGAAGACTTAAAGCAGGTGTTTACAAATATAAAATGTGTTGATTTTCAAATACAGAATCATGTCAGATGCTGATGTTTATGGTTCATTTACTCTGCCTTTGGTGAGAAAAATCTTAAATAGGTACATCTATAAATAAAGTAAAGGGTAGTTATTATTACATATATGTAAAGACAATGCCATGAAAATTGCAACTGTATTCAAATTTGCATCATTTTATGGATTCAAAACACGTCCTGATGCTTCAAATATTCATATTCTTTGCCAACTCTGGTCACATGACGTGTCATGTGATCAGTCACGTGACCTGGAAATACAAAATTTATGTATGACAAAGTGGAAAATTCCATGCTGATTCAGAAAATATATGGTTTATTGGTACTTACTTAATTTTTACTCTAAGCAGTGTTCATGCAATGACCACACCCCAGATTTTATCAATATTTACATAAGGGGCCTGGTATATAGGAATACATTGGCCTTGGTAGTAATTGACCAACTCTATTTTAGTACAAATACTGCTATCAGCACCGTTGCCACGTGTATAACAGGATATCATCCAGAAAAATATGAGATTTTGTAAAGCTACAGTCGGTTTGGTTCGGTTTGGTCGAGATCCAGATCTTCTTTGAGAGGAATTTCATCCCACGAAATTTCAAAGTCGGCGACGTAAGAAAGATGCCTAAGAAATGTTGTTTACACACACGTGCTGCCTTCAAAACTTTAAAAATTAATGTGAACATTAATCGAACTCGCGAGCCGTGAATTTACTTTTCAACGTTACATGATAAGGCATTTATGGCATTGCGATCTGCTGTAGATTATCTTGAAGAGAGAACTCATGAAATATTGATGCACGTAAAAAGCAACCGACTGAAAACCTCCTCCAGTCAACCGAGGAATACGTTTGTCTCGTATCTGCTTTGTAGAGTCTTGCTTCCTGGAAAATCTTTTACAATAGTACACGCCTAAAAACTAAAAGATGTAAAGTTTCGCTTAAAAATTCTTTGAGGGCACTTTACACCATCATCTTTCAAAAATAAGGCAAGGATGCCTAGCTATTGCGGCACTTATAACAACGTTAAAATGAAAATAAATTTCCACTTTCTTCCAATTATTTTTACAATATACGATTTTGCTTAGTTTTTTCGTCTGGTAAAGCAGCTCAGGGTGGGGGCCAGGAATGCGGGTAAGCTGACCAAATTGTCGGAATGGAGCAGGCGTAAGCGAACATTGCAATCAGAGCCTTCGAATAGCCAAAGCATTCATAGTCAGTGATACTTGTAGAAGCACACCATGCGTTTTTCATTCATTGCCATTGTAGCTAGAGCGTAATATCTGTAACTCAGTACTGCTCCATCGAAGTCATTGTTAGAATCCGTGTCTTTTGCGAAATTGAACTATTATACGTGTAAGCAAAATACGCATGATTGCGTTCAAGTTGATCAATTAACACAGTTTCCTAGATTAAATCTCATTAGATGTTCCACAGAAGACAGTTCCAATCTACTATAATCTGCGTTTGTCTCCTCATGTACTTTCAACAAACACAAGCAAACTGAACGCGATAGCTTTTGCAAGTTCCCAATAGAAACGACTATTTATTTTTTTCATTACCGACAACAGGCAATTATTGGCTCTTACCGTCAGTGTTCATGCAACTCACAGAATAAACATCAGTTTGGTTTTTACGTGAGATGCTACGGTTGTTACATCTGATAGGGTCGTTGTCATGGTTTCAGACTTGTAACAACAGCCAATTGGAATCGTTGCTTTTCAAACACCCCCTGAAAATATACTATGATATAATTGTATACGTGACACATCTTTCTCGAAAACACGCTCTCACTTGCCATTCGCGAGGATCGAGAAAGCTCAGCAGAAGGCCGACTTCACCACTGCAGATGCAGGGATGGGCCCACGCTTTCAGTCGACATATCTGAGTAAGTTGAATATATCGCTTATATATAATAGTAAGAGGTCCAAGTAGTGGTACCAAGTCACCATGTAGTCGGATTTTGTGTCAAATGTATGATTATGTACATCGCGTTTTTATTTTCAACAGCCTCCATTTCGGTCCAGTATTCATTTGTATTCAGTTGTGCGTCCTTAACCCCTCCTTCAATTATCTAAGATGAGACTTTTATTTTGCAAAGTATCAAGACTTATTGTGAGCATTCAACAAACTGAGTGAAGGAAAATTTATATCTTTATGATACTATTTTTAGGCATCAAAGAAAGACTGACTATAATCGATTTTAGCTGGATTTCACAACAGAGGGTGTACTTCAAAGGCTTTTACAGTGAATAAACGAGCAGGCAAGTTATCAAATAAAGGACGTTTTTTTTGAAATCTGGTGGTTTTACTAGGGATTTGCATGGCACCCGCTTGTATTCATAAAAGATGGATTTCCACCGAAGTGTACGATAAGAAACTTTGCGATCGAATTTTTTTTTGTTTGATTATTACAAGAGAAAAGTAGTTTCCCTTGTCGTGCTCGTATCGTATGTGGCTTACTAATTCGTGGCAGGAATGTCGTTATGTTCGCTGTGAGTGTCCGTATGGACCAATAAAAGAAAATGCTTATTTCATGTTACCTTTGCACTTGGCATAACAGTGAAGGAGTGATCGTGTTTAGAACACCGTTTACATCAGACTATTTCTGTTTGGGACAGATCAAGTTAGCGTTTCAATGACGAAATTCAAAATACAAATTCTGCGATATGTTGAAAACCTACGTTTTAATGTGTCGTTCGGAAAAGATGGTCTTGACTTACATAGATACATACACATACAATCATACACACGTCACAATAGCCATGAAGTATCAAGGCAGTATCTTTTTTTTGGCAAAATTTCGTGACTGTACACCGCATTTTAAATTTTCATAAAAAATACATTATCCATACCCAGTAAAACAGCCGACTAATAAAGGTTGACTGATCAATATGTATAATGTGTGGAGATTTAAATATTTCAGTTTCTTTGGTGCCACCATGAAATCGCTCTATCAGATTTTAATGTGAACCAATCAATTATTTAAAAAGGCCAGATTTCATAGTAAATTTACTTAGCGAGCTAGGGAGAATGCAGGCATGAATTCATTGTTCGTTTGTTGCAGAAAGAGTCTATGAAGTACGGTATGGGTTTTAACCATGTTCGACAGGAGAGAGAGAGCGAGACAGACAGACAGACAGACAGACAGACAGACAGTGAAGAGAGTGAACATACAGAGCAACTTACAGACAGACTCACACATAGATAGAAAAGAAAAAATGGGAAAAACAAACAAGACAGACAAAGAAAGGTACTGCAGCGATGGACGAGGAAAGAAAGGCAAAATGCAAAACAAGAAAAAAGAAAGAGAGGAGACAAGTGAAAGTAGACTAATAAAGAGAGACAAGTGAAAGTAGACTAATAAAGAGAGACAAATTCACGGAAAGACTATAACACAGAAAAATGGTCAAGCCTGAAGCATGGCAGTAATCATAATTTGACAAAGAGGTAGATCAGTGTTTAGAATATTACCGGAGGAATGAATGAAGAGACTGAATTGCATGCCCAATGAGACGATATGCAGATATCAAGATAGACACGTACAGTTGCCTCTTGAGATTAATATGTGAAAGGCTCTGCCGTATGGAGAGATAGAAAAAGAAAGAAAGAGAGATTGAAAGAGCAAATGGTCCTAGATGTCGATATAATACATAGATATTAAACCGTAGCTGGAGTCAGAAGCCTCAGGGTCTAGCTCAGTGCATGGAAACCCAATAATTCAGATAAATTCACATTAATTAGTTGCCTGTATTATAGTATAATACACGTGAATTCACATGAATTCACATGAATACAGGCTTGCTGAATACAAAAAATGGAGTAAAAATTACTACAATATCCTATTCTCCCAAATTAGTTCAAATCTGTCTTATTGCATTGTCGGTGACAGTTTCACCCCTACATATATTTGTGGGAAAGTGGGGAAGTTAGAATGTCTACGGTTTGGTGTATTTGTATTTGAGTATGCTCAACTAGAGTTCGAGCTATTGTTGCGTTTGTAAAGTTTTGCATTTATTAGTGTATCGCTTATATTTCTGTTCCTTTAGTATGCACTTATTGGTTGCTTAAGAAACAGATTTTAAGCGTTTCGTCTCCTTTTAGTTCACTCCACTTTTCTGTCAGGGCTCAGCTTGATTTTCTCAGTTCTGATTTCAGTGTGAAAACTAGAGTATTGCCCATTGTATTTGTCGTTCAAGCTACGTTTTTATGTTTTCTATATCACTCTTTTTGTATTGTCCTTGTTATAGTATTTCACTAAATTGTGTGAGTTTCTGTGTAAAATCGGCTTCGTTATGCATGCTTTAATGTATCGTAAATTTTCGCCTTTAACAAGACATTGAGTCGCACTGAGGAAGTCGAGCTTGACTTGATCTGCCAGGTTGCGAACTCTCGATATATCGGATCATATTTATCCGCGCGATATGAAAAAAATATAGTAGTCTATTTTTCGAAGTAAAACAATCATCCTTGAAATGTGCAGAGCATAACTTTGCATCTTTTATGTTTTATTAAATCGCCCGACTTTCTTGAGCCACTGTCTTCGAAAAAACTGTTCAGTGGGAAAACGGTAAAAACTAACACCGTTTCTGTTCTTCCTCGAGTCACATTTGCACACAACTGCACAATTTTGCATGCAACTAAACATTCGATTAAAAAGTCGTAACGTTCAGAGATCAATACTTGAAAAACACTCTGCACTAGTGCAGTCATATACTCCAAAACTACAGTAAGCTGCAACACACGTTCGTGTATCGCCGATGACGTCACGCACGCTCCTCCCATGAGCCCTTTCGCGCCCATCGGATTCCGGATAAATGTCGTCTACTTCAAGTTCTCTTCTCGCCGCGCCGTAGTCGTCGGCGCGTGCAAGTATGCAGAAAATTCGAGCTGTATTTTATTCAAGGGTTCTTTTAGAAAGGACATGGTGAAATTCACTGGAGTTTTGTTTCCCTTAGAAGGAGTCTGGGGATAGCCACAGGGACTTAGGGGGACTTCAATAATTGATTCAGTATAGCAATTAAATGTTGAAAATTTTGATAACTGCAAGCCAGAACACCAAGCCTGTATGGCCGTCGACATTATCTCTGTGTGATATTCAGATAAAAAGAAAGAACTCAATGTTTGTTGCCAATACTAATCTTTTCAAATAGTCTATGCCATCGATTAAAAACGTAGAGGATCATTATTTCGCTGACTGATCAGTCCCATCAATTTGCCCATAACGCTCAGCACAGTTCAACTTTCCAAGTTTCTAATATATCATATCTACCACTGATTAAATATACTTAATTAATGAAGAAAGTTTCCTCGAGAAATTATCCCCGATAATTTCATTGCACGAAATGCAGAAACTACAGATGTATACTTCGTGACAGAAGCGAACATCAAACAATGTTATAAACAAATCAATTCGCTCATTCATGATCACCTGTCTTGATATGTCATGCAGGTAACACGATAAATTAATTAAAATTACAAGAAATTGAAACTCACGACTAAATATTTTTAATTTCTTAAGGATTTTGAGAATCAAATTTCAAAATTGACAAACTCAAAAGTATTGACTTTTCAATTTTCTTATTTTCCTTGGCCTAGATTCCAAAATATTTGTCTGGCACTCCGTTACTCCGGTACGTAAGTAAAGGTTTCCAACTCCCTGAAACGCATTCGAATTGCAACTGTTTGAGATTGGATAGAATTCATACTACACTGCCCTGCCCAATATCGGAACACTTCGATGTCGCCGCCCTATTTCACTTACCAGTTACGGCGTATTACTGAGACTTGGTAATGAATAGCGACATTGGGGGTTTCCCAATATTACTGGCTTGACATGGCCTCCGGGTCAAAGGTTGTTACAGAGAGGGCGCCGATTATTCTCATTTCAACAGTTGCCAAGTATCGGAACAGGATGCCCAAAAACGGAATACTTCAAAAAGTGAATGATTTTGGCGACTTCCTTCGACAAAATATTATATGAAATAACACCTAAATATACTAGACTTGCTTTTTTAAATGTAGATTGTGATTTCAGGATGAACCATTAACCCTGGGTGTCAATATGAAGTTTGACCTAGATTTAATGAAGTTGCAACATTCTGCCTGTAGAGGGCCCCATCCAGCACCTCATCCAACTGTACTACACAACGTACATGAGCAGATGACGCGGAATTAAGTCATGGTGGTTCAAGGGTAAACAATTTGTGATTTTTTCACATTTGGCAATTAAAAAAACAAAAAACAAAATTGGTATTGGCTAAGGTACAAGAAAAATACTTGTCATCAAAAAACTGATGATGGTTTAATTTTCAAACATGATTAACTATGAGTTCTTTCGCTCACTATTTTTAAATACCCAATAACATATATGCCTAGAATGGCAATGGGTGTACTATTGCCTTTGAAATGAAATACCTCTGCAACACTGATGAAACATGAGTTATTGTCTCATTAGCATCCAGGTATGAAACAATGGTATTTGCTCTGAAGTGGTACTTATGTACTAATTCATAAAACAGAGTATAAAATAGCATATAACAAAATTTGCATATTTTACACACATTATATGTCACATTATATCATCTGTATAAAAAGACTAATAAAAATACAATGTAAACATAGTATATCATTAACATTTTTTTTATTCTCTCTGTCATAACTATAATAATGAGCTGAATACAGTAGACAAAGCCTTTACATTTCTATGTCATACTTAACGATAAGAATGAGCTGAATACAGTAGATAAACCCTTTCCATCTCTCTGTCATACTTACTTATTTACAAGCAAGCAATAAAATCTAATTATTATTATTATTTACTATTATTATTATTACTTAATCATAGTAACGAGCTGAAAACAGTAGACAAACCCTTTACATCTAGCTGTCATACTTATTTACTTACTTATTTACAAGCAAGCAATAAAATATTATTATTATTATTATTATTATTATTATTATTATTATTATTATTATTATTATTATTGTACTTGGGCCTCAGCCCAAGTACATTTGTTTTCATTCCGTGGGAAAAAACTCTGTAAGGTATAACCATTTCTGGCTGAGATCAGGGAGGGCAAAATGTCTAGGCTTCATCTTTCTTGGCATAATAAATGGCGTAATGATGTTAACTGAATGGAAGTGCTGCTCTCAGCCAGTCTTGAATAAGTGAGATGTGAATATTAATGCTTCTCTATCTGAGTTTTTGCCACAAAATCTTCTGAATATAATCAAAATGTGCATCGAAATGCAAAAATTAATGCACCCTCCGTTTCCTAGGCGATGGCACGACCCTTGCTACACCCACTGGACGAGCCAAAGTGGTAGGGGTAATTTCAGTTTGGTCGAACAAGAGGGCTCGAGACCAGAATTTAACATTTAAACTTGAAACATGTTTAATCGCTGACAAGATGTGGACTAGTGTTAAGGCTATTGTAGGGGCTATTTTAAAACACTAACCGTGTAGTACCTTGTTTTCAGAGTTTGTCATCTTTTTGTTGCAGTAGATGGTAAAATGCAGTGCAGGGGGAAAACCGGATATTCGGTTGCCGTGGCGACAATTTCAGGGTTAAAAATATGAGGAAATTTGTGGCAAAGATATCTATTGAACGAAAAGTCATACAACAACCGAATTTTTTCTGTAGCATTCAGATGTATATGTATTACAATATGAACCTAAATCTATGACTGTATAAGATGTCAATATAAATTAAATCATAGTCATCTCGGTAAGATTGAAAAATTAATAAATTTCACAACTTTCCGTCAAGTTTCTACTATGACATGATTGGATGACCTTGTTTTTTGAAGTTTGTTTTGTAAAGTATTTAATTTCACATATGTTGGCTGATTTTCATTGCATTCCAACCATTCTTTCAAGAGTTATTACTGCCACAAGAAACGAATGCAGTACAAAACACAATTGTTAGGAGTATTGGATTGAAATGTTTACAACATAAAGGTGATACTCATACTTCATGCAAAGTTTACGACCTCAAAATAGGGTATTGGACAAGTTTAAATTGTCAGTTAGAATTCTATTTACAAAGCCTGGTTGTAATTGCTTTCTAAGTGAAAAATGAACTGTTAATTATCAAAAAAAACATTGATTTTATAATCAGCATGATAATGAAATTCATGTGAGATTCTTTACTTGTTATGTATATGGACACCATAACGTCTAATATGGTTTGTTTTCTGGTTTAATTGCTATACCTGAATGAAAATCTTCATATGCCTTACAGTAATATCCACACAAAATATAAAACAGAATCATTTGTTGCAAATTTCTTCCCGATTACTCATTGATCTGGCTTTTTAAGACTACAATTAGTCTCAAACTCACAATTTCCACAACGCCATATTTTTACCTCTGAAAAAGCTGCTTCAATAAGCAAGCAAATGGTCACTACTTCATACATGATGCCATAACTCAACAAAGTTTTTAGGCAACCAAAAATAGCGATTTACCTATTTTGAATATATAATTAGACTAAATAAAATTTGACCAGGGGTCAGTGGGGAAAAAAAGCGATTTTTCTCGATTTTAGTTAATATTTTTTGAAGAATGATATAGCTTATTTGAAAGTATACATGTCGAGGGTGACAATGAAGGAAAAAAATAAAATTAGATTTTTTGAGCATTTTGACCGACATTAGCCCAGACGATGGCCTTAATCAAAGCAAAAGTGTAAAAAGGAAAGGTTTTATATCCCGGACACAATGAAAAACATTACGACTGGAAACTGCACCCCCAGTTGAGAATAGTAATGCCCACAGCGATGGAGAACACTTATCCTTGAGCTGAGAAAACCAGACCATCATTTCGAAATAGAGCTGCAGATTCGAGAAGCTCGTTCAAAATAGCTAGGTACACCCCATAAGGGGTGGTTTCGAGTTTTGAGGGCAAATTTCGCCTCCTTCATATAGAAATCGTACGTTTGTTTTTCCAGGAGAACACACCATTTGACACAAATTTGCATGTAAAGGGGTCGCCAGTAAGCACGTGGTCAAATCTGGCATAAGAAACAATATGAAATGTTGGGTAAAGCCAGTCCAAAATAAACTGATTTGAACTTTTGTGTTTTGTAATTGATACCACTGCAGTAACATTACCTTTTTTGGACAACATCACACAATGTAATACGTTTAGAAACTGAATACTCCGACGTATTCTGTGTCTCCTTTGCTAAAAAATACGGTATTCCGATTACCATGAAAGGAGATGATGACGTCAAGACAGATTTGTAGTGCGTTTGGTCCTGGAAGGTGCAAGAAGTTTTGTCAAGGTAGCTTGTGTATTTATTTCCTAAATGGAAGAGATTAGGGTCGATCTAAACGAAGGCCGAAGAATTTTATGATACTCTAAGCGAGCTGAACTCTAACGCGAACGGTTGGATAATTTGGAGGATGTCTAGAATGATCTTGTCTCATTAAGATTAGTTGGCGGTCAGTATTGAATTTCAACTGCGTCACAAGTTTGTGAAATGAATATTCCGTCGAACGGTCAACGAACGATATTTTAGAAATCTGGAGACATGGCACATCGCATTTTTATTTTAGTATTTTATATTTTACAAAAGATTTAAGAAGCAATGATTTTGTCGAAAAATCTGAAAAAAATATAGGAAGATTTGATTGCGAACACATTTTCACTTGGGGTCAACTAGCCCTGCGTACGATGCTGTGTGTTCCGCTACAGCTAATCGCCCCGCTCACCACAGCCCTGCAAAGACCCGTACGCGTACGTAGGGTCGGTGACTTCAAATCCATTTTGGGACTTGACGTAAAAAGCCAAATTACTGCCGAAATTCAGCGTTCTTGGGCCCAAGTCGTATCCCAGCCTACCTCAGCTACTCGATCGCTTCCAAAAATGACAGTCTTTTATTCACTTCTCGTAAATAACCGTCGATGTCGGCAACTCTCTCGCTAGCCCTGCGTACGATGCTGTGTGTTAGCTGTAGCACATAGCATCCTACGCAGGGCTAGGGTCAACATGGGGTCGCAGCCATGTTTCCTCAAAACTTATTATATTTCTGTCTGAACTCTAAACTCAAAAATGTCGGATATGAACCTGAAAAATCTATGCAATTTTGTCAAACTTCGGCGAAATTTCAGCCTATAGACAAAATTTCATCTAGGTAAGGTAAATTTACTGAAATTTGATCGACAAATAATCCTGAGCTTGAACGTGACAGCTCGCCTTCTCCTGGAAGTCAAGCATCCAGCTGCCCATACACAGTTTCCAGGTTTATGAGATTGTTTTCAAGCGACGGCGGCAGACCGTACGGGGCTCTGGATATGAACCTACCGCTGGTGTAGCTGTAATAACTGTTGCGTTGTTTTTAGTGCCCACGGACGAAGTCCTGGGGGAGTTATAGGTTTGGTCATGTCAGTCAGTCTGTCCGTCCGTTCAAGGAGATATCTCAGACATGCCCTGGTCAATTTCTTTCAAACTTTGCACAAAAATAGTACCAGACCCCATACAGATGCACGTCGATTTGTTTCACAATGCGATCGAATTTGGCCGTGTTAGAGGACTTTTTAGTTTACACCTCCATAGACTCTCATGTATAAGGCAGTTCTCCATAGACTCCCATGTATAAGGCCAAGAAAAATAAAAATTTAGTTTCTCATCGTATTCATATTGCCTAAAGGATGCAGTGACACAGTTTTTGTCCCCACGGTTAAAGTCCAGGGGGCTTATAGATTGGGTCATATCCGTCCTTGAGTCCATCAGTGAGTCCATCGGTTCACGCAGATATCTCAGACCTCTTTGACAAAATATCATGTGACCTTGGTGACCTTTGACCTCAAATATACATTATTGTCCATAACTCAGTAACCACAAGTGCTAAGGCCAAAAAAAAAAGAAATGTTTCTGGTCAGGTCTTCCTTTAAAAAATGGTGCGGCGACGCGCATTTTATTTTATTTTATTTTATTTTTTTCCCTCAAGGGAGGGAGGAGGGTCAGTTTTATAGTTTTATCAATAAAGTCACATATATACCGTTCATGCAGTCACTGATCATGCCCCTCAAAGAATTTTCTCTTTCTCTTCAGCCATTTTGGTTTGGTGTCAGCCACGGCCGCCGGCCACAAACAGAAAAAAAGGGTGACGCGCTGTTTTTCAAGTGACGCGCGCGCTGACCAGAAACATTTCTTTTTCTTTTTTTGGCCTAAACCTTTCATATTTGGTGTGATGGGACACCTTTTGACGCCACATATTGTACCCCATTAATTATGCGCATATCTAATTTTGAGCGAGCCAATAGAGCTGGAGGTCTGATTTTTGCTATATAGGGATAAGTTAACAATATGATTTGTTTGACAAAACGTCATGTGACCTCAATGACCTTTGACCTCAAATATACATATTTGTCCACAACTCAGTAACCACAAGTGCTACACCCTTCATATTTGGTATGATAGGACACCTTATGACACCATATATTGCACCTCATTAATTATGCGCATATCTTATTTTGAGCGCGCCAATAGAGCTAGAGGTCTGATTTTTGGTATATAGGAATAACTTAGCAATACAATTATCATGACAAAATGTGACGTGACCTCTATGACCTTTGACCTTAAATATATATATATTTGTCCACAACTCAGTAACCACAAGTGCTACATCCTTCATATTTGGTATGATAAGACACCTTATGACATTACATATTGAACCTCATTAATTATGCGCATATCTAATTTTGAGCGAGCCAATAGAGCTAGAGGTCTGATTTTTGGTATATAGGAATAACTTAGCAATACAATTATTTTGACAAATGTCACGTGACCTCAATGACCTTTGACCTCAAATATATATATTTGTTCACATCTCAGTAACCACAATTGCTACACCTTTCATATTTGGTATGATGGGACACCTGATGACACCACATATTGTACCTCATTAATTATTCGCATGTCTAATTCTGAACAAGCCAATAGAGCTGGATGTCCGATTTTTGGTATATAGGGATAACTATAGGGTATAAATCTAAATATGCCCATCTAAATATTTGACATCTACCATCGAGAACAAAAACAATTTGCTGTAATTTGAATATTTAAGGAGTTTAAGCAATTTCCACTATAAATAAAGAACCCCTGCTTCAAACTCCACAAAAGTTGCTAGACATATTTTGCTGTTGTCATGCCATTGCTTCGTTTAATAACCAGTTAATCAAATGCCTAATTGACAGGAGGAAATTCAAGACCATATTTGAATAGTAGTATATATTGTCCTCAAAATTACTCTATCACGGCTCAAGTACTCATTGCCTTCAGCAATACTGCCTTGTTATTATTATTATTATTATTATTATTATTATTATTATTGTTACTTAACTATAATAATGAGCTGAATACTGCAGAAAAACCCTTTACATCCCTGTCTGTCATACTTACTTATTTACATGCAAGCAAAATATGGTTACTTGACCTTTGCTGTTTGAACTTATACTTGGACATACTTACTTATTTACTTACTTATTTACAAGCAAGTCATAAAATATTATTATTATTATTATTATTATTATTATTATTATTATTATTATTATTATTATTATTATTACTTAAATATAATAATGAGTTGAATACAGTAGACAAACCCTTTTCATCCGTCTGTCATACTTACTTATTTACAAGCAAGCAATCTTATTATTATTATTATTATTATTATTATTATTATTATTATTATTATTACTTAACTATAATAATAAGCTGAATACAGTAGACAATCCCTTTACATCTCTCTCTGTCATACTTATTTACTTACTTATTTACAAGCAAGCAATGAAATATTGATTTTTTTATTTTTATTATTATTATTATCACTTAACTAAAATAATGAGCTGAATACAGTAGACAAACCCTTTGCATCCCTGTCTGTCATACTTACTTATTTACTTATATACAAGCAAGCAATAAAATATTATTATTATTATTATTATTATTATTATTATTATTATTATTATTATTATTATTATTATTATTATTAATATTATTATTATTATTATCATTATTATTATTGTTGTTGTTGTTGTTTATTATTGTTTATTATTATTCTATTACTTAACTATAATAATGAGTTGAATACAGTAGACAAACCCTTTTAATCCCTGTCTGTCATACTTAACTAAAATGAGCTGAATACAGTATCCTTTTACATCTCCAATCATTTTTCAAACATGTCAGAAACACTATGAGATTTATTTGTGTATACATCTTGCACAAACAAATATGGTGGTCACAAAAGCATTGGTTTACAAAGTTCACAGTCCCTTTATCAAGACACTGTGTAATTCAATTACAGTGGCATGACTGACTATGCTCAATACCAGAATTTATTGATCTGAAACATGCAGTCATAATGCAACATAAAACGCGGTAAGATTACATTCTTTAATATTGAGGCACAGATTCAGAAATCACTAACACTGCTGAGGTTGCATAGTTTATTGATAGTAGACATCAACAAAATCAATCATAACCTGTAAAAGTTGTAAGTCGTCCGTGCACTGTGGTGCTGTATTGTCATATCCTGTACTAAAGAAGTGAGTCAAGGTCAATATCTAAGAAGCAACTCTTCATCGTTTTGGTTTGATTTAGCAGATCTTGACATGCTAGACTTTTGGTCAATCATGCATGCTATTCTGTAATCAGAGTTCAAAAGGTCAGTAAGTGCTCAGTCATTTATCATACCAAGTCAAGCATACAACCAATTAGTAAAGAAAAAATCATCACCTGGAGTCCAATCACAGTAAAGAAATGCCCGGAAGTTGAGCTATCAATCATATGAATTTGGTAGAGTAAGAAGTGATAATTATTGTGAAGGCAATAAAACTAAGTACTGTATACCCCGTTTGCAATATAAGGCACTGGCTGGGAATGTCTCTGAATGGGCAAGTAATTACCTAGGAATATCAACAGTGTAGCAGATCAACTTGCAGTATGTTTATCCAAACATCATTGGGTGTCGGTCAGTTCTCGGTACCTGATATCCCATGGTGTTTGGATAAACATACTGTAAGTTGATCTGCTATTACTATTGATACTGTTTGGTAATTACTTGGTCATATAGAGGCATTCCCTTCTGGTTTTTTAATGTATATTGCAAACTGGGTGTACCATGTTTTATTGAAGTGTTATAATGTAAAAAACCACAAAAAATTGCACAGAAAAGTTAGCTTTATTACATTTTAACCCTTTTCAGGCCTGAATTTCCTCTGACTTGGACCTGTAAATTTTAGCTATGCACTCAGAGAGTCATGCAAAGTATTTAACATTGCATGAAGGTTTATCACTTGTGTCAGACTATGTCTTGTACAAAACGAAGTGTAATAGATTGAATGACATATCAATAGGAAGAGGAAGATCAATAAAAATGGGGTCTATTTTTGCCTTGGTGTCTTTCAGTTAATTTGACCCTGGCTGAAATTTCTGCAATTAACTTATATGTCTGTCATACGCAGAACTGACCAAGCCAGGATACCAAGACAATGCCAGAGGTTTGTAGAGATTTCAGTCAGGGGCCTTATTTGTTCATGTCTAAATACATATGCATTAAAATTTTGTCTGACATAGAAATAAGTTTAAATGTAATATTGAAGTTATTATTTGACTTTCTGGAATCATAGCTAAATATTATAGAAATATGCGAGAGTTTTGAAAGGGTTAACAAATGCTTTGAGAGTCACAGATGCTGTAGTAGGCTATTTGCAGTTTAAAACTTTACATCTATTGGATCACCACATGTGCATCAATTTTGACGTGCCATTATTTGTGCATTAATGCGACCTCTGTATGTATGGATGACACAACCAGTGTTATCTCCTGCAAAAGAACAAATACATTCAAATTTAACTGTCTTTAAATGGGACATTACAGGACTGTGGGCACACAACGGGGATATTACTGATGGTGCAGCGATTTGCATACACGGGCTGGAGTTTTTGAATTCTCATAGCATCTCTTTGACCATATGATGAATTTGAATAATCATGATAGGTACTTTCGTATATATGCAAAAGAGGGGTAAAATGGTCGTACAGGGAAAACATTTTAAAACATGTGTTATGAGATAAAAAACGTAACATTTTTTCAGTTTATTCTTTACTCAAGTGCAGTCGCTATGTATTTACAGACATCATATGCAAGATTTGATCACAATGAATGCCTAAAACATGGCAAAATCATGGGATTCTGGGGCCAAAGATGGCATGTTCGATCAGTAGCGTGGCTTTTTTTTACATTTGCATGTATTTACGATAATCCGGCTTTTACAGGGGAGGTTTCAGTTTAACTGCTGTTGTCAGTTTTTTTGTAAAAATATTTTTGTGATTGTTGATACTTATTCTCCAAATAATATTATCTCTCAGGAGAGTGAGACATTTTCAAACTTTTAGAAATCTAAATACAGAACAAGTCAAATCTCTCTCACCTGTACTGACAATATAGATGCCAACTGAGACATGTACACAAATGGATAACTATTACTAGTACATTTGTACATAATTCACTTCTCTGTGTCAAAATAAATGTAGCATAATTCTGTTTTTAAAAATATACCAATAGAATCAAACATACACTGCTCAGTATCATTTGATTGTTTTGCTATAGGTAGTACCAGGGAGTTAGACAAAGAATGAAATATTGCTGCAACTTCTCTCCTACTACTACTTACAAAAGCAACTGATCTTCAAAACCCTTCTTTCAGGCATAACATTGATGCATTCACATAGCTTGTGGAAACAGGCAGGTAAGTATCTGCAGCATGCAGATGATGACAGAACACGGCACCACAGCACCCCCTCCTTCCTGGTCAAATGGTACTGGCCAGGGTGAATAACTCAGACAAGGTTCAGATGTAGGTAGACTGCAAGAGAGAATAAACAGCATGTCAATCACAAGCAAATGTATCTTAGAATTGTGTCTTAGATAACATATATTTTGTATCATTTGAAAATTTGTCATCCGGAGTAGCCCTTGTTTAGCTATAATAAAAAATCTTACATTTTTCTCTGGGGCTTCAATAAACAAATATTCAGCAGTTGACATTCCTGTATTATCTAACATATGGCTCATCGCTTCGCCCTAGAAAGACCGCAAACTCACTAGCCAGGTGACTGTACTGTTTAATATTGTTGATGCAACTATTTCTCTAGAGAAAGTCACACAGCATGAGTACAGAAGTCAGTTATAAGAGGGTCTCTGAAAATAGTCTATTTTAAGTTACTTTTTTTACTTCTTACCATGATATTTTTAATGCTTTCTGGTCATGTAGTAATCCCCTTAAACGTGCAGACATACCCAGAGGTTTCCTACCAACTGGCAAACCAGCTATGAGCTTCAGAGTATGTTTTCTTTTGTGACACGTTACCATATTATGTAATGATGTTGGAATTTCGACCAAGTCTGGAATGAATACCATCATTGCATTCGGTTCGACACTGTTTCCATGTTCTTTTCTGACATCAAGTAAAACAGAAGAGTTGATTGGGGGCCTAATTTTTAATATACGGTATCTGTAAAAGGGAGAAAATAGAGAGTGTCACTTACCTAAAGAACTAACATGAAAAGAAAATATGAATATTTATGATAGTGTGAAAAGTTTTTGTGAATATTTCAGTGCTGTAAGAAATACTGAAAAACAACCACTTATCAAAACTAAGGAAAATTATTATATTTTTTGATCACATGATTTATTCTGATCGATCATCACATAGCATGAGTACAGAGTTTTATTGTTACTGTATACATGGGTTTTAATCTGTACAGTCACAAACAGTATCATGGGACTTTAAAGTTACCCTTTGATAACAGAATTTTCAACTATGACATGTTGGCACTGACAACTATGAGGCCACATGTGAACGGACATTGCTGTAAAAAAGCAGCCTATTAAAATAAGTAGACAAATGGAGTGTTGTGGTTCATGTCTGTTTGTAGGATATCCACACATATAGGTGAGACAGTGACCTTTTTAGTTTTTACCATTAACATGAACTATAAAAACTATATTGCAAGGCACTTTATGGGTAAAAAATTATAAATATTAGCATATATATTGAAGAAAATATAGATGGTTAGGCAATGCAGAATGCTTGTGATTTAATTTATGTCATTTACGATATAGACCATAAAATCGCAAGTCAAAAAACTTGCATGTTAGAAATTTTCTTCATGCAGTTTACAAATAAGTAATATAAATAAAAGTAAGTATCAGATGCTTACTCGCTACACTCATGGCATATAAAGGGAACACCATCCTTTGAAACTGCTGATGCATCATGGGTTGTTGGGATGCAATCCACGTGCATCCAGCGATCACATCCGCCATTCTCTACTTCACACAATACCCATAGCTGGCCATCATCAAAATATCCATGATAACATATTTTACAAGTGTTGTTGTCAATGTGATCCTCCACTAGAGCTTGCTTCCTTTGTCTTCTTCTTTTCTTCATTTGCTGTTCACATGCTTTGCTTTGGTGCTGCCTCTGCCTCTCCTCCTGTCTTTGTATTTTCAGTGCTTCTCTGTCTTTCTTCTTTTGGAGGCTCTTGTCTCTGTTTCTTCAGCATCATTTCTTTCTGTTTCTCTTCCTCCTTTTTTTCTCTTTCTTGCAGTCTTTTCTGTTTTTCTGCCATTTCCCTTGCTTTTTTCATTTCTTGATCTGCCATAATCTTCATTGACATTGGCCCATTTGAAAAATTAGGAAGTTGTGACTTTCGTTTTGCTTTTTTATTTTTCTGTTCTGGAAACGTAAGTATTTGGTGAAAGACAGGAGAGACTCCAAGATGATAATCAATGGGTTGAGACAGGGAGTCCACCATTGCTTGTTTAGGGAATTGTGTCATACTTTGGATTGGTGAGGCAATTTGCTCACACTGATTCACAGGTTGAACTGGCGACACTTCTGTGGCAGAACAACTTACTTCGTTAGTATTAGTAAAGAGTTTCTTCCAAACTTTAAATGTTGGACTCCTTTCAAGGTCAAACTCCTCCTCAATACGTGAACGGTATTTCTGCTTTATTGGTGTGCTGAGGTTGTCCTCCATCATATTAAATAGGACGATTGCTGGAGAGGTGGACGCACAAGATCCAATTGGCAAAGCTGGCGTAACAGAATCAGTGGATGGGCTAGACCCAATTTACAAGACAGGCGTGACAGCATCAGTAGATAGGTGACCTTGTGATTGGCTAGATCAAAGTGGCAAGACAGGAGTGACAGCATCAGTAGATAGGTGACCTTGTTATTGGCTAGATCCAAGTGGCAAGACTCGCGTGACGACATCAGTGGATTGGCTAGATCCAAGTGGCAAGACAGGCGTGACGACATTAGTGGATTGGCTAGATCCAAGTGGCAAGACTGGCGTGACAGCATCAGTAGATATGTGACCCTGTGATAGGCTAGATCCAAGTGGCAAGACAGGCGTGACAACATTAGTGGATTGGCTAAATCCAAGTGGCAAGACTGGCGTGACAGCATCAATAGATATGTGACCCTGTGATAGGCTACATCCAAGTGGCAAGACTCGCGTGACGACATCAGTGGATTTGCTAGATCCAAGTGGCAAGACTAGCGTGACAGCATCAGTGGATGGGTGACCCTGTGATTGGCTAGATCCAAGTGGCAAGACGACATCAGTGGATTGGCTAGATCCAAGTGGCAAGACTCGCGTGACGACATCAGTGGATTGGCTAGATCCGAGTGGCAAGACTCGCGTGACAGCATCAGTGGATGGGTGACCCTGTGATTGGCTAGATTCAAGTGGCAACACAGGCGTTGCAGAATCAGTGGATGGGTGACCTTGAGATTGGCTAGATCCAAGTGGCAAGACTGGCGAGACAGCATCAGTGGATTGGGCAGACCAAAATGGCAAGACTGGCGTGGCGGCAGCAGTGGACAGTTGACCTTGTAACAGTTGGATTCCCTCAACAAATGTGGCAGCTGGTAATAGCTGATCAGAACCAATTATGGCATTCCTGTTTACGGGATAAATTTCACTCTTTTTGAAGGCCTCGAATATATTGGTAGGTGTGGCACTTCTAATCCAGGCTTTCCTAAATATTCTTGAGAATTCTCTCTTTGTTGCAACAACGCCAGCATTTTCCGACAGGAACTCCTGAACAGCTCTGGCCCATGATGACTTTAAAGGACCAAACAAACCAGTGTCGCAAGGTTGCATTAGATGAGAGGCATTTGGCAGAAATATGTGCAGATAAATGCTATTGGCTTCTACAGGCTTGAATGTTTCATAGTTGATATGAGAACTATAGCTGTCCGGGAGAAGCACAACTGGTCTTCGCTGAGACAGGTTTGGTATAAAAACATTGGCAAACCATTCATCCAGACTCAGTAAAAGTACAAGTCCCACCATCCACACCACCAGCCAAAGGGTCCCATGTCGTTGGAATATTTATTCCCTGGAATATAGCATGAGGTAGAATGCTCTGCCCGGCTGCATTAATACAAGCCAATATGGTTACTTGACCTTTGCTGTTTGAACTTATACTTGGACAGCCAGTCTTACTTTTGGAAGGACCCAACACTTTCCTTGTTTTTGGTTTCAAGGTAAATCCTGATTCATCACATTTCCACAGCTGAAGGGGAGAATTTAATAGATCATGGTCAGAAATAAAAGTTTCAAAGTCAATTAACCACTTGGTAACATCTTCTTTAGAAATCATTGCCCTTTTCAATGCCAATGGTTTTGTGTTGATTGTAGTTGTTTCTGGGTTTCTGTTTTTGAACTGTCTGTACAACTTGTGACTTGGAAGGTTTGGTGAGGGTTTTTTTTCAAAACTGTTACTCGCCCATCCTTATCAAGTATGGTTTTCACTGTTGCTAGTAGTTGCTGAATTGTCACACCAAATCCCCGTTTTGCCATTTGAATTAGCCAGTTTACCAGTGCTTCCTCCTCTTGTTGTGTCAAAATAGGATGGGGTCCACTTCTCCGGCCAACTTCCACTTTCCCTGATAGTCTGTTGTGCAATGAGGTTGGCTTAACTTGCCACTTTGTCGCTGCTTTCCTGACTGACATGCCTGTAGCAACATCCTGTAGTGCCCCTTCATATTGCTCAGTTTTCTTCAAACTTTGCATTTTTAGTAACTGTCCAATTCCACAAGCTAACAAATTATCAAGTTGAACATAACATTAATTAGTCAGATAGCAACATTACTAAACACCTACAAAAATTGCTCTATCATGTATCAAAATATCAGGGGATTAGTAATGTAAGGAAAATGATAATACTATGAATAATCACATCACAGCTATTTCTCTCACAATGCACCTTTAAAATTTTACCCTGAAACAATGCTAATCTATTTTTTAAATCTCATTACTGTGTATTTTAAAGCAGATGCCTCAAAACTTATGAATAAAAAACTTTCAAAAAATATTACAAATGAAATAATTCTAGGTATACTGTATGTGCTCATTATAAACTTTAATAAGGCATTCAGTATAGCAAATGTTTGACATTTGACACACACAAATGGCTCATCAACATTAACAGACGCAACTCAAATCTGAACGGATGACAGCATTGTAGAATGATACACAAGGAGACAAGATAAAGATGAAGATGATTTCAAATATCAAGTACAATGAATTCACAAAACAAACAAATGTTTACCTTATACTGCTATTCAGACAACTTCCAAGTTATACTCATCAACAACCAATGTTATCAGACACCAGGCCACGGAGCTGCACGCACCAAAAAGTATAACTGGAAACAGATTAATTTCATTAGAATGATATACAAGGAGACAAGATAAAGATGAAGATGATTTCAAATATCAAGTACAATGAATTCACAAAACAAACAAATGTTTACCTTGTACTGCTATTCAGACAACTTCCAAGTTATACCCATCAACAACCAATGTTATCAGACACCAGGTCACGGAACTGCACGCACCAAAGTATAACGGGAAACAGATCAATTTCATTACAATGATACACAAGGAGACAAGATAAAGATGAAGATGATTTCAAATATCAAGTACAATGAATTCACAAAACAAACAAATTTTTACCTTGTACTGCTATTCAGACAACTTCCAAGTTATACCCATCAACAACCAATGTTATCAGACACCAGGCCATGGAACTGCACACACCAAAGTATAACTTGAAACAGATTAATTTCATTAGAATTGTACATAAGGAGACAAGATAAAGATGAAGATGATTTCAAATATCAAGTACAATGAATTCACAAAACAAACAAATTTTTACCTTGTACTGCTATTCAGACAACTTCCAAATTATACTCATCAACAACAAATGTTATCAGACACCAGGCCACGGAGCTGCACGCACCAAAGTATAACTGGAAACAGATTAATTTCATTAGAATGATACACAAGTGCACGAAATATAAATCAAAGGCTAAATTTACTTCAGTAAATGGCAACTAAGATGAAATATTCATGTGATTTACGAATGCTGATTAATATTTGATGTTTCATATACAGGACCAACAATATGAACTGTACATTAAATTAAAAGGGACAGTAATGCTTATAAATGTGTAATGATTTTTTAACTACTTTTGTTCTAATGTCTACCACAATTTATGTACATATACACACATTTAAGCCTGTCAGTATCAGCTAAGTATGTGCATATGCAAACTGTCTTGCTATTGTTGAGTGGGTTCTGCCGGGGCCTACAATCCAAATCTAAACAATAACATTAAACTATTAACAAAGATTTTTAGAACAAAAAAAATATAAAATGCCCCCAAAATACTGCATATCAAATTTCTAGCAATGAGACGGACGGTCGTACGGACGGTCGACAGAGATTCAACCTATCTGATAAGCTCGCGTTGCTGTCATGACAGCTGAGCAAAAAAAACCAGGAATATCATTGCCTTTTCCAGGCTGTTCATCGAGAAGCAGAGTCACGTGTATTTCAGCGTCGGGTGTTCCGAAACTGGGCATATGGGCGGCTAGAGGAAAACGCCATTTCCCCCTCAAAAATCGTACATTTCAAAAATTATAGTGCTTCTGGTAAGAACATGGATCCATAGGCATCCGATTTCAACACGATTTTGACAGAAAAAGGTAAATCGCACGTAACTCGATAATAATAAGGAATACATAGGGGAGAAAATTTACCTTCAAATTTGCATAAATCATGTAATTGGTTGGAGTGAAATTTAGTAAAAAACTCACCGAACGAAGAATTTTGTGGCAGCCGACACTTTTTCATTGCCGCAAATTTACAGTTTGCTGTCGTCTGCATCCAAAGCAATGCTAAAAAAGACCCGGATGTCTCGTAGATAGCGAGAATAACGAGAAATAGTCTTGGGTGTTCCGATATTGGGCCGTTCCGATATTGGGCAGGGGAGTGTAATATTATGGTAGAATTTCTCAAGAGCAGTAGCATTAGAGGTCAATGACGGTTATAGAAAGTTGAACGACAAATCGTCTCGGCATATCGAGACTTAAATCGTCAAAACATTGCTCTGAAACTAGTTGCAGAGCAATGTCATCGAATGCCGAAACTAAAGCTTTTCTGTAGTTCTATGGTGCTATGTATGTATGTATGTATGTATGTATGTATGTATGTATGTATGTATGTATGTATGTACTTGTGTATGTATGTATGTATGTATGTATGTATGTATGTATGTATGTATGTATGTATGTATGTATGTATGTATGTATGTATGTACTTGTGTATGCATGAATTCGTGCATGCATGCTATATACTCTGTTACAGATTTTTCTTCCAAGCATTTTCCTACAGTTTTTGGCAAAAAGATGCATAATTCCATAGAGTTTGAATCATTTTGTTTTCTCTTTTCATATTTTAGATCATCATTTTCAACAAGAATTTTAAAACTTCTGCATCGTCAACAACTTCTAGAGTACAACCTGCAGGTATACAGAGCAAAAACGAGTTCAGGTGCGTTCCTGCCTTTTTGCGATTATAATTACCAATCCTCCATATTTCCTCTCTGTATCATTAATTTTTCAAAGAAAATATCGGTGGTAAATATTAAAAACCTTCTAGCGCAGGTGCATTTGTTCCATTTTGAATATTTGGAATTCTTCTAGGATAACTGAATGACTGATATGTCTCTGTGCCCTAGAGGTACTAAAATGAAAGGAGTGCTGTTTATTTGTTTAAAAATAGAAGTATAGGGAGGGACTGTTAAAACCGGCTTGCTCTTATCATTATTATAAGAAAATGTCTGCAAAGAAAGGGATAGCTTGAGGTAACAAAAGCAATCTCATTTCTTAATGTCGTGTTGGATAACATCAAAGCCACTCTTCTCTCATTTCAAATTATAAAACGCTTGAAGCTTTTCTCATCATTTTTACTACTTGGGGACGCCTGATTGCATCGCTATGTCATCGGAAGAGCGTAACAAGACGGCAAAAAATCCTCGAATTCCGGTCTTACCTTTGTGTGCCTTTCAGGTGACAATAAAACATTTAACGCAGCAGGAATATAAGCACGAACATTTGTTTTGTATTTCTGTTATTGTTTTTTCTTGGCTTACTTTGTACGTTCAATGAAATTGTGTGCATCATTGTTTATTTTTATTAGCTTAATACCCATACACATGGAATGCATGCACGCATACATACATACATACATACATACATACGTACGTACGTACGTACGTACGTACGTACGTACGTACATACATATATACATACATACATACATACATACATACATACATACATACATACATACATACATACATACATACATACATACATACATACATACATACGTTTGACAAAGCACATGTCATGTTCTGCTTTTGAAGCATGGATGTCATTTAAGTTTATCTTGGATTTTGCTGTTATCCTGATCTGCATGTGTAGGTTAATGGTTAATGAATTAATATTTCGGTTGTGCACATCTCGTTTCATAATTACTTCATAAAATTTAAGCATTTGCATATTAAGTGTCTCCGGTTTCAATAAATGATTTTTTTATTTGGCTTCCTGTCATTGGTTGCTAAGGAAAGGCGTGTTATGAAATTTTGATATATGGGTGCGTGTGTTCTTTCTAATATGGAAATAGTGAATGATTAAGCTGATATATGCACATTCGCACAAAATATTCGTATTGGGACAGCACATAATGAGTGACAGTTTTTAAATACTGAAAATATTTGAACAGTTTTCACTTCTCATTGTTTTTGCAGTTGCGCAGAAGAACACGGACAAGTCTTCCACGCATGTATTGTCAACATCTTTCACCCTCCACCGTTCGGTGATCTTCCTAAAGGAGACTTGAAAGCCCGAGCCACATTGGCCTTCGGTGAACTTTTAGTCGTAAAACTCATTCGACGGTACTTCATATTGGTTCGACAAGAAAAGAGAGTAAACACGAAATGAACATAACGCCTACTACGTCATCGAATTTGACGTTCCCTGATTCAACGTCATCACATTCGATGTCTTCATCGTTACAGCGTGTGATGCCCATTGTGTACGGCATCTTGGGTAGCCTCGGTGTTATTGGCAATGCAGTGGTTATTTTTGTGTTTGCAAAAGTGCGTTCGTTGCACACACTTACAAACTTCTTCATCGTCAACCAGTCGGTTATTGATTTGTTAAGCGCTTGCTTATTTCTCGTGACAAAGTTTATGCGCCCCTTGACCATACCGCAAGGCATAGTGGGAGATGTGTTATGCAAAATTTGGTTATCAGAGTTTTTGTGTGGTGGCTGTTTGTGGTGTCCACTTTCAATTTAGTTGCAACGACCGTGGAACGCTATGTCGCGATTGTTCACCCAGTAACATACCGAGACAAATTCACTTTCACAAAGGCGCGCATAATAGTATTATTTATCTGGACTGCGGCATTCACGTTTGCACTTCACTGGCCATTGGTGCACAAAGTCGTGCATGGTTTCTGCTATCCGATATGGCCGAACAGATTAGTGCAGAAGGTCTTCGGCGTTTTTGTGTTTCTGCTGATCTATTTCCTACCCCTCTCCCTAATGGTGTTCTCATATGTTAGTATTTTGATGAAGCTGAAGAAACATGCCGTTCAAGGCAGCGTATCGACAAATAAGGCGAAAAGAAACGTCACGAAAACTTTATTTATCGTGTTCGTAACCTACGTCGTGTGCTGGACGGTGAACCAAGTGAGCTACTTACAGTACAATCTTGGTGGCTATTTGGATTTCCAGGGTCCGTTTTTCAGTACAGCCATGGTCCTGGTTTTTTGCAACATGTGCGTCAATCCTTTTATCTACGCGTTTCATTATCACATGTTTCGCAAAGGATTTCTGAAAGTGTTCCGATGTTATTTTAATAAAGTTGAGCCCGCGACAAATCAAGCAGCGCCTCTTACTGTCTCGGGAGATATTTCGACACCGTGATAAAGAGCGGTGAACTATTTTGGCGCTAGTTTTGATATTTGATACCACCGTTCGTTATTTCATAATCTTAAAAACGTAACTAAATGATGAAATTCGTGTCTTGCACGATGTATTTTAGGCAAGTATGAGCGCGTTTCGAAATTCAAAAACACACTGACCCCTCCCCCCTTTTTGGGCACTCCAAAAACATGGTGACCCCCATCACTAAGGTAAAAACAGAGGGTGACACCCCTCAAACCCCCATCCATGAATCCACCGCCCCCAGGCGAAACAAACTGACAAGTCCCTAATGGCTCTGGACAAGAACAGTTGTAACATAATGACCGCCTGGCGGCAATTTTGGATCAGATTGTGACCTACATTGACGAGAATATGTATATCACAGCACATCAGTACGATTGTTGCCTCCTCAGTCTTTAGTCAGACGAATTGCAAACAGGTTTATTGATAGTGGACCCAACTTGGAGTATATCTGGCGGAATATATGTTTGTCTGACTGCCAGTTGCTTGAGTCGAGGTCGACCCTTGACTGCCTGTCTGTCTCAATATTCGGTTTTCCTCGGATGTGATCGGCAGATAGTGTTATTCTTTTCTTGAGGCACCATTCCTACAGATGTTTTGCTAGCTAGTATTACTAATGAGCGTGATCGTGTGATATTGCTGTCGTATTGTCCATTCTTAGTAGAAGTTGACAATTTTCGACCGACGTGGAGAACGACTTTACTGCTAGAATAGCAGCTAAGAGTTTTAGGACATTTATATGGAAGGCTGTTTCTGCTTTTCTCCATGTACCCCCGTTTCTGTCCCATTGTGTATGCCCCCACCCTTTGCGGTAGGCATCTGCTATTATGCTTAAATCTGGCACCGGCAGCATTATTTGCCGGCCGTTGAATCCTTTCAAGTGGATTACCCACCACACCAAGTCGTTTCTCCCATCTGTGTCGTGTGAACATATTTTGATGTATTCGTTGAACCATAGCCCCTCTCACTCCAGGGTCTATGGTTGAACCTTGCAACGTTTTGCATATCATGTACCGGTGCTTGGAAGACAGCCGCAGTTACTTCCGTCATCTTGCCAATGATACGAACAAGGTCGTGGACAGGAAAGTTTTGTCCTTTCATGAGAGCCATGCAGTGTTGTATACTGTTTGGTTGACAGAAGAGGAATTATCATTGTGGTCGAGTCTATTAAGAAACCAAGAAACTCTATCTGTTGAGGTACCAATTTGAACTTTTTTCGTTGATGATAAACCCCGGATTTGTCAATAATGTATAAGACCTGTTCAGACATGTCTGCGTTATGACGCTGGGCATCAAAGGTGTTACGAAATGGCTGTCTGGCGTAAAGAAATGAAACGAAAGTGCTTTCTGGCGCCATATCGCCCAGCGAAACGACCAAAATCGACCAGCTTAGGAACCACATCAAGAGATCAATGTCGAAAAAACGTTATTTCTTTAAGTTATGGGCAAGCATTTTAACCCCAAAAAGTTGTCCATCCAACAAAAAACGATATTCTACTTCGGTTTAGTAAAGATCTCTTTCAAATGGTATAATAATTAGGTATTTTACTCCCTTTGCTGCAAAGTCGATCGAGGCTCAGAAAAACTGGTCAATGAGGCCAGGAGCGAGGTCGTGTGCTAAAGTGCGCATGCAATGTGTTTAATAGGCTATTTAAAGCATGTTGGTCGAAAAGGGACATCACAGCAGGTCGTACAGTTCAAATGTAGTTCCATCATGGTTATCATAACATACTGTATAAAAATTCGTCGACGAATTTCAAAAACCAGATGATCAGAATAACTTGGTTTCAAAATAAAAAAAATAATGATCGAAAGGGGCTATATTTGATTGTATCGTTAAACAAATTGATGTTTATACGTAGCTCATAATCTATTATAATTAAGCTTGTGCCAGACTTGAACGAATTTCAATGATAGAGAAGTGGGTCAGGATACATGGAAGGAAGTCCCCTTCCCTAGGCGGACGACTAAAAGCTCATGTTTTACAAACGGGGTCTATGTCTCATCATCACTCTTAGGGGACATGTGAAGTACTTAATTTATTCACATAGTTAAAAATCGAGCACCCTTCAGAAAGGCAAAAACAAACGTTCAATCTTTAAGGCAGTGCTTATTTTACTTTGTTAGCCATCTATTATTCAGCAAACGCGTGCAATAAATGACCGTAGAAAGGAACATATTGCGTCAAGTAGCGATTCTTATGTTTTCAGATGCAAGGCACTTAAAAGCATCTCAGTAAGCTTCACCTAAAAATTAGTACAACCCTTAAGTGTGTGAAGGGACTGTTGTAATCGAACACATAACACATAACAGTAACAACTGTATAGCTTGGATGCTAGGAATTTTCTCCACCAACTCCTCTGATCCTTGTTTACGAGACTGTAAAAGTAAAATCTCAAGATCTCAGAAGCGTTACAAACTCACAACAGATCATCTAATCAAGTAGCTTGAAATGAGAATGAAATGACATGTAAATGGCTTAAAATAAAATAATAATAATAATAATAATAATGTTTATTTCTTGAAAAAACGCTTTCCATGTAAACACATCTCAAAGCGCTGTACATAACTTGATAAAAAGTGAAAAGGCATTTAAAATGTATGATATAAAAAATCATTCGGTGAATAAAAAAGTTTTAAGGTTTGATTTAAAAATGTTGAAATTCTCACTGCAACGGAGTAAAATAGGCAGCCTGTTCCACAACCTTGGAGCACTTGTAGAAAATGACCTGTCTCCATAAAAAGCCGTGTTAACAATAGGCTGATAAAGGGTATAAGCTCCATCTGTAAGAGAGCGAAGAGTGCGGCCAGAAGAGCGAATTTGTAAAAGCTCTCTTAGGTACGAAGGAGCCATATTATTTAAAACTTTTTAAGTCAAACAAATTATTTTAAATTCAACCCGTCTCTCTATAGGGAGCCAATGCAATCTCTTAAGTAATGGTGTAACATGTTCTGTTTTCCTTGTTTTAGTGATTAACCGTGCAGCGGCATTCTGAATAGCCTGTAACTTATTAATTTGATAATTTGGCAGTCCATAAAGAAGACTGTTACAGTAGTCGAGCCTTGAAGTAACAAAAGCGTGGACTAATTTTTCTGTTGATCCCTGGTCTAAAATATTTCGGATTTTACTAATCCTCCATAAAGCAAAAGACGCTGTTTTACACAAATTTGCAACATGGTATGTCATGGTCATTGAAGCATCAAATGTGACACCAAGGTCATACACTGTAGATGATGAATGCACACTGACACCTCCGACTTGTACATCGCACTCTCGTGGTTGGTTACCATTACCAAACTTAGAGGAGAATCTTATAACTTCAGTTAAAATGCTTGGTAATTGTTCCTGGAAATCAAAATAAAATACTTGTATTTATGTATAAATGTACTTTGTTTGTCCTTGTAAAATATACTTTTACATCACTCGACATTTGTGAAAGGGGGCTCTCCCTATCACGGCTATCGAGTTGAAGCTTAATATTATTATCATTATTATTATTATAATTATAAGTGTTATATCTTCGGTAAAGTTGAATTTGACGAATACATAAAAGGAGGGCTAATATTCGACAAACAGACAAGCAATGATTTGATATATTCAGCAAATGTATAGGCAAATATCAAAAGTCAACAGCAATAACATTATAGGCAAGAACACCGATATACATACATCGACACAACCACAGAATGAAGCGTACTTCCCAGTCTATCTGTGAAATTTTGACATCTTAAGCTGTTGATCACAGTACAAAACCTATGGTACATGTAGGGAGAAATAGCATTTTTGCAGAATAGCGCAGGTTAGATGGAATGTTGCAAATTTTGTATTCATATGATATATAATTAATTTTCCTCAAATAAACATGTGTGTTTTAAAATGAAATACGATGTTGCAATTTTTGTCAAAGAGTGAATGTTGACTGTCACTTTTCTTAAAAAACATACAAGGATTGTATACTTATTTTAATACTTCAACATGCCTTATTCATATAATTATTGACCTTAGACTTTTATTGTTGTTTTTGTCAGCAATAAATTACCAATGATTTGCCATTTTAAAACCGTGTATAAGTTCGATTTATTCTCTGATTTAAACATGAGCGAACGCCGTGAGCAAGCGCTAGCAGGCGTCAAATAGAAAAAAACATTTTTTTTTTGGTTTCCGTTATCAAATTGCATGAATGGTTTTTCATTCCGTAATTTCCACCATGTTTCTGACACAAATATTTGTGACTACATTTTTCTAAAGTGACAAATTTTCTGTCTTGTTGTGTAGATGACGACATGCCTAATGTTACTTGGTTGCCTGCGTTATACGTGTTTTTGTTCCATGCTGTACTCTGAGCTCAAGAATGAGGCGGGCCACAAAGCCCATGCCAGCATACAAAGAATTGCTGCAGCAAAGGTTGGGTGGCTGCAAGATACGTGTATGTGTTTTCCTTCATTTGTTTCTAACCTTCTTATACCAAAGGATACAAATTTCTGCTCCTCTAGGTGCAAACGCTGAATGTATAAATACGTTCCGTCTTAAGATCGTTCGACCACAACCTCCTTTCCAAGAAAACTTTGAAAAAGTAATATATTTGCTCTTCACTTCTACCGCTTCATCACACAGACTCGACTTCAGAAACATATTTCCACACGACATTCTCGGCTCTGTTAGAGAACCACCTAATAATACTCGTTTTGATATCATAATATCAATTTATGGTTATCTTTTGCGACATCCTGTTGCACATTGAACATTTTTATCGCACATCTCTTGGGATGATGAAATGATAAATGAAATTCAATGAAATCGATTATCCGTCTCTTTAAATGTGTCTTGTATCTTATCAATTATTTTGCATACCCGAATTTGGGTAATTTCGAAGGATATCGGTCGTTCTTGTCTTTTTCCCGCGGTCGTATGTATTCATGTAAACAACTGAGAAGAGCAAAGAAAGACATTTTTGAATATTTAAAAACTCGAGCCCATCGAATTGAATTGATTGTAAGAAACTCTCATTCTCGATGACAGAAGAAAGACTGAGAAAAGACTGAATATTAAACACTTCTACTATGTTGAATCTGTGGCCTGAAGTGTAGAATATAATAATGACTTCTATGGCAATCTTAAGTTGAAACGCTAAGTACCCCTCTCTGAAATCATAAAACATCGATGGTCGCATAAAGGCATAATTTAACGCTCTAGATTGTTGAGACTTCCTTTATGCGATGCTGCCAAAATAAATCCATTTTACGTATTTGATACCGCATCGAAATGATATCGTTTTTTAATGATTGATTTTCTTGATTTTGTCAGTAACTGATAAGCTTCAACACAAGGTCAGGTTAAAGTCATTATCATTTCTGTGAGTCACTTTCCTTTGAGCTCTAAAACCAATTGAAAGTGTATTGTGCTGTGAAATCTGCCGTATCCATACGCTGACTTGCAGCGAGTTTCGAACGTTCTATACCTGATTGGTCGATCGTCACTTTTCACAGCAACCTAGGGAGTTTATTTGTATTATTCATTTATTACGATAGGATTCTGCCAACCAATTGGATAACAGCTTCCAAATCGCTGCAAGTCGGCCCTCTCCATGACCATGTAACTTAAACACTGTGCAGTCTTAACATTTTTGATGTGGCATAGGCGAATGCATTATTCTTAATATCGAAGAAGAACCATGAAACACCAATAATTACTAAGTTCGACAGCAGGTTGTTTTTGGAGGGGTTTGAAAAAGAACTAACCGCATGAAACTAGCCTATTCATCAATTTTCGTTCCAAGTGGTCGTTTGTATCTAACAGCATGTGGTCATTGGAGTCAGCTTTGCGGCAGTCGT
Source organism: Ptychodera flava (assembly GCF_041260155.1). Taxonomy (NCBI): domain Eukaryota; kingdom Metazoa; phylum Hemichordata; class Enteropneusta; family Ptychoderidae; genus Ptychodera; species Ptychodera flava. Next base: position 15,769,788 of record NC_091946.1, on the reverse strand, counting down.
TTGCGTGTTTGCGTTGATTTGCAATTAATACACGGTCAATATGCCATTAACATCGAACCGCTTTGAGGAAGTAAAAGGAACAAATGGCTAAGAATACGGCTGTACTGCGCATATTTAGAATTGTATAATTTGATGTTTTAAGACAAACCTACTACATCAGTGTTAGTCATTGTGCGTGGTCAAGGTGTAAGGCATTATACGTTTCTAAACAGAAATTTAATGTTTTGCTTCAACTTTCCTCAAGAAAACTTATAAGCATTCCCTCTTTCATAGTCAGCACTAAAGCTGTAGCATCGCTATGCAAAGTTTGGGATGAAAGAAATTACCTTAAATTGACGTATATTTGCGATTTCAAAAGGCCACCATACGCGGCGTTAACTTCGTGGAGAAAAATTTAACCATCGATACCGAGTCGATGAAAAATTCATTTATTCGAGGGACTTTAATATGGATCCACAAAAGCAGCAGATTAGCGAAGTAGTATAAAAGGTCTAAGGTCTTTCCCTGAGTCGTCTCCTACGCTGAATGTGAATGTCACAACACTTTTAAAATGATTGGTGACTTTAAATGCCGAACAAAGAAAGGATAAAAGAGTCCATCTCCCATGTGTAAAAGATAACGACAAACTCTGGAGGAATTTTTGAACCTTTGACACATTGAAATTGACACTAACGCAAGAAATATTCTCGTAACCACCGGAGAACTATATTGAAGATAAATATGTGGTCACATTTTATTGAATGTACAGAATTTCTGTTTTCTGGATGTGAGAAATAGATGCATTTCATCTCCTACTAGCTACAAAACTAATCTGGTGACATGTGGATGTTTTGCCTTTTCTAAATCTCAAATTTTAACCGACAATTCACAGTAAACAAATTAAAATTATTGGTTTTGAACACAGAGGTTAGATCACCTTTCGCATCTGTTGTCTAATTTAAAATTCATGATTGCAGCGATGTGAGAGCATAAGATAGTTAGTAACGCACGTTTACCATAGAAAAACTGCAAATGTTCACAAACGTTTTTGAGCAAATGTGATGTTTATTTCTAAAGTAAGGAAAAGATACATTTATATCAAATGCAAAGCCATCTAACCAACAGTCTATACTAAAGGGTTAGATAGAGGTTTCCGGGTCCCTCATAAAATACACTAATGCTCACATGAATCAACTTGCTAAGTTTATCTTTCAGCCACTTTCTATTCCTACGTACGGCATATATTTTTTCTTACACTACTCAGCACATAAGTTGACATTCGTCGTGTATTGGTCGGGAGGAGATATGACGCCATTTTTCCAAGACAACAAGCTCCTGCAATTTCAATCTAAGATTCTAGGAAAATACAGGATTTGAAAGATTTATCGTAGAAGCTCGAGCAAAACGAGTCATGAAGGACATTCATTCGCCCGCGACCAACAATTGTGGTAGATAGGCTGGGCCATCAAGATATCGCCAAATCTATCTGTCTGTAGGTAGACGTTTCTACTTACAGAGAACAACAAAGATTTGCAATTCCACAGTGATACGTCTTGTCAACAATTTTCTCTATGAGAATGTTGTTGATTGAAGCTCGAACTTCAGTTTACCTTAGTAATTCCCCTTATCAGCCACTTTCGGATTAAGATAACTTTTTGTTCAGTTTGCAGGTCATCGTGGCCACCGGTTATATAAAGACTGCCTGTCCGATAGAGACATGGTTGGCAACACATTCAGACCATAAAGTACCCCTTTTCTGTTTCGTGCTGTTTTGATAACAAGTCGAAGTTGTAAAATAAAATCAACAGTCATGCCCGTCCACGATCTTCAATTGGGCTGCTCAAGTTAGTTGTTTATAAAATCAAGTAACACACAACAGATAATGAACAAGCAGAGCAAACATATCTTAGATAAATAGAATAGTCAAATCTAAGGAAAGCCATGGCTGACTTAAGTGGTCTAATATCATGTTGTCATGAGTATAAATAAGTTGTGATGTGGTCAAATATCATGTTGTCATGAGTATTAACAAATTGTGATGTATCCACTGTTTTCCAAGGCATTCAATATGTTGTCCTAGGCATTCAATATGTTATCGAAGGCATTTAACACATTGTCCTAGGCATTTAATATGCTGTCGCAGGCATTGTATATACTGTGGTAGGCATTCAATATGTTTGTCGTTGGCATTTAATATGATGTCGTAGGCATGTTGTATGTTGTCGCAGGCATGTAATATGTTGTCCTAGGCATTTATCATATTGTCCTAGGCATTCTATATGTTGTCATGATCATTCAATATATTGCCGTAGGCATTTGATATGTTGTCCAAGGCATTCAATATGTTGTCGTAGGCATTTAATATGTTGTCGCAAGTATTTAATATGTTGTCGTAGGCATTTTCCGTATTGTCCAAGGCATTTAATATGTTGACATAGGCATTTCATATGTTGTACTGGGTATTCAATCTGTTGTCATAGGCATTCAATATGTTGCAGTACGCATTTTTCATATAGTCCTAGGCATTTAATATGTTGTCGTAGGCATTTTATATATTCAGGTAGGCTAGTTATTTAAAATGTCCTAGGCGCAGGTATTCAATGTTGTCGTAGGCATTCAGTTTGTTGGGCAAGGCAATCAATATGTTGTCGTAGGCAGTCAATATATAGTGCTTGGAATTCAATATGTTTTTCGTAGGCTTTTGATTTCTTGCGGTAGGCATTTAATATGTTGGACTAGGCATTCAATTTGTTATGGTAGGCATTTAATATGTGTGGCAGGCATTTAATATGTTGTCATAGGCATTTAGTATGTTGTGCTAGGCAGTCAATATGTTGTCGTAGACATTTAATATGTTCTGCTAGGTATTCAATATGTTGTCGTATAGGTATGTAATATGTTGTGATAGCCATTTAAAATGTTGTCCTAGGCATTTACCATATTTTCCTAGGCATTCAATATATTGCCGTACGAATTCAATATATAGTGCTTGGCATTCAACATGTTGTCGTAGGCTTTTCTATATTGTTGTAGGTATTTATTATGTTGTGCTAGGCATTCAATGTTGTCATAGGCATTTAATATGTTGTTATTGATATTTAATATGTTGTCCTAGATATTTACCATATTGTGGTAGGCATTCAATATGTTGTCGTAGGCATTCTTATGGACTTTAAAATGAAAGCTCTAAAGAGACAAGCGAAACCTTGTAAATTGCAGGAAGTATAACAAGTTTACAAACTGATTTATTTAAGACCGTCCTGCTTCAACCCCTGACTAAAGGAAAATTTATTGGATTTTAAAATGAATTTTTTACTTAATAATTGACCAACTCTATTTTAGGACAAATACTGCTATCAGCACCGTTGCCACATGTATCACAGGATATCATCCAGAAAAATATGAGATTTTGTAAAGCTATAGTCGATCATGTAGAAGATGCGTGACCAACTTATTCATTCGGTTTGGTCGAGATCCAGATCTCCTTGAGAGAAATTTCATCTCACGAAATTTCAAAGTCGGTGACGTAAGAAAGATGCTTAAGAAATGTTGCTTACACACACGTGCTGCCTTCAAAACTTTAAAAATTAATGTGAACATTAATCGAACTCGCGAGCCGTGAATTTACTTTTCAACGTCACATGATAAAGCAATTATGGCATTGCGACCCCTCATGAAATATTGATGCACGTAAAAAGCAACCGACTGAAAACCTCCTCCAGTCAACCGAGGAATACGTTTGTCTCGTGTCTGCTTTGTGGAATCTTGCTTCCTGGAAAATCTCTTACAGTAGTACACGCTTCCAAACTAAAAGATATAAAGCTTTGTTTAAAAATTCCTTGAGGGCACTTTACAGCATCATCTTTCAAAAATAAGGCAAGGATGCCTTGTTATTGCGGCACTGACTAACTAACAACGTTAAAATAAAAAATAAATGTCCACTTTCTTCCAATTATTCTTACAATTTACGATTTTGCCTAGTTTTTGTGTCTGGTAAAGCAGCTGAGGGTGGGGGCCAGGCATTAGGGATAGCTGACCAAATTGTCGGAACGGAGCGGGCGTAAGCGAACATAGAAATGGGAGCCTTCGAATAGTGTCACAGCATTCATAGTCAGTGATGCTTGGAGAAGCACGCGGTGCGTTTTTCATTCATTGCCATTTTATATAATGCGTACTATCTGTAAGTCAGTACTGCTCCATCGAAGTCACTATTAGAGTCCGTGTCTTTCGCGAAATTGAACTTTTATACGTGTAAGAAAAGTACGCATGATTGTGTTCAAGTTGATCAATTAACACAGTTTCCTAGATTCAATCTCTTAAGACGTTTCACAGAAGACAGTTCCAATCTACTATAATCTGCGTTTGTCTCCCCATGTACTTTCGACAAAAACAAGCAAACTAAGGGCAATAGCTTTTGCGAGTTCCCATCAAAATTGAATATTTATTTTTTCATTACCGACAACCGGCAATTATTGGAGCTTACCGTCAGTGTTCATGCAACTCACAGAATAAACATTAGTTTGGGTTTTACGTGAGATGCTACGGTTGTTATATCTGATAGGGTTGTTGTCATGGTTTCAGACTTGTAACGACAGCCAATTAAAATTGATGCTTTTCAAACACACCCCTGAAATATAATATGATATAATTATATACTTGACACATCTTTCTCGAAAACACGCTCTCACTTGCCATTCGCGAGGATCGAGAAAGCTCAGCAGAAATCCGACTTCGCCACTGCAGATGCAAGAATGGGCCGACGCTTTCAGTCGACATATCTGAGTAAGTTGAATATATTGCTTATATATAATAGTAAGAGGTACTTATAAGTCCAAGTAGTGGTACCAAGTCACCAGGTAGTCGGATTTTGTGTCAAATATATGATCACGTACAATGCTTTTTTTGTTTTCAACAGCCTCCATTTCGGTCCAGTATTCATTTCTATTCAGTTGTGCGTCCTTAACCCCTCCTTCAATTATCTAAGATGAGACTTTTATTTTGCAAAGTATCAAGACTTGTTGTGAGCATTCAACAAATTGAGTGAAGGAAAATATATGTCTTTATGATACTATTTTCAAGCATCAAGGAAAGACTGACTATAATCGATTTTAGCCGGATTTCACAACAGAGGGTGTACTTCCAAGGCTTTTACAGTGAATAAACGAGCAGGCAAGTTATCAAATAAAGGACTTTTTTGAAATCTGGTGGTTTTACTAGGGATTTGCATGGCACCCGCTTTTATTCATGAAATATGGATTTCCACCGAAGTTTACAATAAGAAACTTCGAATTTTGTTTTGTTTGATTATTACAAGAGAAAAGTAGTTTCCCTTGTTGCGCTCGTATCGTATGTAGCTTACTAATTCGTGGCAGGAATATCGTTATATTCGTCGTGGGTGTTCGTATGGACCAATTCAAGAAAAGGCTTATTTCATATTACCTTTAGACTTGGCATAACAGTGAAGGAATGATCGTGTTTAGAACACCGTATACATCAGACTATTTCTGTTTGGACCACATCAAGTCAGCGTGTCAATGACGAAATTCAAAAAAAAAAAAACATTTCTGCGATATGTTGAAAACATACGTTTTAATGTGTTCTTCCGTAAAGGTGGTCTCGACTTATATAGATACATACACATATAATCACACACACGTCACTGTAGCCATAAAGTAGCAAGACAGTATCTTTTTTTTTGCAAAATTTCGTGACTGTACATCGCAGTTTAAATTTTCATAAAAAATACATTATCCATACCCAGTAAAACAGCCGTTTAATAAAAGCTGACTGATCAATTGGTATAATGTGCAGAGATTTAAATATTTCATTTCCTTTGGTGCCACCATGAAATCGCTCTATTCGATTTCAATGTGAACCAATCCATTATTTAAAATGGCCATATTTCGGAGAAAATTTACTTTGCGCGCTAGGGAGAATGCAGGCATAAAGTCATTGTTCGTTTATTGCAGAAAGAGTCTACAATGTACGGTATGAGTTTTAACCATATTTGACAGGAGAGAGAGAGAGAGAGAGAGAGAGAGAGAGAGAGAGAGAGAGAGAGAGAGAAAGAGACAGAGAGACCGACAGACAGACAGACAGACAGACAGACAGAACAGAGTGAACATACAGAGCAACTTACAGACAGACCCAAACAGAGATAGAAGAGAAAAAGGGGAAAAACAAACACGAAAGGCAAAATACAAAATACAAAACAAGAAAAAAGAAAGAAAGGAGACAAGTGAAAGTAGACTAAAAAAGAGAGACAGATATACCAAAACAGTATACACGGAAGAATGGTCAAGCTTGAAGCATGCCAGTAATCGTAATTTGACAAAGGGGTAGCCACAGGGACTTAGGGGAACGGACTTAGGGGGACTTCAATAATTGATTCAGTATAACAATTAAATGTTGAAAAGTTTGATAACTGCAAGCCAGAAGAACAAGCCTTTATGGCCGTCGGCATTGTCTCTGTGTGATATTCAGATAAAAAGAAAGAACTCAATGTTTCATGCCAATGCTAATCTTTTCCTTTAGTCTATGCCATCGATTAAAAACGCAGAGGATCATTATTTCTCTCACTGATCAGTCCCATCAATTTCCTAATAATGTTCAGCACAGTTCAACTTTCCAAGTTTCAAATATATCATATTTACCACTGATTAATTATACTTAATTAATGAAGAACGTTTCCCCGAGAAATAATCCCCAATAATTCCATTGTATGAAATGCAGAAACTACAGATGTATACTTCGTGACAGAAACGAACATCAAACAATATTATAAACAAATCAATTCGCTCATTCATGATCACCTGTCTTGATAAGTCATGCAGGTAACACGATGAATTAATTAGAATTACAAGAATTGAAACTCACGACTAAACATTTTTAATTTCTTAAGGATTTTGAGAATCAAATTTCAAAATTGAGAAACTTAAAAGTAGTGAGTTTAAAGTGTATGTCCCGCATAAATTCAAAGTTAATTTTGCTTAAAATGGGCCATGCTATATGATTTTGCCACCCCTCCTTTATCAAATAAATGCTTCACCCCAGTGAAACGACGCGGTTAAATATTATTAAAATGCAATATGTTGTGCGACTTTGAAGTTAGCTGCCATCCGGGTCGTTTCGGAATTCGCGGGCATTGCCACCGGAAATGACGTAACTAACAGAATGTACGAGTGAGTGTGTTCACCTCGGCCATAGCGAATGCTTACCGCTGTGGTTTCAACATGGTGAGAAGTTACGCCTTTGGTGGCTGAAGTAACTGCAGCCATTGTCAGTTTATTGCATTTTAGGATGATGTATTAGTCGCATTTTGACAATCGCAATGCCGTACCAGTACGACCATTGTCACCAGAAAGCTTCGCGTGTATCATCATCAACTGTGGACAAGAGCGAGAACAGCAGCAAGCCTGCGACAGGTTGCCCAAAACATGTCAAGGATGCGGGGGCCGCGGAGAAGTATGGCCGTGTTTACATCCCCCAAGACTGATCGCCGATTCAGATGCTTTACGAAAGTGATTGTAAATAAATAAATGAATACAAGTACTAGATCTCATGCATGTGTGACTCTATAATTAGTAACGTTAGGAGATATCTAATTTGATATTCCTAAAAAGTTTACGTCGTGATTGACTGACTCTTTGCGAGACTGAACGATAGGTTGTGTATAATACAGCACGGCGCTGCCAGTAACAGTGACACAACGTGTAGCATGCAAAGAAGTTTATACTGTTGACGAAGCAGTCGCGTTGTCGTCATCTGTTCCCTTCTGCTCGACTAAGTCTCCCCTAAAATATTTTAGCTTCTTTGAGAATTTCGCAGTCATGAAACAATGAACACTGTGCTTTATATCGCTGACACTTAATCAAGAAAAAAAACTGCGGAAGCGTAGCTGATCACTCCGTCACAGAAATGGCCGGCTGAGCCGCCCGGCCTCGGGTGCCAGTGTGCCCGATATTTACATCATGTCAATTTTAATTTATCTCTTCCCGAGAATTTGGCTAGACATGTCTTTACGGTCACATATTTTTAAAAGTGCCAATGTTCATGTGAGGTTTTATAACGCCAAACTGAAGATTTTGCGGCGAGAATACTACCTTTGGTGTTTATGCTAACATGACCCTCAGCCTGTTCCACTTCCAGCTGTTGATAGGAAATATGTGTGTTATGAACGGTGGACAATTTTCAACTTGTTCTCTACTACATTTATCTAAAAGCGTCATGGTGTAATTCAAATTTTTATATACAGATTTTGAACGAGGCAATTTGTGTTGAGAAGTAATAATAAGGTGGGATGGCAACTCCAGACTTATATTTATAATTTGTTAGCTTGCGGTTGTGTGTACGGTAGTGCACTGGTGTGTTTGACTGTGGTCACGGTGGGCTTGTCACTGACGCGACGGTCAACAAGAGTTCCGCTCTTGTTCTCGTTTAGGTTAAGGTTCCGACTGTTAAAATTTGCAGGCCTGTAAATTCTGAACAGCTTTGTCATATCTTCTGTGACGATGATATTCTCAGTTGCACTGCTTTCACTCATGAAATTATCATTATCTCCATAGTCAATGCACGAAGTCACCATCACCCATTCTATTAGTGGCGTCACAGCTACTTGCGCCAAAACGGGGCGAGCTCGGCAATTTCCGGAAAATGTCGCCATGATGGAAAACTAAAAGTGCAACTTTTCCCGTGTTTTTGTCGAAATAACATAAAACAACCGTCTAAAACCGCTCAAATAAGCTTAAGTTTGTGTGTAAATGTTTGTTTTATTAATACCAATTTCATTGACAACCAGAACTATAGTATATGCCCCAAGTCAAACGAAAAAGTCTCAAAATGTGGCAGGACTCACACTTTAAGGAGCAATTTTCTTATTTTCCTTGGTCTCGATTCTAAAGGATGTGTCTGGCACTCCGTTACTCCTGTCCGAACGTAAAGGTTTCCAACTCCCTGAAACGCATTCGAAATGCAACTGTTGGAGATTGGATAGAATTCATACTAATATTTGGGTAGAGTTTTTCAAGAGCAGTAGCATCAGAGGTCAATTACAGTTATAGAAAGTTGAACGACAAATCGTCTCGCAATGTCGAGACTTAAATCGCCAAAGCAGCACGTGAAACTAGTTGCAGAGCAATGTCATTGAATGCCGAAACTAAAGCTTTTCTGTAGTTCAATAGTGCTATGTATGTATGTATGTATGTATTTATGTATGTATGTATGTATGTATGTATGTATGTATGTATGTATGTATGTACTAATATATGCATGAATTCGTGCAGCATGCTATATACTGTATTACAGATTTTTCTCCCAAGCATTTTTTTACTACAGCTTTTGACGAAAAGGTGCATAATCCTATAGAGTGTGAATTAATTTGCTTTTCTTTTTTATATTTTAGATCATCATTTTCAACAAGAATTTTAAAACTACTGCATTGTCGACAACTTTTAGAGTTCAACGTGCCGGTATACAGAGCAAACACGAGTTCAGGTGCGTTCCTGCCTTTTTGCAATGTATGCATTTATGCATCTATGCATGCATTCGTGCATGCATGCTACATATTGTATTACAGATTTTTCTTCCAAGCATTTTTTTACTACACTTTTTGGTGAAAAGGTGCATAATCCCGTATAGTTTGAATTACATATTTTAGATCATCATTTTCTACACGAATTATAAAACTACTGCATTGTTAAAAACTTCTAGAGTAAAACGTGCCGGTATACAGAGCAAAAACGAGTTCAGGTGCGTTCCTGCCTTTTCGCAATTATAATTTCCAGTCCATCATATTTCTGCTCTGTATCGTTAATTTTTCCAAGAAAATATCGCTGGTACATATTAAAAATCTTCTAGCGCAGGTGCATTCTTTCCATTTTGAATATTTGGTATTCTTCCAGGATAACTGACTGACTGATATGTCTCTGTACCCTAGAGGTACTGAAATGAAAGGAGTGCTGTTTATTTGTTAAAAAAAGAAGTATGGGGAGGGACTGTTAAATTCGGCTTGCTCTTATCATTATTATAAGAAAATATCTGCAAAGAAAGGGGTAGCTTGAGGTTACAAAATAAATCTCGTTTCCTTGAGTCGTATTGGATAACAACAAATCCACTCTTCTTTTATTTCAAATATTAAACGCTTTAGGCTTTTCTCATCATTTTTACAACTTGGGGACGCCTGATTGCATGGCTCTGTCATCAGAAGAGCCTAACAAGACGGCGGAAAATCCTCGAATTCCAGTCTTACCTTTGTGTGCCTTTCAGGCGACATTAAGACATTTAACGTAGCAGGCATGTAGTCTAGAATTAATTTTGCTAACATTTCAATGTATTTATATGTTTTTTTATGTGCCGGAATTAATTTTATGTAGTCTAGATTTAATATATTAATTCCTTCAATTAATTTTTGGTTCAAAATATTTTCACGTGCTGCAATTAATTTAATGTGTGGTAGAATTAATTTCTACTAGTGTCTTGAATTAATTTTGTGTTTGGGCGAATTAATTATATGTGTTTCCTCGAATTATTTTCGGCCGATCCCACGGTCCTTTGCGCTCGCTTTCTTAAATCATTATGGCGGCTCCCGACCGGAGTGGTATATTTCAGGAGCTCGAACCGTGATCTGTGAAAATGGAAATCAATAAACTGATCACAAAAACTTTTGTAGTGTCTCCTGTCTGAGGGATCGTGTATATGATTGCCCATAGAGAGAAGCGCGACCAATTTCGTGTTTACGTCAGACGCAAACGTACACCCTTTCTATCGGGCTTTGCCAATCATCGTGTACTGTCGTGTAGTGCAGTGTACCGTAAGAGTACCCAGCATTCAAAAATTAAATCTGCCGAACAGATATCTACGAATATGAAAACAAATAAAGAACTTAACAATGACCACCAGGAAATGTCTCCAGGCTTGATTACTGTCAAATGTCCCTAATTTCAAATATAGCATTCGGCAGTTTCACCTCTATCTGTATATATATACAGATAGACCGCTATCTGCACAGGCGCTTAAACCGTCGCTACGCCAAGCCGGCCTGTATACCGGAGGAGAAAACAGGCCGGCTTCGCGTAGCTAGCGACCTGTGTCTATCTGTATCTGTATCTATCTGTCTGCGACACGTGAAAACATTTTGAACCCAAAATTAATTGAAGGAATTGATATATTAAATCTAGACTACATAAAATTAATTCCGGCACATAAAAAACATATAAATAATTTGAAATGTTAGCAAAATTAATTCTAGACTACAATTACAGCAAAGATAAGCAGAAATAATTAATTGGAACACATAAAATTAATTCGGCATGACTACACAAAATTGATTAAAGCACATAAAAATTAATTAAAAGAAACATACAATTAATTCGAGGTGCTAGTAAATTAATTCCAGTCTCCGTAAAATTAATTCTAACATACTAAAATTAATAAAACATAATTTTGACCAGAACGGGCTCCCATACACGAACGTTTTGCTTGGTATTTTTGTTATTTTTTTTCTTGTCTTACTTTGTATGGTCAATGAAATTCTGTGCATCATTGTTTATTTGTATTAGCTTAATACCCATAAACATGGAATGTAGGCACGCATACATACATACATACATACATACATACATACATACATACATACATACATGCATGCATACATACATACATACATACATACATACATACATACATACATACATACATACATACATACATACATACATACATACATGCATACATACATGCATACATACATACATACATATACATACATACATACATACATACATACATACATATACATACATACATACATACATACATACATACATACATACATACATACATACATACATACATACATACATACATACATACATACATACATACATACATACATACATACATACATACATACGTTTGACAAAGCACATTTCATGTTCTACTTTTGAAGTATGGATGTCATTCAAGTTTATCTTGGATTTCGCTGTTATTCTGATCTCCCTGTGAGGTTAATGGTTAATGAATTAATATTTCAGTTGTGCGTGTTTCGTTTCATGACTACTACATAAAATTTCAGCATTTGCATATTAAGTTACTCCGGTTTCAAGAAATGATTTTCTTTATTTGGCTTCCTGTCATTGGTTGCTAAGGAAAGGCGTGTTATGAAATTGTGATATGTGGGTACGTGTGTTCTTCCTAATACGGGAATAGTGAATGATTAACCTGATATAGGCACATTCGCACAAAATATTCGTATTGGGACAGCACATAATGAGTGACAGTTTTTAAATACTGAGAATATTTGAACAGTTTTCACTTCTCATTGTTTTTGCAGTTGCGCAGAAGAAGACGAACAAGTCTTCCACGCATGTATTGACAACATTTTTCACCCTCCACTGTTCGGTGATATTGATAAAGAAGATTTGAAAGCCCGAGCGACATTGGCCTTCGGTGAATTTTCAGTCGTAAAACTCATTCGACGGTACTTCATATTGGTTGGAAAAGAAAAGAGTTTAAACACGAAATGAACATAACGCCTACTACGTCATCGAATTTGACGTTCCCTGATTCAACGTCACCACATTCGATGTGTTCATCTTTACAGCGTGTGATGCCCATTGTATACGGCATCTTGGGTAGCCTCGGTGTCGTTGGCAATGCAGTGGTTATTTTTGTTTTTGCGAGAGTGCGTTCGTTGCACACACTTACAAACTTCTTCATCGTCAACCAGTCGGTTATTGATTTGTTCAGCGCTTGCTTATTTCTCGTGACAAAGTTTATGCGCCCCTTGACCATACCGCAAGGCATAGTGGGAGATGTGTTATGCAAAATTTGGTTATCAGAGTTTCTTCTGTGGTGGCTGTTTGTGGCGTCCACTCTCAATTTAGTTGCAACGACCATGGAACGGTACATCGCGATTGTTCACCCAGTAACATACCGAGACAAATTCACTTTCACAAAGGCGCGCATAATAGTATTATTTATCTGGTCTGCGGCATTCACCATTACACTTCACTGGCCATTGGTGCACAAAGTCGTGCATGGTTTCTGCTATCCAATATGGCCGAATAGATTGGTGCAAAATGTCTTCGGTGTTTTTGTGTTTCTGATGATGTATTTCCTACCCCTGTCCCTAATGGTGTTCTCATACGTTAGTATTTTGATGAAGCTGAAGAATCATGCCGTTCAAGGCAGCGTATCGACAAATAAGGCGAAAAGAAACGTCACTAAAACTTTATTTATCGTGTTCGTAACCTACGTCGTGTGCTGGACGGTGAACCAAGTGAGCTACTTACAGTACAATCTTGGTGGCTATTTGAATTTCCAGGGTCCGTTTTACAGTACTACCGTAGTCCTGGTTTTTTGCAACATGTGCGTCAATCCTTTTATCTACGCGTTTCATTATCACATGTTTCGCAAAGGATTTCTGAAAGTGTTCCGATGTTATTTTGATAAGGTTGAGCCCACGACAAATCAAGCAGCGCCTCATACTGTCTCGAGAGATATCTCGACACCGTGAAAAAGAGCGGTGAACTATTTTGGCGCTAGCTTTGATATTTGATACCACCGTTCGTTATTTCATAATCTTAAAAAACATAACTAAATGATGAAATTCGTGTCTTGCACAATGCATTTTGGGCAAGTATGAGCCCGTTTCCAAATTAAAAAACACACTGACCCCCCTTTTCGGGCATTCCAAAAATATGAATCCACGCCCCCCCCCCCCGGCCAAACAAACTGGCAAGTCCCTAATGGATCTGGACATGAACAGTTGTAACATAATGACCGCCTGGCGGCCATTTTGGATCAGATTGTGACCTACATTGACGAGAATATGTGTATCACAGCACATCAGTACGATTGTTGCCTCCTCGATTTAGTCAGACGATTTGCAAAGAGGGTTACTGATAATGGACCCAACTTGGAGTATATCTGGCGGAATAATATGTTTGTCCGATTGCCAGTTGCTTGAGTCGAGGTCTACCCTTGACTGCCTGTCTGTCTTAACATTCGGTTTTCCTCGGATGTGATCGGCAGATAGTGTTATTCTTTTCGTCAGGCACTATTCCCAGAGATGTTTTGCTAGTGTTACCAATGAGCGTGATCGTGTGCCCCCTCTCCATTTATTTATATAGGATATTGATGTCGTATTGTCCATTCTAAGTAGAAGGTGACAATTCTTGACCGACTTGATAAATGGCTTTACTGCTAGAATGGCAGCTAAGAGTTCTAAGGCACATACATGGAGGGATGCTTCCGCTTTACTCCATGTAACTCCGTTTCTGTCCCATTGTGTATGCCACCACCGTTTTCGGGGGGAGGGGGCATCTGTTGTGATGGTGAAATCTGGAACCGGCAGCATTATTTCAAGTGGGTTACCAACCACACCAAGTCGTTTCTCGCTTCTGTGTCGAGTGAAGACATTTTGGTGTATTCGTTGAACCATAGACCCTCTCGCTTCAAGGTCTATGGTTGAGCCTTGCAACATTTTACCTATAATGTACCGGTGCTTTGAAGACAGTCGGCGTTGCTTCTTCATTGTGCCAATGATTCGAGCAAGGTGCCGGACAGGAAAACTTTGTCGTTTCATGAGAGCCTCGCAGTTTGTTATACTGTTTGTGTGACCGAAGAGGAATAATCATTGTGGTCGTGAGTATATTAAGAAACCAAGAAACTCAATCTATTGAGGTACCAATTTGGACTTTTGCTCGTTCATGATAAACCCTAGATTTGTCAAGACTATAAGATCTGTTCAGATATGTCTGCCTTATGACTCTGGGCGTCAAAGGTGTGGCGAAGTGGCCGCCTGGCGGCAATATCAACCCGTAAAACGACCAAAATTGACGAGCTAAGGAACCACATAAAAAGGTCGATGTAGGATAAAACTTTATTTCGTTAAGCTAGGGGCGAGCATTTTAATCAAAAAAGTTGTCCATCCATCAAAAAGCGATAACTTCAGTTTAGGAAAGATCCCTTTCAAATAGTATGATAATTAGGTATTTTGCTACCTCATCGGCAAAGTCGATCGAGTCTAAGAAAAAACTGGTAAATGAGGCCAGGAGCGAGGTCGTGTGCTAAAATGCTCATGCAATGTGTTAAACAGTTTGTTCAAAGCATGTTGGTCGAAATAGGGCATCGCCGCAGGTCGTACAGTGCAACTGTAGTTCCATCATAATTATCATAACATACTGTATAAAAATCCGTTGACGAATTTTAAAAAACTGATGATTAAAATAACTTGGATTCAAAATTTTTAAAAATGGCCGAAAGGTGGCCACATTTGATTGTATCGTTAAACAAATTGACGTTTATACGTAGATCATAGTCTATTATTTTTATGCTTGTGCCGGGCTTAAACGATTTCATTGATAAAGAAATGGGTCTGAATACATGGACAGGCAGAACCTAATCAAAAGGAAGTCCCCCGTCCCTGGGCGGACGACTAAAAGCTCGTGTTTTACAAGGGGGGGGGGCTATGTCTCATGATCACCTTTAGGAGACGTGTGAAATACTTTATTTATTCACCCCTCAGAAAGGCAAAAACAAGTGGTCAATCTTTGTGGCAGTACTGATTTTACTTTGTTATCCATCTATTATTCAGCAAACGCTTGCAATAAATGACTGTAGAAAAGAACATATAGCGCCCAGTAGCGATTCTTATGTTTGTGTGTTAGACCATTCAGATGCAAGACGCTTAAAAGCATTTCAGTAAGCTTCACCTAAAAATTAATACAACCCTTAAGTGTGTGAAGGAAGTTTTGTAATCGAACACATTCGCCGGTACCAACTGTATGTCTTGGAACCTAAGAATTTTCTCCACCAACTCCTCTCAGCCTTGTCTACGAGACCGTAGAAGTGAAATCTAAAGATCTCCGAACAGTTACAAACTCACAACAGATCATCTAATCAAGCAGCTTGAAATGAGAATGAAATGACGCGTAAATAGTTTAAAATAAAATACTTGGTCATTGTTACTAGAAATTAAAACAAAATATATGTATGTATAGATGCACTTTTGTGTGTCCTTCTAAAATGTCCTGTTTCAATACTCGATGAAAAGAGGCTCTCTCTATGAAGGCTATCGAGTTGTAGCTTAATATTATTATTATTATTATCATTGTTATATCTAAGGTAAATTTGAATTTGACGAATAGATAAAGGATGGCAAATATTGGCCAAACAGACAAGCAATGATTTGAAATATTCAGCAAATGTATAGGGAAATATGAAGTCAACAGCAATAACATTATAGGCAAGAACACCGATATACATACATCGACACAACTACAGAATAAAGTGTATTTCCAAGTCTGTCTGTGAAACTTTGACAACTTAAGCTGTTGATCACAGAACAAAACCTATGGTACATTTAGAGAGAAATAGCATTTTACAGAATAGCGCAGATTAAATGCAATGTTGCAAACTTTGTATTCATATAATTAATTTCTTCAAATAAACATGTGTTTTTTTAAATCAAATACAAAGTTGCATTTTTGTCAAAGAGTGAATTTGACTGTAATTTTTCTTAAAAAACATACAGTGATAATATTTATTTCATTATTTAAACATGCTCTATTCATGTAATTATTTACCTTAGACTATTGTTGCATTGATGTTATTGTTTTTGTTAGCAATAAATTACCACTGATGTGTCATTTTTAAACATGTGTATAAGTTCGATTTATTCTGTGATTTAAGTAAACATGAGCGAGCGCAATGAGCAAGCGCTATCAGGAGTCAATTAGAAAAACACAATGTTTCTTTGGTTTCAGTCATTAAATTGCATGAATGTCTTTTTATTGCGTAATTTCCAGCAGGTTTCTGCCACAAATATTTGTGACTACACTTTTCTAAAGTGACATATTTCCTGTCTTGTTGTGTAGATGACGACATGCCTAATTTTACTTGCCTGACTGCATTATACGTGTTTCTGTTTCATGTTTTTCTCTGAGCTCAAGAATGAGGCAGGCCACAAAGCCCATGCCAGCATACAAAGAACTGCTTCAACAAAAGTTTGGTGGCTGCAAGATACGTGAGTGTGTTGTCCTACATTTGTTTCTAACCTTCTAGTACCAAAGGATACAATTTTCTGTTCCTCTAGGCGCAACCACCAAATGTATAAATAAGTTACATCGTAACAGATCGTTCCCCCACACCCTCCTTTCCAAGAAAACTTTAAAAAAGTAATTTATTTGCTCTTCACTTCTACCGCTTCATCACACAGCCTCGACTTCAGAAACATATTTCCACACGACATTCTCGGCTCAGCTAGAGAACCACTTAATTGCGACATCATGTTGCACATTGAATATTTTTATCTCACATCTCTTGGGATGATGAAATAAAGAA
Source organism: Ptychodera flava (assembly GCF_041260155.1). Classification (NCBI taxonomy): domain Eukaryota; kingdom Metazoa; phylum Hemichordata; class Enteropneusta; family Ptychoderidae; genus Ptychodera; species Ptychodera flava. The sequence continues at coordinate 15,752,466 of NC_091946.1, read as the reverse complement.
TGAATGAAATCGATTATCCGACTCTTGAAATGTGTCTTATATCTTATCAATTATTTTAGACACCCGACTTTGGGTAATTTCGAAGGAAAAGGATTGTTTGTGTCATTGTCTGTGATCGCATGCATGACATGCAAATAATTGAGAAGAGCAAAGAGAGACCTTTGGAATAGGAAAAAAATAACTCCAGCCCATCGCATTGAATTGATTCCATGAAACTCTCATTCTCAATGCCAGAAGAAAGACTGAATATTGAGGACTTGAACTATGTTGAACCTGTGACCTGAAGTGCAGAATATATTCGTTACTTTTAAGATAATCTTATGTTGCAGTGCTGAACACCCCTCACTTGACTCATAAAACATTCATTGTCGCATTCAAAGGAAAACGTAAAAATTAATCAACGCTCTAAGATTGTTAAGATTTCCAATATGCAATGTTGCCAAAACAAATCCATTTTTTGTATTTCATACCACATCGAAATAATATCGTTTTTCAATGATAAGTTTTCTCGATTTTGTCAAAAACTGTCCGCGCATTAGTCATTCATGACAATAGCAAATGACAACCATGCAAACACCAATAATTACAACGTTTGGTAGCCGGTTGTTTTTGGAGGGGTTTTGAAAAAGAAATAACTGCATGAAACTAGCCTATTTGTCAATTTTCGTTTCAAGTGGTTGTTTGTATCTAACAGCATGTGGTCATTCAAGTCCGCTTTGCGGCAGTCGTTTGTGTGTTTGAAATCAACACACTATAGATATGCTATCGACATCGAACCGCTTTGCGCAAATAAAAGAGACAAATGGCTAAGAATACGGCTTTATTTAAGAATTCTATAATTTGATGTTTTGAGACAAACCTACTACATCAGTGTATGATCATTGTGCGTGGTCAAGCTTTAAGGCATTATACGTCTCTAAACAGAAATTTAATTTTTTGTTCCAACTTTTCTCAAGAAAACTTATAAGTACAGTCATAGTTATAGCTCTAGCACCGCTGTACAAAGTTTGGGATGAAAGAAATTACCTTGAATTCACGTATATTTGCGATTCCAAAAGGCGACCATACGCGGTGTTAACTTCCTGGAGAAAATGTAATATCATTATTCGAGGGACTTTAATATGGATCCACAAACGCAGCAGACTGGGGAAGTAGTATAAAAGGTTGAAGGTCTTTCTCTGAAGCGAATCCTACTCTAATGATAAATGTTACAATAATTTTAGAATGATTGGTGACTTCAATGGCAAACAAAGAAAGGATAAAAGAGTCCGTTTCCATGTGTACAAGATTACGACAAATTCTGGTGAACCTTTTATATCTTTGACACATAATTGAACATAAGACTAACGCATATTCTCGTAACTACCAGAGAACTGTATTGAAGATAAATGTGTGGTCACATTTTATTGAATATACAGAATTTCTGTTTTCTTGGTGTGAAAAAAAGATGCATTTCATCTCCTACTAGCTACGAAACTAATCTGGTGACATGTGGATTTTTTGCCTTTTATAAATCTCGAATTTCAACTTTCAATTCACAGTAAATAAATAAAACTATTGGTTTTGAACACAGAGGCTGGATCACCTTTCATCTGCTGTCTAATTTAAAATTCATGACTGCAGCGATGTGAGAGCATAAGATAGTTAGTAACGCACATTTACTATGTGGGGAAAAACTACAAATGTTAACATACGTTTTTGATCAGTTGAGATGTTTATTTCTAAAGTAAGGAAAAGATACATTCATAAGAAATACAAAGCCATCTGACCATGAGTCTAATAAATAGTCAGATTGAGGTCACAGGCTTAATCGTAATATACACTAATGCTCACATGAATCAACTAACTAGGTTTCCAGCCACTTTCTATTCCTACGTATGGCATATATTTTTTCCTGAACTAATCAGCACATAAGTTGACATTCGTAGTGTATTGGTCAGGAGGAGATATGACGCCATGTTTCCAAGACAACAGGTTTCCCTCGTCGTTACCATCGCAGGCATTCTTAACACCAGTGACTTCCTCGTTGGTCAACACGCGGTCCCAAACATTGAAGAACGCCATGTTCCCTTTGACTTCATACTGCCTAGAAGTACCCAATATGAACTTGCCACCGGCTGCCAGTTCGAATCCATCACCATGTCCAACTCCATTCGTAGCTCTGACGCCATCTTTGAAGACCTGCCACTCACCTCCCGATGACTTCCACGTGACACACACGTGATGCCAATTGCCGTCATTGACAGTGGTCGAAACTCCCTTCCAGTCGCCATTCTGCACCATTAATTCGGTATCATACCACAAAGCCATCACGTACTGCCCTTGTGTTTGGTAAGTGAACCATCCTCCATTTGAGTAGGTTGATTGTAACCAAAAGCATGCAGTTAGCTGGGTCAGCTTAGGAATGGTGGTGGAGGTCTCGATGGTAAAATCACCTTCAAACATGATCATTTTTCCCTCCAGGCCAGACAACACTGGTTCTGTAATGTAACCCATACAGTCAAAGCGCTTAATTTAAATGTGTAATTTGTTTTATCAAAGCGATCAAAGAAAAGCGAATCGCGTTGTTTTATACTAAGAAAGTGTAGGTAGTATGTTTTGACACTATTGAAGTACAAACGAAAACAAGAGACATTACCGCATGTTTCGGCCTTTTCGATCGGTAAACTACCCGGAGCTGAAAGCTGAACACCAAGATCGTCTCCGTTCCACGATATCAAATTGCCGGAGACAGATCCATCACATGCTTTTGCCAAATTCTGGATTTCCTCTGCCGTTAGTTTTCTGTTCCAGGCATTGAAGTTTGTTATCTCGCCCTCTATGTAGCCAGAAGACCATGCGTCACTAACTTTATCTTGTCCACGACCAATAATCATTATTCCACCTGCTTCAAGTTGATGCCCCTTTTCGAAGTTGTCTCCAGTTGAGATCGTAACGCCATCTTTGAAAAACTGCCAACCACCACTCGAACTCTGCCATGTTACAGTTACGTGACGCCAGAAACCGTCGTTCGCACCACAGTGAGAGGAGTCTCCAGAGTTGCCGTGCACGTACATCTTCATGTTGCCAATATTGCGAACACTGAATTCGTCTTCAGCTGATGGAGAGGAATATGCGAAAGGCACGGCCGAGTTGCTGCCCGAACTTCTCACCCAGAAAGACACAGTAATATCAGATATACTGTCCGAGAAAGGTTTCGTTAATACTATCGTCGATGTTTCCCCAAGACGTACCATTTTCCCCTCTAATACTTGGCCAAGTTTTTCTGTGAAGAAAAATGTCGTGTTTAAATCTATCAAGGTTTTCTGAACTGATGCGAATGAACCTTTGTGACGAGTGTTGAAGAAACAGATAGTTGTTTAAAAAAATACCAAAACGTAAACATCTGCTTGGTGATGAAAAGAGCCTGACTGTACTTGAAAGATTGTGTCATCATTTTGAAGAATGGTTTAACGGTTATAGCAAGGTTACTGCAAATTGTAAGTGCAAGAAAAGCTGACACAACATGACGTATCTTGATTTTATCAAGTTTCCTACCACAATCCCCTGGCTTGCCAACATCACAGTACCCCCATCGCGGGCCATCGACCGTGTAGCACCAGGGGCCATTTTCATTGTCAGGGTTTCTGCAGTAGTTATGATCTCCAAGCCCACCGTTCGGGTACTTTTCAGGGGTTCTAGAATGCTTCCGTGGTGTCTGGGAGGTCCATTTCTGACAAATATGGCCCTCTTCGGTTTTTGAAACTTTGCCTCGATAATCATTCCCATTGGAATCTTGGTAACATTCATCCTTCCCACCTTCAAGATAAAAAAAATATTTCAGAATGAGCTAAACATAACATCTAAAGATTGTTATACATTCATATGCTTTTCACGTAACAATTATTTTGGTTATGGAAAACAAGGTAACACACTCTTTCAAAGTCGAAAATCGTAGTCCACGCCATTATATGGTTGAAATTCACAAACGTAAACAACAGTGAAAAAAGGGGACAAAATAAAACACAAGAGAGTTAAAATAATTACGAAAGGAAACAGGGACATCCATAAAAGACACATGTTACCAACGGTGAGGATATCCTGTCCCGACTCTGGCATCTCGAATAATTTAAGTCAAGAGTCAATGTTGGCACTGACGTTTCATTTTCAAAACCAGGTTCATCCATTCTACAGTATAGCGTGAAATAGACAGATTATCTGACTTTACACTCCAACGAAATTATTATTTGCTACTTTATTTATTCATTTTGAAACCTGCAGAGTAGAATGAAATTGCACATTTGATACTTTCCATGGAGTTGACACATTTTACAGCCATTTAGACTTTGAAATATTTATTTTAGTCATTGGTTTCTCTGATCAAAAACCTCTCTGCTATGATCCATGCTATTTTTATTCTTTATGTTGAATGCTTAAAGCTTCGAGTTTCAAGGAGCTGTTACCTTAAATGGAAAGAAATGGAAAGAAAGATGCACTCAAGGACATGCATTCATCTTGCACTGCTAATAATGAGTTTGTAAATATAGATACCACGAGCTTACAACACTGTCATCCTGAGTTGCTGTCAATATGACGATAGTTATTTATATAAATTGGAAATCATCGTTTTTATCACAGAAAGTGATAAGTAGGTGACAAATGATGTATATTGTAAACATCGAGGATATCTAAACAGGCAGCAGAGCTGAAGGCACCACGAAGACGTAAGTTGACAGGCAACATACTCACCACATGTCTGTTTGGGTTGGCCAATGTCACAATAGTCCCATGTTTTACTTCCGCCGGAAATGTAGCACCAAGCGCCACCAGAATCTATATCAGGATTACGGCAGTAATTATGATCGCCAAGTCCACGATTTGGAAACGCTTCAGGAGTCTTACTATGTGAGTGTTCAGTCCATTTAAGACATGTGTAACCTTGCTTAGTGGTTGATTTCATACCTCGATAGTCGTTTGCCAATGCCTCGGTAAAACATTCTCCCTTGCCATCTGTATGAATCAAATAAAATTATGTACCAAGACACGAACAAAATGATCGAGTCTTTAATCGATTCTCACTCAAATGTAGGACTCGCACAAAACTGACAGCAATTCTCGACGCAATTCGAATGACCAACAAGTACACTTCTACCGCTAGTGAACGACACTTTTTTGTTGTGGGGATTTTATGTCATGAAATGCGCCTTATTTTGCAAATCCTCCTTTGTTCTGCGCGCTCTGCACAGTGGCGACCAGTTCTTTAACATTCCTTTATGAGATAGCAGTGACTTGGTTGTGTTAAGGCCGCGTTCAAAAAAAGTGGTGAGGGGGGGGGCTGGAGGAATTCAGGGGGGGGGATTCGAAAATTTTTGGGGTAGTCGAGGGGGGGACTTGAAAGTTTTGCTCTGCCTATAGGGGGGGACCTGAAAATATTTTGACTCCCAACATTTTGATGTCGTCCAATGGTTCTAATATTAGTAATAATTAAACAAAAGCTAGAACCGTTTTGTCATATTTTATGTCTTTATAAATCTCGAAAAAGTCTAAAAATGTATGAATGCCATTCAATTTTCGTTGAAAACGTTGGCCTTGTAATGGGGCAGGAGCTACAACTTTTGATAATTTTTCAATATTTCTATGCAATGTATCAAACACAGTTTCTTGGTGTCTCTCTACAGCATGCTGAAAAACACAATATACAGTTTGTCAACAAAGCCCGTTTGTCTTAATATTGGTGATAATTGAATGATGCAAATGCACGGTACACGTAGGCCGTGTTGGCAAGCTGAATACTGGATAGCTCAACATTCTGTAGGGAATAGAACAAGAACACAATTGTATAAACTGAACAAAAATATTGTCAAAATAAAAAGTTAATACAACTACTGCCCTGCTACTACATACAGGCAGTGACAGTGATACATGTAGCTCTGACTCTGATGTAGTTTAAGAAGAGTTTCGGTCATAGGACACTCAATTGACGGTGTAACATACATCTACTTGTACACAAGATCCAGCCAGAGATCAACACATAGAAGACTAGGGGACTAACAGTTACCATGGATTTTTGAATTCTGGCATATGAGAACAATCAAATATTAGAGAAAAAAGATGGGGGTCACCATAATTGATCTTATACAAATATACGATGAAAAGTCAGTTTTTCTAAAATCACTTAAAATCAATATATAAAACCATTCATTTCAAGTTCATGCAGTGAATGAAATTTTCACATCTCATTGTACCAATAACACAAAAGTAAAACTTTGAACAGTAAAGACTCTAATTTAAATGGAAAAATGTGTGACTAAATGGAATCTTTTATTTCTTATCAAATTAGCCATTATTACACCCAAAATTTCTGAGATTAAAACATTAATTTCATGGAATATTTCAACCTTCCAGTATTGTCAATTTTGCAAAACATTTTATGAGTGGCATCTAAGTTGTATATGTCTTGTACTTTTGAAAAAAAAATTTGGTAGGTCACTGTGCTCATTTTTTCACAATTTGGTTAAACGTAGCTAGGAATACACAATTTTCATACTCTTTTATGATTGTCATTTTGTGTGCTTTTCAGCTGGTGCCATTGAACTGGCCAGAGTTGGATAAACTCAAGTCCGCTTAGACTGAGAAATCCAAACAGTTCACTAATGCATTTAAAAATGAATCAATTTAAGAACTTGCCCTAGGTATATGGCTCTACAACCTGCTGATTAGAGATAGTGTTGAACATTTGCGTGCAGAACGACACATTACATGTTTTTTTTTACTCTGCAATGCATTCCTAATAAATATGCGGCTATATGGTAATTTGGGGGGGGACTTGAAAATTTTTGAGGGTATTGAGGGGGGGGGACTTGAAAATTTTTGAGGGTATTGAGGGGGGGATCTGAAAAAAAAAAAGATTTCAATCGCGATTCCTCCAGCCCCCCCCCTCACCATTTTTTTTGAACGCGGCCTAACAGCCAGTACATATTCGAATTCATTTCATAGAACATGTAGTTTTTATATGTGATAAAAGGGTAACCTATTTTTACGTGAATTTGATTGTAAAGCGCACTGAGATTATTGTAAATTGTAGTGCGCTTTGTCAGAAATAAACATTACGATGATAAAGATTACAGAAATGGTGGAGTCCATGATTTGACTCTTATTTTCTCGGATATCAGCTTCAATACGAAGAAGGTACTCCGGGCAACTAGATTTACGATACCTTTCTGGCAAATGTAATATGCGGCACTGCTGCACACCAAGTCTGAAAACTGCATTAGTCCTTCCCTGATAACACAAGTAAAAGGTGAGGATAAGTTCTAAAAAGTCACCACAACAAGCATGCATATAAGAAAATGTTTTTGTCTGGCTAACCCTATTAGTAAGAATACATTACAAACATAGTACTGAGTACATAATACTCTTATTCTGGTGTGTTACGTCTATCTATATCTATATGATCTGTTACTGTCAGAGTTGTCTTCTATTTTCGCATCGTTTGAGTTAGGGATACTTTAACAGCTGTGGGAATAATTGAATATTGCAAATGTGGGGCAACGTCGATTCAGATGATGAATTCAAGGGGAAAAACGCTTTGTAAAACCTCACCACAGATACAAACATTCTTGACCGCCCCCACTGTTATTAGGCTCATCAGGTTCCCAGTTGAAGAAAGTTAACTTTTCATCATCGACCGTACTCCATTCATTTCCTTTCTCCGGATATCGCCTCCCGTCGAAATGAAACCGGAAGTTCCTCTGACTGTAGGTTTCGATGGTACTTATGACGTGGTCGTTGGTATCTTTGTTCAGTATTTTTGCCAGAGAGCCTTGCTGGCTTTGGCAGATTTCAACAGCGATGTCACGATTGTCGGCCTCAAACACGGATGGCACATATTTGACGTCCTTTGGTTTCGAACCTGAAAAGCAAATGTACTACAGTTGAAGTCAAATAAGATTGCATTTGAATTTTAAGTGACGCACTTTCTTTCTCTGCTAATTGAATAAAATAACATCTCTCCATATCTTTGCTGAACTACTTTCACTGGTTTTAACGAAACTCTGTCGTTAGTTCAAAGTAGATTCGGATACTTTTCCTTGCATCTCACTAGCAAAAACGTATTTGGCACTCGGTGAGGCTTATCGGTTGTTGCCATGAATATTGTTTGCGCGAAACACACACTCCAACTGGGAAAAACAATACAATTAATAATTTTCAACAAACTTAGGAAAGTTTGAGCAAAACTTCATCGAGGCGCTTTCTACCTTAATGAGCGGCAATGAAGAGAAAATAAGGTAATAAAGTAAGCGTTGACTTACCGATGCCCGTCGACGAACAGGATGATTCGTTAACACATACGCAGGTATCTGCCAGACACACCTTTAAAGTGCAAGTGATATTTGCATGACGACGCTATGCATGACATATAACATTGTGTCTTCCGTATTTTGCTGAATTATATTTAACTTGTTCGAAGCAAACGTAAGTCGGATATCGATGTTATAAATTCTTCATAGCAGTTTTTGCTTTATTCTGGGTATCTGTCTTTGTGAGTAGTAGAGTAAAGGTGGACAACTGGGATTAATAAGAATTTTACACCCCATTTTATTCATTTATCTACATGAAGCGAAGGAAAAATTAACCATCCATGTAACTAAAGTATAACCCTGACCTATATACGAACTCACGCACAGCAGTGCATTGTCCTGAACTCAGCGGGAAATTCCCTGCTGAGTCAGGTCCTGGACTTGCGCAATACACTAGCTGGGAACCACTGATGCTGGGACATGTAGAAACTTGTTCTGTCTGACCTAAACACGTTCCGAAGGTGTACGGGAAATTCCGTGTGAGTCATCACCATCAAACTAGCCTATATAAAGGCACTTTTACCCGTGTTGTCAGTCAGTCGCGGAGTCCAGCTGATGTGAATTTTTTCCTACTGCATGACTGAGGTCTGAATTTCCGGTAGGTTTTTTTCTGAACTCGGAGTTCCTATCGGTGCGAACTTGTTCACCTGATAGATAAAATTTTAGTAATTTCCTCTGAACTTAAAATGTGACGGAAGACCATTACTTCAAATAATATGAGACGTTTCAGATGAATGGTACTGATATCTAAAGTGTTCACTCTTTTATCTCTACGTACAAATGTAGTTCCTAAGTCGTTCTCTATTCTATTCCCACCAACAAAACATTCAATACTCATTTCCCCTCCCCGATCTTTATCAATACTTATGATAATATCACAAGTTGTTCTGTTATCTGTTTTCATAGCATAATATCCAACCAAATCGTCAAATTCATCTCCAGTAGCTAACTTTACACATCTAATGAGAACTGTACCATGTTGAAGTATTTTCATATTATCAGTCATCTGTTGATTTACTGTCTGTAAAGTGAGAACAGCTGCCTCATCACCGACACTTTTAAGACCCAGTTTCTTTAAAGTTGTGTCCCAAAATAATCTAACTGGAACTCCGCTAGCTGTATACGAGCAATAATTCTCCCCTCGTTTATCCACCTTCTTAATGTATTATCTGCCTTCATTATTGTATTAAGAGGACTAATTTTAAGGTGAATCGGTATACCAAGAAGTGCAATGTATGGATTCGTAGGAGTAAGCCAACTACGAAAATCTAACAACTTGTACTTGTTAACATTGCTATCGAAATAAATAACATTTGGAGTTCCTGGTGGTTCAGCAACTCCACCCGCAATTTCACTATCCAATATATCTAAGATGTTACGCGGCACATTATAAGGCATGAATTTCTGACTAGCCGAATCCCATGTCAGAGCAAAAGGAGTAGGATCATTCGAAGCCTTTGTGGCGTCAATTACAGTTTCATCAATGTCTTTAAGTTCGGAAAATTCTACAGCATGTTCGTGGGGTGGCGCCGCGGCATTGGCTAAAACGAAATATTTTTCGCGGTCCTTGTAACGAAGGACGTAATCCTTATTATGATTAGCAGCCATCTTAGTATTATTGTTAACTTTAACATCACTCAGATCTTCAAGCTCAAGATTTTGCATACGAATTGTACCTAGACCGAAGCCACTTGGATCAGACATACTCCGTAGGGACCTATATACAATGAAAAATTAAATAATACCTTGTAATATACACAATCATGGCTTCAGCTATAGGAATGACAGTTCTCGGTGCTGTATTAAATGCAACGGCATTTACAGGAGGAAATATTATCGGACAAAAGCTTTCGGGGAATGGTGACGCTCTTATTGAAGAAAAGGTCCGACATGATAAAGCATTAGAAAAATTTGAACATGATCGCAATGTCTGGTCAGAAAAAAGATTACTACAGGCTGATTGGGAAAGAGAAAATCAAGCAAAGGACGCACATGCTGCAGCTGAGTTAAGAGATACAGATGCAGAAATCCTTGAAGAAGCAGCGGCGCAAGCCAACTATGCATCAGGTCGTTCCGAAGGCGAAGCAGTTCAATTCTCAGATTATTATCAACCCAGTCCTGAGCAAAAGAAATATGAAATGATATATATTGCTGGAGGATTGGTCGTGGGATGTTTTATCTTCCGATAGGGTTACACCGGCCCCGCTTCGGGACTACAATAATTCAATACAAAAGCTAATTGGCCAGTTATTGAAATCGATCATGTTTCCATCCTGATCCGTTATCCAGATACGAATTGAATTCATCCAATCTCCCCCTTTTCTCAATGGCATAGAAATTGCTCCGTTTTTAAAATCGTAAGTAACCTTTTCACTTATTTCTCTCGTATCCCGGATGGGAAGTATTTGTAAACAGTTCGATACTTTCCCCTGTATGTATTCACCCGAACCAAATGAAACATAATTTCCAGTAACATCGACTACATCTGAATGAACTATATATTTAGTGACTGTTAAGAAATCCACTTTCTTCGGACTAATAGTACTTTTTATAACTGGGTTGTCCTCAGGTTTATCTGAAAAACCAACTACGTTGGCAAAGCTACCTGTAGCATTGAAATAAACTTTAACATCTTTAGCCAAAGTTAGAAGAACGTGGTTTGTCGGCAGATGTTTTTCAAAATTAATTTTTTGCTTCAACCCGATTGCTTTGTTTAACGTATCGATATTGTAGTTACCTGGACGTATTGATTTAGTCTTCTTTGGTTGGTCACCTTCTTGATATTTTAGTACATTATTTGTCGATGTTATGTTATGCCATGAATTATATAGTCCACACTCTAGCAGTCTTATCTTCGTAAACTGTGTCGTGTCAATACAAGGGTAAAAATTAACAGTAACAGGTTCACCTGTTTGACTTTCAATCCAAATGATCATTGTTGTGCGCTGTATATATTACTAAGTATAATTTTTTGATGAATAATATTCCGAAGGTGCCCATTACGAAGTATAAGGTTCAGCAGGAATAATATTTTTCTGTTCAAGAAGATCTTTAGTCGCAACCGCGGCAGCAGTCGCACCGCCTAATTTTGCCAAGCGAGTTAAATTTGGTCGACTTGGATCGCCAACCTCTATTTTCAGAAATTTGCTGGAGATCATAAGATATCCCATCGCTAGTCCTGCGATTACAATACCATCGTACATTGTGTTTACAACTGTTTTAATATCCATGATTGCTGACTAGTATATAAAATAAAAAATAAAAATAAAAAATATGGGGAGTTAATCCATCTCATACAATGTAGAGGAGCTGGAAACCTCCCCCTCCCCCTCCCCTCCCCTCCCCTCGGAACCCCTGTCGGAACTGTTCTGGAGGGAGCTGCTACGGGCTCTGTTTTTTTCGCTTTCTGAAGCGGTTCATCTTTCCGGGGGGGACAGGGGGTATGTCGAGCACGCCCCCAATATAGCCCTAATGCAGTCAATGAAACTCCCACAATTCCTAAAACAAGATAACATTTATTATACCAGCGTGAGCTATCACACTGTTCTTTCATTATAGGCGGTAGGTCTGCTTCAGTCGCTACCGCATCGCTCCCCCCATTCCCCTCCATTGCTTTTAGTTTCTTCTCCTTGTTTTTCCTGTTCCATTCCGCTAATTTCTTGCCCGCAGCAACTCTCCCTGGATGCTTCGGCGGTAACGTCACTTTCTCTATGTTGCGCTGTGTCGGAGTCGTTTCCGTTTCCGGTGTGGGCCCCGTTTCCGTTTGCTGAGTCGGCGAAGTTGAATCCATTTATTTCAGGTACTATATTAAACCCGATTTTTTTAAAATTTAAATGTTTACCTGTAATTAAACCGGTGGAAACTAGAGCAATCAGGGGCCCCCATGTGTACCCTATCCGTCCTGATAATCGTTTTATTTCACTGTTTAGAATAAAATCCTTTTTAAGATCAGTGGCATAGTTATCTCGGTCATCGATTGGAACTACCTGACTGATTGCGCGGGCTCCTAGATCTATGAAACTTTGAGTGATGGTATCACTTATAAGAGAACTGTATTTCGCTTCGTACATTTTGAAGGCTTTATCCACCGTTTCATCTTTCCATTTTTCTACGTCAACAACTGTAATCTCCTTACCAAAAAATAACTTACTTTGACCACTTGCGATGACACAGAGTATTTTTTCACGTTTCGTCTCTATTATGGATCGATTATTGTCCGACGCTGCGGTTGGTCCTTCCGTTCCGATAGGGGAACCGTTCCGATAGGGTGCTGTCGTATTTGCCGCTGCCGATGACTTTATTAAATTCTCCATTGTTTGCAGTATGTTATCTATTCTTAGTAAAAAATAAAAAATTCGTTTAAACCTGAATCCGAAATAAAGTATTAACATAGTCTGGAATGTTAGTAACCCTAACGGAACGATTCCGACAGGGATTCCGGGAAAATTCTCCTCCATTTAAATCTATATGTATATAGAAACACGAATAATGAGTACAGACTTATTCCCAGTTGCTTTTCAATTGAATAAGACGAGCATACCAACAGTACAGCATGCTGATATTCCTTCCAAACCGGACGGGGGAATAAAACCTATTCTCATGGACTTAGAAATATATGTAACACCGACAGATAAATTTACTTTTCATCCAAGGGATGTGTTCAAAGATAACGTAATCACTCATCGATCAGCTAAAGAAAGTAATGTCTGGCTGGGCAGTCCGCATATGAAATATTGGGACCAGCAACTGAATTTCGCTGTATGGTGCAGCACTACTGGTTGCGGTATATCATTCGCCCATCTCTTTGATAATAAATTTCCGCCGCAAATACGATCATTCTGCCGTTTCCATGTATACTTTACAATACGTAGGATCCTTCACGAAATGGGCGTTGCACTTCCAGACGACCCCCTCCCCACCTTCAAAGCGGGCGACAATCCATACAATCTCGTCCAATATGAACTTCTATGTACAGAATTTGGAAATATAAGCCCAACGAAGTCCGACTTTCGTTATCGAAAAGGTCAAAATAAGGGTCTTGGTTATGGTTATGAATATTATACTAATCGTGGGCCCGTTAGACAGCCAAAAGCGATATACAACGGTCATGACTTTTTCCTCTCAGCCGACGGAGGCGTTTTCTATACACATACAATTTTTGGAAAGAAAAAACATGTACTGTCCGACAAAGACCGACCACACTATTATTTCTTCCGAAATGATGGATCAGAGGGGCAATACAATAGTTTCATTCCTCTGAAGGGAGACTCGGGATTGACAAAGGCTGGCCTAGCCCGCCTCAACGAAAGTCTTGAAGCCTACGTATATTGCATACTCGGTGCACAAGCAAATATTCGCAGTACCATAGTAGGTGATACTGGCAGTGCAGAGCAAGTCCGAAAAGAATTCGGTGTTCTCCTCGAAGATGAAATTCGTAATACAGACAAAGTAATCAGTTATAGGCGATATCAAGACACAATAATGAATACTGGTGTCAAACTTGATATGGCAGTCTCACCCAATTTACTTCTCTTACCGTCTGAAATGGTCATTCTTTCAGGCCCAGCAATCACAGGTTATAATAATGAATTGCAATACGCAACAGAATCTATGTCCTTCGGAGTGAACGGTGATATAAACACGGAAGTTCGAGAAAGTGCTGTACATGAGATGGAAGGAGGAGGGGAGGCGGATCCTGTGAAGTGGCAGGACGAGCCCGGAGGATCACCACCTCACAATGACACGACTCTGGGGGGCCTCCCCTCCCCAGAACGGGCAGCATCTGCAACACTCGACGCAGACCCTATTCACGAATATGGTAAAATTGGTTTGTTATCTTTAGCAATATTCATTACTATTGTAGGTACTGGAATAAAGTCACTAAATATATAGATCCAGAGGAAATGTCAATATACGTAACCCCACCATTCAACATGATTATAACTGGACCGACATATTCTGGCAAAACAGAATTTATGTTGGACCTCCTCACCGGTCCGTACTTAAGGAAATTCGAATATGTGATATTCATTTGTCCAACATTCATGAATAATAAAGCGTATAATAGAAGATTCATTTTCACCGATGATAATGTGTTTATATTTCCAGTCGGACTCGATGCAGTGGATGATACATTAACCTACGTGCATAAAGAATGGGCTGGAACGAACACTTTAATAATCCTCGATGACTGCGCCTCGTCCAAAGATATGAAGAAGCGCAGTAACGTTTTAGTCCAACTTGGTTTCAGCGCAAGACATGACGGATTATCTGTCTGGGTTCTGACTCAACAATATACTAGTATTAGTAAACCATTTAGGGAAAACATACAGATGTTAGTACTATTTTACACACCGAACAAGATAGACAACAAAACTATTATAAAAGAATATGGAATGGAGGTGTCAGAACGGGAAGCCGTGGGCCTAATCAAGCAATTGAAAAGTAGGCCATTCAGTAATCTAGTATTTCGTTTACGGAATCCATACGACATAAAATTATTCGTATAATATAGCAATTATGGAAGCTGAAGGTTTCACCCCCGAAGGAACTTTTAGAGAATTATATTACAACCCGAAAACTGGTTTTGGAGGTGTACAAAAATTGTATGACGCAGCACGCTCCAGCGGGTTAAAAATTACTAAGAAAGAGGTGCAGGAGTGGTTAAAAACTCAGCTTACTTATAACCTACATAAACCGGTACCTCGTACTCGTGCTACGGGCGGCCGGCGCGTTTTTGTAACATCGATAGACTCTCAATGGGAAGCGGATCTCGTGGAATTCCCTTCATCATTCGCAAAAGAGAACCGTAACATTCGATACATGCTAACAGTAATCGATGTACTCAGTAAATACGCATGGGCCAGGCCGATACAGTCAAAAACGGCTGATGATACGTTACAGGCGCTACAAGATGTGATTAAGAAATCCGGGAGAAGGCCCGACAAACTTCAGACAGATGAGGGGCGGGAATTTACTAACCGAAAAATGCAGGGGTGGCTCCAGGAGTCTTCCATTCATTGGTTTCACACCTACAGTGACAAAAAAGCTAGTGTTGTTGAACGTTTTAATCGGACTCTTAAGACGATGATGTGGAAATACTTTACATACAGACAGACACGAGAATGGCTTTCTATTCTACCAGAACTTCTTGAGAATTACAATAACACCGTTCACGGAAGTATCAAAATGAAACCCAGGGACGTAACAGAGGAGAACGATTGGCAGGCATTTTATACACTATTCGGTCCTGAGTTGGCAGCCGGGGGAGTTGACCCTGAATTCAAGCCGGGAGAACGAGTCCGAATTACAAAATACAAGACCACTTTTAAGAAAGGATATTTACCAAATTGGACAGAGGAGATTTTCGTAGTTTCAAAAGTGGTGTACGCAGCTGGACTAGGAACACCACCAGTTTACAAAATAAAAGATCTGAATGGAGAGGAAATACTCGGCACTTTCTACTCCGATGAACTTCAGAGTGCCCTTTCGGAACGGGGAGCCGACGAGCTGTACAGAGTAGAACGAATTTTGAAGACGAAAAAAATTAGAGGAAAGAAATATTATCTGATAAAATGGAAAGGTTATCCGGAAAGTTTCAATAGTTGGGAGCCAGAGGAAAATGTTATTAGAACTTCGTAAGTTCCTGTGCTGGTACTTGTCAAGTACTAACGTAAGTACTACGTAAGTACTAACGCAAGTACTAACGTAAGTATTTACGAAAGTTATTCAATAAGTACCATGGAAGAAGTCTTAATTTCTTGAAACCTGAAAGTGACAGCTTACCATTATTCTTCCAACCACCTGGCCAAGTATTTATCATGTACTGTCGTAAGTAATGTTCACTTACTGCATCTTTTTCGGCAGTATGTGGATGAGGTGGTACAGGGGAGGTTCCTGAACATATTAAGTTTGCAAGATCTTCAAAACGACTTCTCATGTTGCCATAGTCCGTTCTTTCGAGTCCCCCTTTTTCAGCTTTATCGATAAGTTCTGGTTGAAGTATAATGTACACAACTGACATGAGCCATAGACAAGTAACTTCAAAGTCCCTTTCGGAACCGTAGGGCTTCATCATATCAAGTGCCTGCAAGTCAAACGGAGCATTATAAGCGTGCACAGATTCACAAGCGTTAAGAAGTTTGTGTAGGTTCTTTAGTGACACTCGAGGTTGTTCTAGTTGTTCTTGACCAGGTGGGAAGTACGCTTTTTCAAGTTCCTCCTCCTTGAAACCGTCTATTAAAAATCCTTGGCTGCCGCCGCTCCATGCAATTCCAAAGTCAAAAGCTTGTGGATATTCTACTGGCCCGACTGTCTCGGTATCAATTGTTGGATTAAGTATATTCTTGAGAACGAGGGGGGTAAGAGCGTTCCGAATTACCAAACATGGAAGCCTGTAGTCGTGGCAAATTTCTAAGAAAGTCTGTTTGAACTTGTTGTGAATCTCTTCTAGTTCTTCTAAGGCGGCTATTTCGTACGACCTGGCTTGAGTCAACACATTCCGCCTGCAATAATCCCAAGGCATATCTTTGAATATGATAATGAAACTGGGTAAATGGTCAAATGCTCTAGAAACAATCTTTTTTTCTTCCGTTGCCACGCCCCGGATTCGAGAAAAAGTCAGATGTTGAATTATGGAAGAGTCGCAAATAATGTAGTGTTCTGAAGGGAAACCTTCCCCCTCCTACTCCTCCCTCACCCAAGCCTGATATTGTAAATTAAGAGTATGTTCTATAAACTGTTTCTGAAAATCGGCAATCGAAACAACGACACGCCCATTATAAAAGTCGGCAATGTTGCTAGAAAAACTAGTGTCAAATTCTGGCACGTGAGACACCTCCGGTCCCTCCGCCAAATTTACTGCATCGTAACTCTTACCACTTCCAGTTGGTCCATTTATGAATATGTATGACATTTTGAGGATACTATATCATAGAAATTTTTTTTAAAAATTTTTTTTTATTAAGATATATACGATAAGACAATGACAATCCTTTCTATTTCAACTGCAATAAAAATACTTGAAACCGGAGAAGAGAATATTCAAATCAGTGACGGCAAACTCATATTTGGTGAATCTTTGGTAGATCCTTTCATATACGTAGACAGTGAGCTAGAAGTGGTTTTCAACATCGGACCTAAGTACGGTTCGGGAGGAGATCCAGCTACATGCGATGGGGTGTGTGTCCGTTGGCAACCGAGTCTTCAAAAGTTTACTGATTTAATAATATTCCGTACCCTAGGTGAAAGTTTCGATGCAAGCACTGCTAAAAGTTATGCTCTAAGCCTGGCCGCTCACTCCAAGAATACTATCGGAACCGTCACCGAAGGGAATCCTATCGGAACGACCTGCAGATTTTACAATCCATCTAAAGTGTATCAGAAGCGAGGTAGCGGGGCGCAGCCAGTTGCGTATTTTAAATTTCGGTTTAAAAGAGGGGGAGGGGCTCACGATTTCGATACATGTATTGATATGGTTCAAGAAATTGACTGCTGTTTTAAAACAGTGAGCCCATTGCCAGTCCGAGAAAATCCTGCTATTGTACCTCGTAATATCCGAAAAGGTAGTAAGATTCTTAGCATTTAAACCGCGCTTAAGTAAGCGTGGCCTTTCTTTCACTGTTGAGAGGTTATTTTGTGCTGCGCCTAATAAACCAGAAATTCAAGATGCGGAAGAACTAGTCGACTTAGAAAGATTAGGTGAGATATATAAACGAATAAATGCTGACAAAAATATTATAGTGGATTTTGATGACCTATCATAGAATAATTATTTTTTCATTTTAAAAAAATTTAGGATAGTATATATCATAAAGATGGCCAGTCAATTACATACAGCATTCAAGGGAGCAGTTTTACAAAAAAAATTTCCTGAAGTCAAGCGAGTCAAGGATATCGGGGAGCTGGTGGATATTGAAGGTATGGTCAAAGAAAGCCATTCGGAACGAAAGATGTATTCTGTTTATACTGAAATGGAAGTCAAATTATCGGATCCGAAAACTGGTAATATACAAAATCGTACATTGCATGTTAAATTAAATGATACATACACAAAAGATGTAAGAGGGGCGGATGTGGGGCAACAATTAATAGATCGCTACGATCGTATGCTTGATACAATTGAAAATGTTGAGGGTTCTGGTCTCGTTCTCGAGGAGATACTTAATTTTGAAGTAATTCTAGTAGAAGTTTTACTCGGGGCTGGAATGCATTCCGAAGGGGAACGGATTCAACTTCCCGGATGGTTAAAAAATAAGCATTGTGTGAGCGATCTGGTGCTACCTTCGGGCAGCGAGAATTGTTTTCAGTATGCCATCGTAGCAAGTTTAAAGTTGACCGACCCCGAGTTTCGCAAAAAGAAATGTGGTCAGGTAAGGAGAAAATGGAATACGTTTTACAAATTTATTGCTGACTACTGTTGGGAAGGTATTCCCTTTCCTACGCCCGCCGATCTGACTGTATTCAGGCGCTTCGAGCAGCAAAATCCAGGGGTCAAACTTCAAGTATTTCAGATCTACGAAAATGATCCCACTCCCCCGTCAGACATAACTGTGTTATATAGTGCCCGTTCCGAAGGCGAAGCCGATAGGAATCAAATAGCAAATATCTTACTGATAGTTGGCGAAGACGGCGGCCGTTCTCACTTCATGCCAATTACTTCGTTAAATCGCCTTCGTAATTCTCGTACTAATCGAAAGAATGAGCGCAGACGGAAGTGTATTTGTATGGTTTGTAAGCGAGGTTTTAAGTCAACAGAAGAATTAGAAATACATCAGGTGTACTGTGGAACAGACGACGCCCAGCCAGTTTTTCCTAAGGAAGTGTGTCAATTCGAAGGACATCGGAAGAAGGTTCCTTCTCCCTACGTCGTCTATGCAGATACTGAGGCAATTATTGAGAAGGGGACCGGCCGACACATTCCAATTTGTCTTTCGTATGTTATGGTGGAACGGGGGTGGGGAGGATCGAATCCTTCGGAACGGCGGCCACCCACTGTTTATGGTAAAAGAACATTCACAGGTCTCTCCTGTGTTACAGAATTTCTAAAGGATATGAAAGAACGGGCCGAGTATTATTCGAAATCGTATTATTGGAAAATAATACCGATGAAAGATAGATCTAATTACCAGCGTGACGGATGTGATCCAGTCTGTATTGCATGTGGAGAGCCGGCAGGATACCGAGTAGTGAAGGAGGAGGCGACTTTTTATTGCGAGGGATGTCGCCCGTCGAGAACCATTCCTATCTACTTTCACAACCTCAAGGGATACGATGGTTCTTTTATTTTGAAAGAATTACATGAAATCGTTACCGAAGGAGATGGAGGGGGTTCCGGACAAGAGCCAAATATAATAGCTAAGACGAGCAATGGTGGAATTATGGGCCTCTCGAAAACATTTATTTTTCACGCCTCAATTGTTGTTGCCGGAGGGAAGAGGGAGATAAAGAGACGCCACTTTTCTATAAAGTTTATGGACAGTGCTCAGTTGATGATGGGGTCATTGGCGAAGTTGGCAAAAACTGTGCCGGAGGATGGGTGGACGGCGGCCCCACTTTCGTACCCGGACATTCAAAGGGCGAAAGAAACACCCTTCCCCTACGAATATTTAGACTCGGTTGACAGATTAGAAGAGGGTGAGCTCCCGGAGAGGGGGGAATTTTATAGCGAATTGACGGAAGAGGGGATTTCAGAGTCTGATTACGAACATGCATTGCGAGTATGGGGCGAAGTTGGATGTCGTACGATTAAAGATTATATGGAATTCTATTGTGAGACTGACGTTCTCCTTCTTGCAAATATATTTGAAAATTTTCGCGACACATGTTTAGAAGCATATAAGTTAGATCCAGCCCACTATATGTCGGCGCCCGGCTTGACATGGGATGCTATGTTACTTTACACAGGTAATAAATTTGGGCTCATTCAAGATGCTGAGCAGATGAATTTCGTACAGAGGGGAATTAGAGGCGGTATCAGCCAGTGTAATATTCATTATTTACAGACAAATCATCCTGCTTACGGGAATTACGATCCAGAGAAACCGGTGACCGAAATAAAATATCTCGATGCAAACAATCTCTACGGCTGGGCAATGAGTCAACCAATGCCTACGGGCGGACTTCATTGGATGACGATGGAAGAGTGGGAGGAATGGGAAGAAGGGGGCGGAGCTGGCGGAGCTGGTTCCGGAGGGTGGGGACCTGGCGCCACCTTTCCACCAAGTTTTCTAGAAGTAGACTTAGAATATCCCCCCGAATTACATGAAGAACACAGCGATTTGCCATTAGCACCGCATCACTATGAATTTCCGAGGCAGGGCGGTCGACTGATTACAAGTGTGATGGATAGAGAGAGATACGTCTTACACTACAAGTTGCTGGAATTCTATCTTCGGATGGGAATGAGATTGAAAAAGATTTATCGGGTGCTTGCTTTCGATGAGGCTCCATGTCTCGCGAAATATATTGACTTTAACACTAAAATGAGGGCAAAGGGGAGGACAGATTTCGAAAAGAATTTCTATAAGCTGATGAATAATGCAATGTTCGGTAAGACAATAGAAGATGTTCGAAAGTACAGAGACTTTAAATTTGTTTCGGACTGGAACGGCACGGATAGTGGACGTAAAAAGATTCAGAAGTATAATCCAAAGATGAAACATATAACTTTCATAACTTCCGAAGAGGATGGTGATTCCTGCGACAGTGCCCTACTGGAACTGAAAACGGATGAGCATAAATATGTAAAACCAGTTTTCATCGGCGCCGCAGTACTGGAACTTTCTAAGCTGCTTATGTATGAGACGCATTACAATTACTTTCGGGTCAAGTTCCCTGGAATACGATTAGCCTACATGGATACTGACAGTTTTGTTTACAGTGTACCGATCCCGGACCCGGACGTAACTTTCAATGATATAGTCCGAGAAGATGTTGAAAAGAATGGTGAGAAGTCTATATATGATACTAGTGGGATGAGCTCCGCAATAGCCCCCAACTTTCCGAAGATTAATAAAAAAGTGATAGGTAAATTTAAAGATGAGTTGAATGGTGAACCTATTCTTGATTTTGTCGGCATACGCTCGAAAGTGTATGCTTTTCGAACTCCCGTTTCCGAGACGAAAAAAAATAAAGGGGTGAAAGATGTTTGTGTTAGAAAACATTTGAACTTTGAAGATTATAAAGATCTGTTTGAAACTGGGAAGAAGCCGGAGCCGGCACAGTTTGTACAGTTTGTACGGAAAAAGGCTGGAGAAATCCGTAGTGAAAAGCGCAGTAAAATCATGATGGCGCCAAATGATATCAAACGTGTGCAGCTATACAATCCAGACACAGGCGAATGGCTGGCAGAAACATGGCCGATAGGAATGACGGGTCATGGTTAAAATTGTAAAGACTTTAATCTACTATTTTCAACAGTGACCTGGGCATCGCTAATAACATAAACGTGGGCAAATATATTATCATCGCGAGCGTCGTCGGCACCCTTAACTGAGGTGTCTTTCTTCAGAATTTCAAGTTGAATTCCGTCCTTTGTGTTCATTACTCTAAGACCATTTCCATGAAATTCAATATCTTTAAAACTACGCAGATCGATAAACAGACAAAATTTATTCTTCAAATAATCAACTTCATCTATATCAATTTCACACCAATCTTTATCTTCAGCAAAATACCGTCGCACCTCTCGCCAAAATTGTCTTGGTATCATCTTCTGAGCGTACACTTTATTTGCAATGCCTTCGATTGATACAGACACAGATTCAATGGATGGGTTAAAGAAAAGTTCACTGTTCAGTTCTGTCTGATTCTGATTTTTAGTGAAGAGTATAGCGATACCTCTAATGCTACGTCGTGGTACATTTATATTTTCATTGATAACCGTGTCCGATTCTTTGAATGGTATTATTCTAAAATAATGTATATGCTCGTAGAGAAAACTTTTCCCGCTGTTGTAATAACCAGCAGTTGACCTCGCGAGATCGAGGTCAGAAATTGTCTCGTATTCCATTTGAATGTTTTTTAATTTATAATTGACTGTAACAACCTGATTACTGACAAGTAATTGGGAGGCAGGTGCAAGCGTAATTTCCCATTCGATATGACTACCTAACGCTGATGGATATGCAACTCCATGACCTGTTATGAGGGGGTGAGTGAGACGAATAGCATATTTTGTTTTATATGTGTCGAAAAGTAAAAGATCGTCCCATTTTGAAAGCCTGTCGGCATTTGCATCGGCCGCGCCGCTTCTTAATTTTCTTAGATTTTCGTTCTGAATTCCGTACAGTGTCATGTTCGTTCTCTCCTTTTTATGTTTGAAGAGATCGCGATAACATTCAATAAGGTTATATTTATTCAAATCGAAAAGTGTCTGACCCTCAAATGTGAGTTTCATACGCTCCACCAAATTTTTTGCAACATTTTGTACTACTCGGTTATCTTCATGTCCCGTTACTTCGAGATCAAAAACCAGGTTGAAAGTATCTGGAACTAGTACTACTCCGCTTTCTAACTTTGGACATCGTATGATAAGTGTCTGGCCTGGATCTGCTTCACTTGGATTATGAGCTATCACATGATGAGTTCTTTCTGACTTCGTTCCATTTGGTATTCGGTTGGTGAAAGTCGGTGATAATGTTCTATCGTACCCCATTTTCGTGTAATGTATATAGTAGAAGAAAAAAAGAAAATTAAGTTTCACTTCGTGTATATAATAACTTAGAAGAAAAAATCACATCTTTACATAAATATTTCCGTCTGACTGAAAGATAAATCGATTACCTGTGTCGCGAATCAATCGAAGAACCCAATATTCTTGGAGATGTTGGACTTCCATTTCATCATTGTCAATCTCCTGAAAGACGTTTATGAATTCTAGTCGCTTAAAGAAGTTAGTCTTTTGACATTCCTTCACGAAAGCTAATATGTTATGATAAAGATTATCATCTTTGAGTCGGACACCTGGATTTGCTCGAAGGATATGTCGATTTACCCGCCGAAGTTTGCACCATTCCAATTCGACAGAGAAACCAAACAGGTCTTTATTTTTAGAAAGAAATTTTGCAATATTCTTTTCACCAAACATGTTGATGCCGTAGGGAGTGTGATATATTAATACATAATTTTATTTATAATGACTAATGTTAATCCAGTTAAAAATATCCATAGCTGTTCTCCAACAAATCCGACAACCGATCCTGCTGTTTTTAATAGAAAACTGACGAGGGAACCGATTAAACCTGGTATTGCAGCAGCACTTTTTGCGGCCAATGTTTTTAACCATTCGCCAAATTGCTTTACAATTTCTTTCGCTTTTGTATAGCTATCGCTTGAGCCTTTGGGCGGACCTGAACCTCCTGCGTTTGCTCCTCCTCCCCCTGCTCCCCCTCCTCCTCTAGTCACAGCTAGGGCAATTGTTGATATTGTCATTCCAAGGGCAGTCAGTATTGCAGCTATTGTAATACCATTCCGTTTAAATAATTCTGTCAGCTTCAGCCTGAGTGACAATTCTGGATCGGAAATTACATCATGAAGAGACCTAGTCGTAGCTAGACTTTCACGTGCCTCACTGATCTTACCATGTTCGTATTCAATTCGATCAACAATTTTAGCTTCTCTTGTTATGAGTTCAGCTAGTAGTTTCTTGGCTTTTTCTTTTCCTTGGGTGTGATCTTCAGGAATTTCCTTTAACTGTTTTTCAACTTCTCTTTTCTCTAGCCTTATTTTAACTTTTTCATTGTTAAGCTCGCCAAGACGCATATTCGCAATCCTTAATTCATCATTAATAGCTCTATATTCTGGGTTTAGATTGTTCCATTGTTCGATTTTATTTTCAAAAGCTTGTATTTTATCTGCATTACCAGAAGCATCTTGTCGTAAGAATGTCAGTTCATCTTTGTATACACCCATGTCTTCTGGAGTCATCTTCTCAGCCGGTATTTTATCGTTTTTCACATCTTCAGAATACAATGTAGAACTTACAAATTCGGGCTCTGCGCTAGAGCGACCTCCTAATACTTCTCTAATAAATGCATGTCCTCCTTTTTCACTCCTTAATGTGGCTAGCTTATAAAATCCACCTCCTCTGTCTTTAGACAGCTTGAGGTCTTTATAATACAGCTTTTCGTCCCTAATCTCAGATTCTGTAGCCAATACATTTAGTGCATCCGGATCAGTAATTTTATTCTCCTTTAAGAATTTATTAGCCATTCTTAATTTTTTATCTACTCTAAGTTCAGTCAAACGACCCACCTGCGGGCTCCGCGCGCTTGAGCTATCCCGGTAAGGATCGACTTCTGCAAGGACATTATCATCGTCTATAAAGAATGTTTCAGCAGTAGCGTCATCATCATCATTTAAATTTGCATCACCGAAATCCTGGATTGGTATATCATCTCCTCCTTCTGCCATATTGTATTTCTATATTACTACAATTATTTTTTATCATCCCTTACATATACAGTAAAAATGCACATCTCAGTTGTTGAAAGCGTTGAACAATTGGCTGATTATATAGAAAGAACAAGTGCTGCATATCGGCGAAGTTATAAATTAATGGGTCGAATTGATATGGCTCTTAATATTACTAAGGGAATTCTTGTAAGCTCTGCTGTAATAGCAGCAATTCCAACAGTTCCGGTACTGTTAGCCTTAACTCCTATACCTGGCGTCGTTATTGATGTAATACAAGGAAAAACGGGAGTATCAAAAAGAAGAGAGAAGTATAAACATTATTACGTTCAATATAAACAGCTGCTTACACAAATACAAGAAAAAGGTGCAACAACAGAGGCCCCGGGGTCAGAACTTATTCAGAACATATTTCATCAGGCGCTAGAAATACAAAAACAAGAAGGATTTAGTCCGCCGCTGGAGCGATATCTACGATATTATGGATTGAATGGATATGAAAGTTAGTTCGTACCGATAGGAACTCTCGTGTTCAACATCAGCTAGACTCCGCGACTGACTGACAACGGGGTAAAAGTCCCTTTATATAGGCTAGTTTGATGGTGATGACTCACACGGAATTTCCCGTACACCTTCGGAACGTGTCTACACATGTTGTGTGTTTAGGTCAGACAGAACAAGTTTCTACATGTCCCAGCATCAGTGGTTCCCAGCTAGTATATTGCGCAAGTCCAGGACCTGACTCAGAAGGGAATTTCCCTGCTGAGTTCAGGACAATGCACTGCTGCGTCAAAATTGTTGCGCGTGCGTGAGTTCGTATATAGGTCAGGGTCATACTTTAGTTACATGGATGGTTAATTTTTCCTTCGCTTCATGTAGATAAATGAATAAAATGGGGTGTAAAATTCTTATTAATCCCAGTTGTCCACCTTTACTCTACTACTTTTGTGCTAATTTCAGAAAGATGATTGTGTAAATGGTTTGTTATGTCACATTACCTTTCCATGTCCACAAGGCGTGCCTTCAATTGCCTTACCCCAGTATTCACAGGAACCGTCTGTCATTTCACAGTACATGTAACATACGTCGCCATCATTGAAGTCCTGAAATTTATTGAATGTACGTGTAAGTAAAATTTGGTTGAATAGCATTTAACGATGTGTCCATTCATGGAGGTCAGGATTTTTTTCTCTGTAGACGTCAATAACTATATATTTTTCACGTGATTTATTGAAGTTTGCAATTAACGAATCCACAAAGCGCAACATTCGTCCTCAACCGACGTTATGTTATTCGACTGACTGACCCTGCCTCCCGCGCCGAATGCGTATTTACATGAGCGTTGGAGCACGCACGAAAACGCGCACACACATTATGCCATCAAATAATTATATCATACCAAACGCGACTGGAACTAATTTCGGATAATTGGATAGGGAAGTAATGTCGGTTTAATCTGCAAATGAAAACTCATCTGCTTTTCTTTTTAAGTTACACACTTGTTTTTACGAGTTATGTTTAATATTGCAACATTCAGCAACGATGCACCAAACACTTTTGAGAAATTTGAAAAATATGAAGATCCAATTATCCAAAATTAGTTCCAATCGTGTTACCAGTATATTGATGACGCAAATACAGCGATCTGATTGGTCGAGACGCGAAGTGGGTGTGCTTTATTGCTTAAATAGCACAGAGGAAAGCACGCTCACTAAAATACACTACCAAAATATCCTACTATACCTGTACGTCCAAAGTTTTCCACGGACATTGCCCAGTGCTTCGTCCGTAATAGTAAGCCTTGCATTGCACATCTGCAGTAAACACTTCACCTGAAATCACTTTCTCACCGTTATAGTAGTTAGGCCAGGGCCATGTAGTTTGGCAAATTGGTTCATCGTACAAACATGATGAAGGTTTTCGATATTCTCTGATGGCAGAAAAGTACTGAAAACTTTATTTTCCTTTTATGTTTCGTATATTGTCATACATACATAGGCCTACATACATACATACATACATACATACATACATACATACATACATACATACATACATGCATGCATGCATGCATGCATGCATGCATGCATGCATGCATGCATGCATACATACATACATACATACATACATACATACATACATACATACATACATACATACATACATACATAAAGACATACATACATAAAGACATACTATATTTGCATGTCTTTTAAAATAATCTTACACATGATTGAAATTAATTATATCGCAATTTTTTAAAATCTGATATTACTTAACCGTATACTTACGCCATGTACCCTTTCAGTTCGTTTCTGTTACATTCCGTAAACTTGTAGTACCCACCAGATTGAAAGCCCAGGTCGATAGAATTGGGACAAACTGTCAATTCGTGACTGAGGCCAAGTCTGTATTTAAAAAAATGGAGATGCGGCGTGTGCCTGTAGCAGCAGATAATAACAATATATCTCTATATTTCAGAATTCACATTCAGGAGGACGGTAGTGATTCTTGTATTGAAGTTGAGCATTGCAGGAAAAGGCTAACAGTCCAGGCCTCGTTGTTCTAAGTATGACAATGTACGCAAACCAGCTGTGTAACTTGAGTATTGTACCAACCATTTATACTAATCTGATGCGGACGTTGATTGCTTTGTGTCATTTGGTATAGAAAAACTTACGTGTGCGAAATTTCGTGGCCAAAGCAACTGACGTAGGTGCTGATAGGACACAAGCCAACGGAACGCGTTCCACACATTGCCCCTTTGTAAGCCAGGCCACCAACGTCAGTATTAGTCCAGTCCTTCCTGCAAAGAAGAAAAGTTGAAACGTAATACACTTCTTCTTTTTCCCTTTGGAACAAACCATTCTAGGCAGGTTATTGAGAAGGGAATCATGCTGTGTCCCATCCCCCGGTTTATCACATAATCTAAAAACACAACCACGCCAGTACTGGCGGCATACCATTTCGCCCAAGGGTCTGTGGCTTTAAAAATGTCAGCGTACAGCAGCCCCTCTTCCTTAGCAAAATAAAAGAAATATGAATGTATGCATGTAAGAAGTGGGAGCAAATGATCATGTCATGTGCTGCTATGTCTCAAAAGGCACTTTGAATTCGTCATCGTATATGCTGTGTATATCTACGCATACATGGTGAAACAGGCTCGCTTGGCATTAGTATAGCATTCTACCTTGAGCTTGCAGCTGTGACGTGTAATTTACTTACTCAGTAAACAGGAAAGCGTAGTCGAAATGCAAGGGACTGTCTTCATCGTCAACATTGATTGAATTCGCCCAGTCGGCAAAAAATCAAGACGGTCATAAACATCATCGGCGATATTCAAAAATGGTATACACTGTGGCGGAGAAAATAAATACCTATGTAAGGATGAGTACGATGGAATTATACAGTTTTATGAGTGAGCTGGAACTGGTTCGGTACTATTTAATGAGTGAGAAGAGTCGGTATAATTGAAGGAAGTCATATCGCTTTTTATTATATATTAGTAGTCGGTGCTCGTCCTAAAATCTACCACATACTCTGCACAAGACCAATTTCAATTGATTTGATCACTGTTAAATATCTATGAGGTAATTTTCTGTACTGACCGAATTTAATATTAATTTGTGAGTATTAATTTGTGAGTATTAATTATGTTAAAGGTCATCAATGAAGTTGTACAAGGTCTTCTCACGTTACAAACACCATCACCAAATGGACGAGGACCATTACCAGGGGAAAGCGCTAACATCGTAAAAATGACGATGGTGACAATCATCATCATCATCATCATCACCACACGTACAATCATCATGATTCTGTTTACTACCAAGAGTCCCTACCTTATCTTCATCAACTAGTATCAGTCTAACCAAACGAACATTGAGGTCCATGTCTTCGGAAGACGGGTGTTTAAAGGTGGTCGCTACCTGCAATTTGAAGAAAACGTCTTTAAGGCAAAGCTTATCATCATATTGACCGACTTTCAGGTGCTCTTTTATTCAATGATATCATACACATGTACTTTTTTTCTGAAGCAGAGTATTTATCTAGGATTATCGGTAAGGACGAACAAGGAAGCTTTTGTTCATAACAGTAAATTAAAGTAATTGAACCTTTCGGGTGACAAATCGTTGTCCTAGCTATGGTGCAGGTGACTCAGAATCGCTGTAATGTTTGCAACTTGTTCACAAAGCTGCGTAAAATGTTTGATAGCTGAAGTATTCTGTCAGCATGCACCTGTTAATGACAAGTTAAGAACAAAACTCGCACTAAAGTAATTGGGTATATTTGACGAAAGCAGTTTGAGTATGTTACTTCATACACAGATTGCTCAAATATGGTCAACCAGGCTCCATGTACAATGCGTACCTATCTAGCAAGTCGGTCAATAGTCCATATTTACATATATTCGGTGAACGACCCGGGAAAAGGCTTAAGAAATGTCTGGCAAATTTAAGATGGTGAAAGGAAATATCACTGTTTTCAATATCTTATTGGGACCAAATTAGACTTGTCGCAAGTCTGTGAGAACATAAATATCAAAACAGAGTAAAATTAAGGAATAAGCTTTAGCAGACTGTCAAATTCATAGAAAGATCATCGCGAGATTGAAGCATTGCACTGAGAGAGAGAGAGAGAGAGAGAGAGAGAGAGAGAGAGAGACAGACAGACAGACAGACAGACAGACAGACAGACAGACAGAAACAGATAGACTAACCAACCTTGCGGCGATGACATGTTCATCCTTACAATTCTCACCTCTTGTTCATAGTGAAGTTGAGAGTACTTACCAAATTTACCATAGCAAGTACATGAGGTATAGTGTTGTTCCCAAGTTTCTCCTGAGCAGTTTTGTCAACGGTTACCATCAACTCAATGTACGTAGGTCGAGGAGAACTCTCCGTGTCCCTCTCGATACGGTCGTTCCCTTCAGAACGTTTCAATAACCGTTCTGTATTAAACAAATGACAAAATTTCTCACTTTGTGTTGACACAAAAAGTTCAAGATTATAGTAGATTGAGGTAATTATGAGAGTAGATATTTCGGTCGTTACAATCGCAAAATCTAGAAATTTTGTGAAAAAAATCTTTACTATTCAGAAGGAGTAGTCTAGATAAGGATAATAAGGATGTGAACTTTGACTTCGCAAGGGCTGTATAGATTGTTTTCATGTAAGCATAGCACACCTTTTCAAATGTCCAACATGTGTTAAATTTTCTTTCATGTATTTTTCATCAAAAGCGGCGGTGGTTTTGCCTTCCAATATTTTTACTCTTTAAACTACAAGATTTTTTCCCAGTTGCAACCAACTACTTTACGGTCATTCGTGTCATTCCTTCATTGACGTTGTGAAAACCATGTGACAAAGTGGGTAAGTTGCTAGTATTGCCCTGACGTAAGAAATTCCGTATCAAAAGCTGCAGAACGAGACAAAAAATAATTTGAACCACAGTTTTGAGAACAATAAGTTAGGTACAAAAAGGCAACTTTCATGTATTATAATATTCCAAGATGAAGTATGGCAATCTCTGAGATATATCCAATCGCTAACCTTCTATGCCATCTTCCAGTATCACAACGTCATTCTTGAGGAATTCTTCAGCGACGCTGTTGTCCACCAGAAATGCTATATGCGGATGCTCTTCGGTATCACGCCTCAGCCGTGATGGGAGATCTTCACTTTCCAGTGGATGGAGAAACAGTGTGTAGTTTCCAATCAACCAACCGCTCTTATCGAGAAATACAATAATTTTGAATTCGAAGTTAATGCAATATAATGGACTATCGCCCCTTATCGGCAGAGAAAGGACGTTGGCGGGAGCACAGCGCTGGATGTCTTTACATGAACAGCTCGCTATGTATGCCGTCTAGGCTGTAAAGTACTCAAGAATGCCAGAGAATTCAGGTTTGCAAATTACCGATATATATATATATATATATATATATATATATATATATATATATATATATATATATATATATATATATATATATATATATATATATAGATAGATAGATAGATAGATAGATAGATAGATAGATAGATAGATAGATAGATAGATAGATAGATAGATATAGATATAGATATAGATAGATAGATAGATAGATATAGATTTATATTAGCCCAAACAAGGGAGTGTGTGCTCGAGAATAGGTGACCAATTTAACTGCGTACGAAGGACAAATACTCTCTTTTTTGGTCATATTTTTTACTACTCGACTCTCGTACGCAGCTGTCACTCCCAAATATTTGGGTGTGCGTGCAAATTACAATCAAATGCCTCACTTCCATGTTAGATATCAAACGGTGCAGTGACATTTCTAAATCACTGTTATATGGTAAATCGATTTTTAAGCATTATTTTAACACGATCGGAACCAATTTGGGATAATTGGATTTTGATATTTTGCAAATTTCTCAAAAGTGTTAGGTGCACATGGCTGAATGTCGCAAGATATCGCAAATTACTCATAAATACAAGTGTGTAATATAAAAAGAAAAGCTGATGAAATAACATTTGGAGATTAAATGAACACTACTTCACCATCCAATTATCCCGAATTAGTTCAAATCGTGTTTTTTGAAAAAAGCATCTCCTATGCTAAACATGTAATTTGATCATTTTTAAATCCCGAAGCTGTCAAGTTCAAAATAGTTGCAGTTCACTTTCAGCCAAGTAATGACTATGAGTGGCCGCTACGTCATCGACAAGTTACAATTGAATCTTATGGGGCGCGCGGCGTACAATATACAAGAGATGTTTTTAACCTACCACGTCGTATCCATTACACACTCTGATAGCAACTAAGGAGTTTTCAACACCAGTGATGTAACCACTGTGATAGCAAGACTTGTCGACATCAACTGGAAACCTGTCCCAACGAATTCCACCATCGCCACAGTATTCCACGAAAGGCGTAACAAAGAAATCTTTTGAATCGAAGAAATTGCATATATTTATTCATTTATTTATTTATTTATTTATTTATTTATTTATTTCAAGATGTAAGAATACAATTTGATTATATCACCGTCGACACATTTTGATGGTTTTATCAATGAATAAATAAATGATTGACCGCAGTATTGAAACACTGTGGGAGCTTTTTCTACGAGAAACTGATCACATTACACGCCACAACTTGCCAAACTCCTACGACCTGGCACGATATCGATATACACAGCAAGAAAACTGCAGGCAGATTTCAGTACATGTCTGTAACAGGGTCTGATCAGTACCTGTAACAGTCCCTAAGAAATAAACTCTGTTATAGGACCTGTAAAATTAGTAAGATAACAGGGGTGTTCGAACAGGTCTGTATCAGGAATGAATACAGTGATGTAATTTCTGAGTGAATCCAGTGCTGTGACCACAAGATTGAAATACTGGTGTACAAACAGAGGTGTGTCAGTGTTACGGAGTCAGAAAATTTGTCAGATTTCAGGGGTCTATATTTTCAGATCAACAGGCTAATTTTGTTGACAGAAATGAATACAGGCATAATTTTGTGCACATTAAAATTATTAATCTGCTATAGGTCTCTATTCACATTGCTGTGTACAGTCCTGTAAATATAGTGCTGAGACAGGCAGAGATTTCAGCCCCTGTCCCAGGTCCGTTTCCACAACATTGTACATAGTCCTGTCATCACAGCGACCTGCACATCAACCCCACTCACAGCAATGTGACGTCTTTGCTGACACAGACTTGTACCAGAGGGCTGGGTCAGTGTCTGTACAGGGCCTGTCACAGGGGCAATTTTTTGCTGTGTACATGATGCAGGAAGACCGAGAGGGTACAACAATATTCGAACGTGCAAGGTAACTCTGCTTATACCAAAATAATGACACAAAAAGAAATTGTTTTATCTCTATAAATATAATGATTTTTTGAATGCGCACTTTTTCCAATATGAAACCATACTATTTCGTTATGTTCAGTCACCTAATGGTGGTCACCTAACTCAGAGCGCCACCATTGCCCGGATGGAGAACGAATAGTAGTCAGGTTCTCTTATTTTGAGTTATTCATTTTGCAAATGTTCAAATTGCAAACAATAGAACATAACGTAACATCAAAAACGCGCATATATTACACAGAAAAGCCCGGAGACTTATTTCCACTGTGGTCGAAAGTGTCGAAAGACTCACTGACAAAAATCAACAAATACAAAAGCAACATCTGCTGTCACAATAGAGAAAACGGATCTTCTAAGATTGACAAAAGATCTACCTGCAACACATCAAACATGAAATGAATTGCTCTCGTATTTCTCTAAAATCATACTGCAGAATAGCGCCTCTTTACAATTGGTTTAAAATTGCAAATCAAATTTATATTCCTCTTATTGCACGACAGACTATTCCATAACTTCGTTGGACGTTATGCCATATTTCTGCCGCTGATGACTACGCTGTTCTCAAGAAAAGAGTGTCTGTGATATGAATACATTGCAATATCAGCGCTCACTATACAACGACGCTTACCATCACTCCGTTTCAGTCGCAGCTTGTAGGTTTCGCCGAATGCGGTCACTGACATGTGATCATCCTCGTCGTCGTCGCTGAGGGCGGCCTCTCGTCTCCATCGTTGGCTAGTCTTAGGATACACGACATCGTACTCTCTAACTGAAATCAATAGCGATGTACAAATGCAGCAACATCAGCCACAAAAAGATGAACCTTTCTTCAGGTATAGACGCGCTTTTTAGCTGTGATCCACCATCCATCCATCAGAGTGATAAATGAAATACAAAAGCTCGTGATCTCTCAGAAATTATGCAGGAAGCAATATCAATATACAGTGTAGACAAGTGACACACGATTGTCGTCGATATTGAAATTTTGATTATTCTTGGTAAGATATCGGACTGTGTTTGAAATATTTTGTCAAGGGGTTTTGGACGAATATCAAAGTATGAAAACATACCAACTGTAAGGTAACTACATACTGTAAATTATGCTGTATATTATGCATATCATGTATGTCGTTTTCTTCGGGGAATTAGAGATCATTCTTTAGCACTCAAGCCGGTATTCGCTTTAGAGGCTGTGACTCGTGTATATTTCAACAGGATATCCAACAGTATATTTCAACATTTCGTAAATATGCGAAACAAAGAAGATTGAAAAAATACGGAAAAATAATCGTTTACTTGAGTTAAATACCACAATCTTTGTGCAATCCTCATCAAGTTTACATACCTTCATTCAAGCCTGCCGTCCTCGCGTATCTTTGTACAGTGTCTGCTTGAAGTCCCTTTGGAAAGAAAAGTTGTATTGGCAAGATGAAAGGTAAAGGCCTCAAATGCATAATATTTTAAAGAGGAAAAGAGCTTATATAACAGTGAATGGTTCGTGCGGGCATAGTTCTTTCGAGTCGAATGCTAACTATCAGTGTGCAATTGAAGCTCCAATCCATCAGGGTCATTTTACATTTAAAGCAGACTGCATATTCACAGTCAGTAGCGCTTCATCGCGTGTTCCTTGCTTTTGAGCTAAAGTAAGTGTACACACAGCCGATTTTATTCCCAAAATCTCCCAATCCAGAGGGGCTGTAGGGGGACAAAACCGGATTGCAGTACGGCTTGCCATCAACATTACGACATTTGAGACACTTTGATACAACTGCTGCGGCGTTGTTGCGGTCTCAGAACCGTTGTCGCAGCGCTGTCACTGTAACCAGTACAAAACGGCGCAGTATACGGACATATGTCAAATTGAGCAAATCATGGTAAGCATAGACAGTATAATGATTTTGTTCAATCCGTTAATGTGCATTGCTAGGATAAATGAAACATCTTCTCTTGTGAAAAAATTCGCTAGTTTTGGGACTTAAGTCTATGAAAAATGAAACAAAAGAGAAGTAATTGAAATACTTCATTCACGAAATGTCTTACCTCGTCCAAGTAAAACGCTGCCACATGGCATGGAAGCAAAAAAACTACCAATACCGCTAACATCATGCTAACAGCCATCATTCCTGAATGTAATGATTGATATCTGAATTAACAGGGAAATTTTAAAAACAATAAACTGCCGGAAAGTCCAAAATTAACTCTTTTGTCCTGTATAATAGAATAATTAACAGGAGAGAAAATTAATAACGTTCGTCATTAATATTTATAATGAACAAGTATTATCAACGCTTAAAAATGAATTACTTTTACCAAGTCTCTCATTTTGTATATATTTATCGTATGGAAGTAGTATTTCAAAGTAAAGGCTCTACTCTGTACTCTTGCTTTTTCTAATATCAGTCAATAATACTTCAAGCATTTACAGGCATCTGAAAACGACAGTTCTTGCTGGGCAATAATCATAAAATCATGAAATTACGTGATTTGACACATAATTTTATAATTGGATCGCCGAATATGTTCCTGACTTTCCATTTTGGTTTACATTGATCTCCGCACGAAGGTAATTGTGGGCTATATCAAGGGTTGTGCTTCTACACGATTGGAACTAATTTGGGATAATTGGATGGCGAAGTAGTGTCGATTTAATCTGCAAATGTAACCACATTAGCCTTTCTTTATAAGTTATACGCTTGTTTTTATGAGTAATTTGTTTCAGCTATAGGCACCTAACATTTTTGAGAAGTTTGAAAAATATAACGATCCAATCATCCTAAATTAGTTAAAACCGTGTTTTCAACTACCATCGGATTAGTTTGTATTATGTATAAGGAATTTGTAGTCCACCATCTCTCAATTTAAGATTGAGCCTTTCCCGAATATACTCTAATTTTCATTTTCTCAGGAGATTCCTCATCCCGGGGAGTGCTCCATAACCATGGATGGCTCATTCAGAGTAGCTTATCTTGCACATGTTACTATTTACCCAGGTTTAATGGAATTGGTCTCACACTTTCATGGGAAAAGAAGGAGAGTAGTAAGCATTACGGTCCAGATGACTTTTCTGTTAATCAGTAAAGGTCTTCCTTGTCGACTACCACTTAGTTTCAGGTTAGTTTGAGAATAGAAAGAAGTCTGGCACGTTTGTTAAATTCGAGTCAGTTCGTGATCAGTTCTTTCATGTCTCCCTTATAATCAGTAAACACATTGGGTAAACTAAAATTGATTCACTCAATATTCAAAAAATTAAAAAAGTTAAATTTGGTTGAAAAATTATTTTAATATATGCTTTTTGTCTTCGACACACTGTGCGACGTATAGACAAAGAGACTGTTGCTGTCACATGCGTCATGATCCTGTAAATATTGTTCCAAAGTTACAGTTGCGGGGCCTTTCAACTAAAGCAATACCCCTTGCACACTAATAATACTATACTTCTAATGTCACAACTTAAAATGATACACAACGGATTACTGGTTCATCCTATGCATTAGGGATAACTCGTTTGACTTGCTCAGAGGAAATCGAAATTGTCTTAGTATGGACTTGTCGCTTCGTGTGTCATCCAGATGAATGAAAAAGAAAAGGTATGACCACATGTTGTGTTCAAACTTGACATGATGGCGGAAACCTTTTCCATAATGTTCAAAGTCATGAGCACCTCGTCTTGGTGTAGAGCGAGGACTGGGATCATTGTACCGTACGTCTGTCGTATTGTCGAAGCAGGGGGTTTCAAGGAGTACACTAAAGGCATAGTTTCAATAATACTACTGAGTTTATTTATCGATATAAGAATTCTCCAATCCTGAATACAAGCTGCTGCTGTCTGCATAAAGTGAATATAAAATGTCATGGAAATGCGTAAATGTGACGAAATACTCCACTATCTCAACTCCAGCGTCCCTGGTAACCTACTGCCAACCTTCATTTCCAAGGCCAACACAATCAACACTACAAATACTGAATTATCTGATTTCTCACGGTCCTTCTCTAATCTACATCATTTACAATTTCTGGCCTGATCCTTGACCTTTATGCAGAATTAGGAATGAAAGGATAAAATTCAAAGTAGGGGAAACAGTGTACATCAATAATTATGATTATCATTACATAATTATAACAATATCACAATTGTAATAAAGCACAATTATAATGATTATCTTATAATCATTTGATAAAAATTATTGTTTGGAAACTCGGACAATGGAAAGGTTATTTCCAGGGTTTTGCAAATGATTGAGCCTTCAATCCCATTTCCAATTCTCTTGGTTAGGTTAAAGGTACCATTATTAGTTAATTGAATATGATTTGTAAGGTTGCGTAATGTGTAGCCACTCATTCATTTTAACTGCAGATAGCGCCATCATGATTTTTAAAAAATACTCAATATTGGAGAAAACAGGCCAGAATAAAATGGTACACTTAAAACGTTAGGGTAAGTTTGAGTCATAAAATGCTGCATATGTTGTCAAATAAAAAGTGAATTGTTGAGTTTGATAATTTTGGAATGAAAAGCATATAGAGAAAATTTTACACATTGACAAGCAATTTTAGAAATAAGCAATTTATGATAAAAATGTGTTAAAATCATCAAAACATGGGAGTGATTATATAAATCCTAGGCTAAAAAAACTTTACTATTGATGTAATAGGGACTCTACTCAAGTATGTATTTTTAATTAAAGTATTTTCAAATCAATGCAGTTTGCGATAATTACCATATACTACTGATTTTCATAAATGAATATCCAAGTACCATTTAAAAGTCGATCTCTGTTATATCAGATCATACATCAAATCCATAACTCACATATCATCGGCATGTTGAAATACTTCAAAAATCCTTCTTTATAACACTTATCTTTGACGTGGTCTGGTTGTAAAGTTCAACTCGATCTTCAAGGCTGATGTTAAAAAGAACTTAAATCCCGACAAAAATATCGTAATGTAAACACCATTCGCTTGAAAAGAATCAAATAAAAAAGCAATTCAGATGAAAGAAAAAGGTCGAGTTTAAATACACAACTCTTCACAATAATTTTTTTTTAATAATTAACTCTTAGAGAAGTTTTTACGATGAAAGCATAAAAACCGCATAACTGAAAGAAATATAAACTTTGGGATACATTAAATCATGCAGACTGCAACAAGGAATCGTCGGCCTTAAATACGCACACATGTATTTAATTCTAAACATGTATTTAGCATTACTAACTTGTGCTTGGAATGAACCTTTCTTTATTCCAATTAGCTGTTATCTATGCCACTGATTAAATAATCTTGTAAGAGCTGTTTATAAGTCTTTGTCTACATTGCACGTTATACATGCTCCGTTATTAAATATAGCTGCAGAGACACTTGTACATTGTCGTGTATCTACAGAACACGAATTAAATATAGTGTACAAATCCAGTGTAAATAGACAAGTGATATGAAAACTTGAGAATTAGGCATAAATGAAAAACAATGTTTTAAATTTAGTCAACTAGAAATATTTCGGTAGGTTATTTTACAATATTTCGTAGATTTTTCAAATGTTTCCAATTGGTGTAGTTTAACATATTCAAACCAGCAACTCGACAATTATTACATATTAAAACACATGAAAGGCCAACTTTTTTCCTTTTATTATCATTCATGTACATGAATAATCGCCCATGGTGCAAAGAGACGGTTTTAATCAAAAGGTATACAGCTTGATAAAAACTAGCGTAAAACAACAAAGTACTAAAATAGCTGTTTAAGTGTTAGACGTAGCCTATAGCACATTGGAAAACAACATTTTACCGACATATCCGGCACACTGTCACTGGAAATATTCACAAGATGATAGCCATTTGGCAGTTCTATGGAACAAAGTCAATCTATCAATGCTTAACCCTTCTATCTCCAAATCCCATTGCAGATGTCAGACATTGCGAATTAATTAGGTTCATTTGAAACTTTGACGGTAAAAGGGTTAAAGCATGTACTAACAATAATGTCGGACAAAATGGTTCAAATAACTTTCTCTTTGATACTTTTTGTTTCCTTGTCCAAAAGATATGGCCATTAAATTGTATATGATAACCTTTGTATCAAAAGGGTCCCTTTTCAGAACATCTTTGAGTCCCTCTTAGACTCTGTAAGGTCCGCACTACTCCTAGGTTGACTGGATGAAGTTCTTTCAAGCATACGTGCCCACTGCACTTGTTTCTTTTGCTGATACTGTTTCCGCTCTTCTTTCTGTCTCATCTTGTCCTGATGAAAGAAAGAAAATATTATACAGTTCCTCAAAATATACCGACAGATTATATATACATACATATACGTTTTACTTAAAATTCTTTGCTGCTTGGAGAGAAGACATTAATGGGGAACTTGATTATCATGTGAGAATTTTTTCCTTTTTTCCTTATTTTGCAGCAAGTATATATATTATAATATTCGCGTTTTCAGATATACAGAAGACCTAACGAGGTGCTGAAATGGTTGTCAAGTCGTTATCCATAAATTCGTACTTTTACTAGTAGTTCCCCAAAGTCTAACCTTATAGCCATCTCTATCTTTCTACCAATCCCTACCCAAGGATGACATGAGTAATCAGATATTAGATTATAACATGATTCTAATGTAAAAGGCAAAATTACAGTGTGCGACTTACATCATTTGAAAATATGTAAGAAAATGTTCGTAATAAACTGTGCATAGAAGACTGTAAACAACAAAGTACGGACCTTTTCATTTTGTCTTAGGATGAGTTGGTCGATTCTTGCCATCAAGTGATCTATTTTATTATCATTGTCATCATCTTCATCAGCCAGGCATAAAGCACGGTTCATTGGAAAGTAACTAAACCTATGATTTTCTCTCTGTCAACCATGCAAACATAAGAAATATAGAATGGAGTCACTTAACAGTTGAAGAAAATTGATCTTAAAGACTGTGGGTGTTTAAATTCTGGAGCATCTGTCAAGAAGCCTGTAATCTTGTTCAGCATCTTTAGGGATCTTAAGAGTATTCTTTATTAGTGGTATCAAAACTCTTTGGTTTGAAATTTTGATTGTCACAGGTTTCTCTATTGTGTTGAAAATATGTTGAGAACAAGAGGTGACATGAACTATTAAGTTTAATTCGCGGTTTCCTTTTTTGAATTAGCCATTCAATTTTACAATAGAAGGGTCCCTTCTCTCGTCAAAATACCTGGAAGCTTGGAAGCTTACTGGTCCTTTTACTGGGGTATGCTTTTGCTGATCGCTACCGTATATCCTGTATGGGACCATGAACACATATCTTTTTTGTACATGAATTCCCCTACAGAAACTCTGTTACCAATATGTCAAACAACACATAATGAAAGTAAAGGCATCTGACTAAGCATTGAAAAGAAGTCGTGACTCACCAGCCTACTGACATACAGCTCTATGGCAGTGTAGTCGTTGCTTCGTGTGTCATCCAGATGAATGAAAAAGAAAAGGTATGACCACATGTTGTGTTCAAACTTGACATGATGGCGGAAACCTTTGCCATAATGTTCAAATTCATGAGCACCTCGACCACAGATAAAGCAGAGTGTTCTCATGTCTTCGTCAGTACGCCACTGTATGCAAGGTATTGGGGAAAGGAGAGTGTATTACTTTAGCAGATTTGTCAACTGTGAACAATCTGGATGTGCACCTGACAGTCAATGACATGTTTGACGACCAGTCAACTTACCAAAACATTATTGTCATTTATGTTATTTTACGCAGAAGTAGTAGAGTTAAATTGTGATATCGGATCTAAGTGTACTGCCTCATAACAAAAGGAGTGAGTAACTATCTTTTATATTTTCATTATTTTTGCCATTGGCAACCAAGCAATCATAAATTATGAAAAATTGTGTCGCAGATCCTTCTGGCTTACCTTGGCATTTCTCAGTTCAGAGAAGGTGTCGACAATGATACCAAAGATGATGTTCAATCCAATGGTAATGATGAGGATATAGAAGGTTATGTCGTAGATTGCACGTAATGCATATGCTGTGAAGGAGTTTTCCTCGTCTGGGATTTTGAGATGCTGTAAATGTAAAAAAAAATACATGTATCAGAGTTAAAGGTAGAATGCACCTCTTGGATAGACATTCGGACTATATTAACAATAATTTCTCCTGATCTACATCTCCTTGGGAGCTCACTTTAAAGCTCTTGTAGTGATAAATATTTTCATGTCTTAGCCTAGTCTTTCGATAATCGAAGCAGTAAGAGTTAACACAGGGAGGGTTGCCATTTTGGATTTCAAATTTCAGTAAATATCCTATACTCTATTGCTCTTGTAACAAACTTTGTATACTGAATCCTGTTTTTATTTATTATTAGTAAGAGACTCTTACAAGCTGAATTGATAACAGTTTTTTTCAAAACTTTGATTCTTTCACATCTGTTGCGCATACCCCCTAAACAATGACCTTCTCAATAAAAAGGACCCGGTAACTCTTTGTCAACCTTTTATCCTCTTTTGAATTACCATAAATGAAGTAAAGTTCCTGTAAGATAAATTTGCTAACAATGGGATTTGTCTTTAAGACACTGTACCTGAGACGAGAGAATATACACGTCCAAATGCAACTACATACATACAGGCAGACAGACAGACAGACAGAATTCCATCCATCCATACATACATACATACATGCATACATACGTACATACAAACATACATACATACATACATACACACATACATACGTACGTACGTGCGTACGTACATACGTACATACGTACATACGTACATACATACATAAATACATACATACATACATACATACATACACACGTACGTATGTACGTACATACGTATGTACGTACATACGTACATACACACA